>NC_140281.1:17766788-17946788 GCF_964030765.1 Micromesistius poutassou | reverse complement strand
TCAGTTCAGCGTTTGTACAGAGTTGGATAGAGTCTGACGGAAAATAATAAGACAAAGAAGAATAAGTCACTCGCTGGTGGTTTCTGTCTTCCCGCTCAGTTCGTACAGAGATGGATAGAGAAAGAGAGACACCTGACACACCTCCAAAGAAAAGAAAAACTGAGAAAGAAAAAACACATTGTGTACAATGTTGTTTTTCTGTGCACTCATTAAAGAGTGGAGTCTACCAATAAGCAATCGGATTGGTGTTCGTTTTATAAAGTTGTCAGTTAGTACTTTTGGGATTTTGAGGAGGGAAGGATGTATATATTTTTAATTTGATGTGCAATAAATACTGTGTAATAAATGCATTGCAGTGTAACAGCCTTATTATTTAGCCTTCTGGTACTCAATTCAACAATTAGAACTGCTCATTTTTTCATTGTCCTCAATGGTAAACAGAATAATTTATTGAATATCAAAGAAAGAAACATTTTCAGAAGAAGGTTCCTTCATCAGGTTTAAAATAAAAGGCAAGAAATGACAACAATTTATACACACACCTGGTGAAGCAACCTTGTTCCTTGGGCCGATACACAGATGAAAAAAATCTCCCTATTTTTCACAACCCAATGTTGGCAAGTATGGGTAGAGCGGGTTGGCTGGTAACCGGAAGGTTGCTAGTTTGATCCCCGGCTCTAAGTGTGGAGGTGTCCCTGAGTGAGACGCCTCACCCTCACTGCTCCTGGTGGCTGTCGCCTTGAGGGGTCGACTCCTACGTTGGCGTGTGGATGAACCGATGTAAGTCTTGGAACGATCTGCTAAACGCCCTAATGGATGCTTGGTTTATTTACTTACTGCTTCTTCCCATGCGGTTGACTACCTTTGTTGAGTTAATAAATGATGATGGCATCTTAATATGATGGCCACGACTGCCTCTCGTTCCTCAATAGTGTGATTCCATCTGCGTTCAGCTGGAATCACACTATTGACAACCACAAAGAGAGTGGTTGTATTTTTTTTTGTAATAGTTTATCATTTAGGCAATAGATCACGACAGGCTGTGGAATGTTCTCATAATACCACAGTTAAGGGGCGTTGTCCGTCCCGATGAGAAAGTCGGAAAAGCATTTTTTTAACAAATACAAAAATGTAGTCACTCCTGGCTGCCTGCAAAGTGCGTGGCGGTTGCTATGCAACACACGGTAGCGTCCTTCATCGAGCAGTTCACTCACCGTGTGCCTATTGCTTTACAACATTTCCACCCACTCCATCAATCAACATATTTTTAGGCTTCAGTGAAGCTATTTCTTTTATATATAAATTCAGTTCAAGTTAGGCGCGGAGTGATACGGAACTCCCTAAACATAGGATTTTTAAAAATATATATACATATAATGAGGTCTGTTTTGTCAATTGACCAAGCTGTAAAAGTTAACAAATATTCTTTTGACCTTGATTATTTCATGGTTTATATCAAAATAAATAAAACCATAAAAGAAAAACACATTCATGTCATTCTAGTCCAAAAAAACAACCAGAATGATGTTATGTCATTTAAACAGATTCAAACTAAAAACAGCAACGACAACCAGAGATAAAAACCAGGTTGTCAATCACCAATTTAGCGTTGTGTGTCGTGGCTGTGGGATCATAAGAGTCCCTTCTGTGTTTTTTTTCATTATAATACAGTGTGTGTGTGTGTGTGTGTGTGTGTGTGTGTGTGTCTGTGGATGAGGAGAGGAGGCAGCTGATAGAGATAAACACTGCTCTGCTTTCAGAACCTATTTGAAAAGGAACACATAAGAAATATGACTGGGGAACCTCTTCGACAAGATGCTGCAGTATCTGCACCAAATCAAATGGTGGGCTGAGATGCTATTACAAACACACACACACAGGCACACAAACACACACACACACACACACACACACACACACAAAAAAACACAAAAAACACACACACACACACACACACACACACACACACACACACACACTGGTGCACAAGGATATCACAATAACACAGGTAGCACACACGGACACACACAGACTGGGACGTGCACTCTATAAACAAGGATACAATATCAATCTAACACATCAACACACCCACCCTTTCTAGTACACAAGAATGACACACTAACACAAGCAGCACATGGACATGTGCACACACACAGTCACACACACACACACACACACACACAGTCAAACACACACACACACACACACACACACACACACACACACACAGTTAAACACACACAACACACACACACACACACACACACACACACACACACACACACACACACACACACACACACACACACACACACACACACACTTTCCCTTCTCTGGCTTCACTTAGAACACAAATAAACATACACGCATATACAAGAATAGATGCACATTCACACACAATTGTTATGTTTCGTGGTGGGCCTTTCCTTTCATGCCTAAGTGTTTTTTATAAATTTGTATAATATTGTTCAATCGACATAACCCACTGCATGTTAAATATAGCAAGGTATTATGCAACTTTCAAATTAAGCCATTGCATAAATGCACAAAGATAAGTAGGTAACCACAAATGTATGCATATATATATATATATATATATATATATATATATATATATATATATATATATATGTATATATATATATATATATATATATATATATGTATATATATATATTAATATTATCTCTAGGAAATTGTTACCTTTTGGTTCATGAATAGTTGATACATTATGTAAATGTAATTTGAACACACAGTTTGAAATCACTTAATCAGCAAATAATATCAGTGTGTTTGCAGCATTTCTCTTTAGCTTTCTCTTTTCACTAAAGTCTTGAGATGACAGGAGGAAGGTTCCTCTCACACTTAACACTGGTAGCCGTAGCTCAGGAGGTAGAGCCGGTTTAAACCGGAGGGTTGCTAGTTGGATCCCCAGCTCCTCCTGAGCTAGACTGCTCCCAACCAGCTGAATGTGTGTGGGAATGGTTGTAAGTCGCTTTGGACACAAGCGTTTGCTCTGCCCTTAAATATAATGGATGACATCCACCTTCGCCAGTACAGGACACTGCTCCGTCAAACCATTCATTAAATCATTACTTTAATCATGATTTACATCCTGCCACTCTCATTCCCTCTTCCTACATCAGGCATGGAACCAAGTGAGCAGAACAACCACATGGCTAGGGGGTTCGACTCCCCGCTGAAACGTTCTGGGTTCCATCCCTGGTTCCTGCAGTCTGCCTGCAAGCATCCTCCACGCGCCCCCCCCCCCCCCCCCCCTAACGATGTGTACCTCGACTCACGGCGAGTCTCCCTGGGAGAACAGCAGCGACAGCGTCGTAATATCTGACTCGACAAAGTTCACCGTCTCGACCGCACTCACAGAAAGCCGCTGTGACCGTGGTAAGCATGATCGGCACGAGGCTTTGGCTGCGATTCTACAGCGCGGGGCGCTGAATAGACAGCGCTTTCAATAGCATAACGCTGTCTACATCAAAGAATGTCAGCATTGAACCCCCCCCCCCACCCCACACCAACACCACCACACACCCACACACTCACACGCGCGCACACACAAGAACATTCAAATCCATATCCCTGCACAAATACAGCCTTACATCAGATGGAGAATTGAAATGTTAAACTGCTAAATACTGGATTTGTTTAAGACTGTATTTGCGGAGGAGAGGAGCGCGCGTGGAAGCTGGGAAGCTGTTGGATGTGTCACGCTGTGGAAGGCAACAAGCAGGTCTCCACCAAAAGAAAAGGCCCCGGCAATTGCAGCAAAACATGAATGCCCGCTTCCGTCTCCTTCCTCAGATTAGTCGCACTAATTCCAGCGTGAATCCAGAGTGTGAGCCACTGCCAGCGGTGTTCTGTGAAAGGCATGCCGGGCTCTATCTCGCCTGAGCCAAGAAAACACAAACATTCACTCCGTGTCAGAGCAGTGGAGTGCATGTTGCGTTGGATTTGAATAATGCACGAGAGTGCCACGTCTCTCCCTCCCTCTACCTCCCCCCCGCCTCTATCTCCAGACAAAAGACAGACTTGAGTCAGGGGTGACATCATCACATGTACTTAAAACCGAACACAAAGACCTGACGACGAATTGGTACCCCGAAAAACCCCAGGAAAGACGGCAAATCAATCAACTGATCAACCATCATATCAGCGTGCTGATTAGTCAGCCAATTAATCCAGCCAGTCAATCAGGTGGATAATTAGTGGTCAATCAGTCATTCGGAATAACAATCAATCATTCGGCTAATTGGTCAAATGACCGGTCAATCAAGCGTCGCATTCATCTGTCAATCAATCTGTCGTCGGATCCGTCAATTCATCCGCCCGATCAATCAATCAATCGATGGATTGCGGTGTAATTGACTGAGCTGCTGCGGGGTGGTACTCCGTCATCACAGCCGTTCAGGGTCTGTTCAGGGCTCAGCTGTCCACTCTACATACTGCGGCAGCCGGCAGTTATCTGTCACCCTTACGCGCTATTCATCTGAACAACACCGGCAGAACACACTGCCCACGCAAACACAACACACACCTCAAAGCACACGCACAGCAACACGGCCATCTCATTCAAATTCTAATGTGATACGCCTTTTCATTACTGTTCCCCATAACACACCCACGCACACACACACACACACACACAGACAGATGTGCACACGCACACACACACACACACACACACACACACACACACACACACACAAAGTAACGAGCACATTACCTCGTATTGATTCTGTTTTAGGGGCTCTCATTACACGGAGAAACAAAACCAAAATAACAACAACAACATCAGTGGAGCCACTGGTTATTATCGTAATAATAGCCGCGCGGTGTGCGGTGCCACGCGGTATTATTTATGTCCTATGGACGTGGATTATGGATGTTCTCCCATCCACAGAGGGGAGACGGTGCTGTGTAAAGGCTTTGAAACAAGCCATCACCCATCTATAGCTCCTCACATGAAGCCACATACAGACACACACACACGTACACTGCCTTCCCAACCCCCTGCAATTCTTTAACTGTCACACTCCCCGCAGTGGTGGTGGGTACACTACCCAGGTATCCATGTTGTGTAGCCGGCAGCGTTGAGGGGTTCAGGCAGTACAAGACGCCTGGCAGAACGCATCGAAGCTGACGGCTTCAGAATTATTATTTTTTTTCCTCCCCTCCATTATTTTTCTCCCTCCTTCCTGATGACAAGATATTGTATTTCAAATGCATCATGTGTTGTAACTACCCTGGGAAAGAAAGGAAAAGGAATGAACGACATCTTTTTGACAGGGTTTGTATTGATACAAACAACGTGTGTGTGTCAGACTCGGTCTGTGTGTGTCTCTCTGTGTGTGCTACTTGTGTTCTTGTGATATCCTTGTGCATCAGTCTGTGTGTGTGTGTGTGTGTGTGTGTGTGTCTGTGTCTCAGTCTGTATGTGTGTATGTGTGTGTCTCAGTTTGTGTGTGCGTGTGTTTGTGACGGAGAGTAATCATTGAAAAAGGGCCACAGGTTTGTGTTGGGAGGTTTTGTTGTGGGAGAGAGGTGTTGGTATCTTGGGATCATTCGGATTAGCGTTAGGTGTCATAGCGTTAGGTGTTTGTCATGAGTGACTCACACTACTTCAGTTATCCTCATGAGGACTTCATGTTTTCTATGATTAAAATACAATCACATATTTACTGAATTGTTAAATAGGTATTGGGCGTATTTAGTGTGTTCTCATTTGGCGCCGTGCCACGGATTTGACGATTATATTTATGAATTCGTAATGATGTAAAAGCAGAGATCAAAATAACAAAGAATCTGACATTAATCAAGACTGTGTTTTGAAACAGCTACCCGGTCTTTATCTTAATTATGAATAAAGTGCTTAGGAAAAATTATCCAATGGTATTATTAGCTTTGATATGTGTGTAACACGACCTCAAAGGCCTCTGGATGACATCAGCCTGTTTTAAATCTATGAAGCCTCAGTGAGAAACCAATGTTTATTATTATTTTGTGATTTTCCGGCGTATTTCGTCAGAGAAGGAGATTGCCCTTTTGGGCAAAAAACATGATTTGTTGTGGATACAAAAGATCTTTTAAAAAAAACAACGATACAGTAGGTGCAAACACCAGATCAAATTGAAAATGCATAAACAACCAAATATTCGCCAAAACCACACCATTTATTTTTAAAATGAGAAAAATAAAGAATTAAATAAAAACCTAAACCGACACGTTCCCACAGAAACCAGATTGTTCGCTCAACTCATTTTTTTTCACAACAAACAAATTGATATTATCTCCTCCACCTGGCGGGCCCCCACCTCCGCACCCGCTCTCACCGCCGCCCTCGTTGACTTTAATGAGCACCGGAAGAGGAGTGGGGGGGGGGCGGTGGGGTGGCAGGCGGGGGGGTCCTCAGCAGGGGCCGCGTTCCAACCGATCGGCGTGCCAAAGGGCCCAACAGCTGAGGCTTCAGCGCCGGCCGGGCCTACTTGGCCCTAATCTCCCAGCAGCCTCGGCGAGAGAGAGTTCACAGATGGCTCACGTACCCGCGTGCCAGGCCCTGGTGGCAAAGTCAACAGAGTGTGTCTCCCGCCCGTTTCAGCACTGACCCCGCCCCCTGTCCCTCCCCCCCATTTCAGCACTGACCCCGCCCCCTGTCCCTCCCCCCCCCCTCTGTTTCAGCACTGACCCCACCCCCTGTCCCCCCCCCCCCTCTGTTTCAGCACTGACCCCGCCCCCTGTCTCCCCCCTTCCCCCCTCCGTTTCATCACTGACCCCCCCCCCCCCCTGACGGACGAGCTCCAGGGATTGGTTACATTATCGCCACCGAGTCGGGGGCCGGGGGATAACGAGGGGGGGGGGCGGTGGTGTGCTACCATGCTGTTGTGTGCTTTATTTATGAAATCTCCTCACAAGGAACGTGCACTGCACACGTTAAAGGCTGTGTGAGGGGAGACAGGTGGAAGAGCATAGACCTCTGTCAGCTGATCAGCTGATCCATATGGAAGAGGAGGGAGTGTGTGAGGATGGCTGCCGTTACTCAATTCATTCATTCAATACAAAATGTTAAAGACCAATGGCAGTGCTGATTGTCATTGAAAGCGTTTGTATGAAAATCGCTATATGTCAATGTTTAAAAACAACACATCAACATTAAGTCGCGATTGTACTGATTTGCAAAATTTATTATTGACAGATCGCATTGAATCAAATAAATCCGATCTGAATTGGCAACAGAATCACAATCAATCGCCCGATTTGGTGCCAGGTTTGGAGAAAGGCCTCTCCCAAGATGCTGATTGGCTGAGTGATGAAACAGTTAAGGAGGCCCTCAAGCATGCAGAGCAGGTTGGCTCACATAAGAGCCGATGCATTAAGCTCAGACTAACAAAAAGCTACCTTCATTTCCTTGCAAGTTAAAATTTACTACTCTGTGGCCCCGTTTTCACGAAGGGAAAACACGAAAACCCTTATCACAGAAAATTATTATTTCTAAAAACTCCGGCCAAAGTGGAGATTTCTGATAACGCCGGTTATGTGTTGTCGTGTCAACGGGGAGAAACTGGGTTTTAGGTTCTCAAGCGTCACATTATGCGCCAGAAAATGCTTCAGAAAAACCTTGTGCCATATTGGTTGTTTTGAAAGGAACAGGAAGTCGCTTGTGTTATTCGTTGTTGTTGATTCTGAGGATTCTGATTGGCTTGCATGGCTTTATCCTTCTCCCTACACTGCCGCCCATAGGTTTGGCAAAGTTATAATGGCGCTCAACGGCGTATTTATGCGGGTTGATGTAAATGACAACTTTTTTCACAATGATGTTGTGTGCACAATGTTATTTTTGAAAACAGAGGGGGGGAAATATTCGTTTCTCTAAATACCCTGCTATGTATAAACGTGGCCTGTATGTGCAAACTGCGACTGCAATTGGTATGCAGCCACTATAGGGCTGTCAACAACAGTTCACTGGAAGTCACCGTTTTCACCGTTAATTGAGTTCCAGTTGTGTTTTCTCTACATGGTTTTGTGTTTCTCTCCCCCAACGCTGATGCTATATGACAGGGAAGTAGGGCATATTAAAATGCAGTATTTGCTTCCCCGCCATTTGCATCTAATTTTGTATAGAAAACCACACAGTGCTCTGTGCCGCCGCATCCTATGGGTGTCTACATCATTTATATTCCGCTGTCGTTGAGCGCTAAACAGCTAGTGCCTGATGGACTACTCCTCAATATACAACGTCAATCAAACATTGTGGATACAGGCTATTACCGGACACAAAAGGTGTCGACGGCAATGTTTTATTCATATACATTTAATCATCTTTTTTAATTGTTTTGGTTCGGGTATTATTTTGTGGGGAAAAGGGTAAACCGCGGTAAAAAATAAGAGTGTGGCACTCATACCCCCTGACGTACGGAGGTGCTAATTTGAATAATAAATGAATTAACTTTTTTAATTCCATTCCCCTGTACTTCTCCAATGATCACAGATTGAGCTGCATCAAGGGCGAATGCTGAGAACAAAAAAAAACAACCCTAAACCATATTTTCGCATTACGTTACAGCACTAGTGTGTGCGAGGTGATGAATTGAAATTAATTCAATACACATGTGGTTACGCATAATTTTGGTGGGGGGTGCTATCCTCACAGCCTTCACATGCGCTGACTGGGTTTGAAATCCATCTCTAACTGGTGACTAGGGCTCTTCTAATCTATCTTTCCCTGTAAAAAAAGTTGACATTAATAAAGGAGGGAGCGGGAGGCGGCTGGGCTGGATGTATGCTAGTCCATTGAGATGGGATGATCAGGGTAAGCTTTAGCATTTCGCTAACCCTGCAAGGTCGCGCATAGCAACCCTTGCCCCAGCAACACTCTTTGGGGCCGGTGAGGCTGCGTTGTTAAGAAATGGGCAAATCACATCGTTGAAAAATCATTGTTAACCCAAAGCAGCTTACAATGAAATATATCGTCATACATATTATTAATGGGTTGGTGGTTAGGGGGCTGTGCTCAAGGATGCCTACAGGTAGACTGGGGGATAGATTTCAGAGGCTTTTTAGGAGTCAAACTCTGACTCGTTCATCAATGGTGGCTAGTTCAAACATGTAGTCGTCAAAGAAGAGCCAGGAGCTAAGCCCTCAGCTGTTGACGATCATGTGTAACATTCAAAACTTTAACCCCATGTTGGGGGGAGACGGAAGGCCACAGGACTTCTAATTGGTCCCGCTTCGTCTAGCCTGCCACGGTTAATTTTTCCACTGACCGTGAAAACAACATGGCCGCAGATCGAAGTCAACAATTTCGCATTTCGCATTATAATAAAGACAATGAGACAGCAACAAATTCACAACACCACCGCACGCGCCCGCGAGCGGCTATCGGCCGCCGACAAATAATTCTCTCCTTAAAGTCTGGGATCTGGGAGAGTGAGTGCTACGGGAGAGGGGAGTAATTGCGCACTATTGATCCTCCCGTTCTAAAAGCGTGCGCATTAAAATATTTCTGTGTAGAGACGAGAGTGCAGGGCGTTATGGACAGTGTGACTCTGAGCGAGGGACGGGGGGGGGGGGGATAAGGGGAGTATGATGGGGGGGGTCGGAATCAGGCCCTTTCAGTTGAACACTCGAGCTAGAGCGATAATTGGCAACACGGGGGCGATGAAATGGTCTCCACTGATTAAAGGACTGTCACGCTATGCGGTGCCTCTGCTTTCAGATATCTCAGATCCTGTCCGACTGCAGGAAAGCAGCCTGTGTTGTGTATGTGTGTATTAATATACAGCTATCTATGTATACAAGATTGATATATGCCATTACGTATTAAATCTGTTTGTTCCAGTTGCTAACACATGCATTCAGATTTCTTTGTGTGTATATTTATAGTATATATAAATATTTCTTTGTTGATTTGTTCGTTGTCCTGTTGCTTAAATATGTATGATTGAGTTGTTATATGTAAGAAGGGTGTGGTTCAATTTGTTATCTCTTGCCGTCTTTACAAACCATTATCAAAGTACCTACATCTAGAAATGCACAATGACTACAATTGTATACGTTCATCTGGTTCCATGTTAGCAAGAAAAAAAAAAAGTATTCACGCAACATAACTTTAGCTTATCATCGCGAGTGTAATTAAGAATCAAAGATGTATATCTTGTGCGGAAAATAAAATAGAAAGACTGGAACAAAATGAAACGTCTTCTAGAGGACATCATTAGCTTGGTATGGTTCATGTTAGCATAATTACGTAATAGGAAGCAATGAGATTCAGGAGGCACAACAGATGGATCCAGCATAGAGTCGAGTGTTCCACAGAGCTCATTTACACATTTTCTATGGGAGGAAAATTAAAAATCGAAACAATTCACACTAATTTGACAACCTCATAGGTTTCTTGATTAAAAATCAATTTATTTTTTTCAACAAATGTTTCTGAGATGACAATGAACTATACTATCTACCTAGTTAGCAACAGTGAGTGCTCCAGGAAATGATATCAGACATAAAATAATTGTTGGTCACAACAATTATTAAAAGAATAGTTATGAGTAAAACATATAAACATGGATATTATGTGGGCTATTCTCTCCATTTGATTAAAAGTGGCTATATGCAGAACAGGATAAGAGACTTTTGACCTTCGTCTAATATTGTAGATGAAAAAACCCAAAATAAAATCAAGGAGTATATATAGCAACATGGCTTTTAGTAATGCAATGTGGTTTAGCATGAGCCATAAGAGCACATTATTATGTCTTTTCCTTTTGAGTCTAGACATTGGCGCCATTAAGGTGGGACAGGGGGGCATAACTAACCTGGGAACCAGATTAATCTATGAGCTCGTGTTTTATTTGCTCTGGCATATTCTTCTGGACCACCTCCCTTTCAGGCAGATTTCCAGCAGACCTGGGCCAATCACAACTGTTCATCTAATGTGGGCCGGGTTTGATACGACGGTACAAAGCAGCGACCTGTTGGAGCGCCGTAGAGGCACTTTCATTAACAACCAAGATGGCTGCCGCTGATGAGTCACAGGTTTTGTTGCTCTGATTGGCTGCAGGTCCATCCAATTGCGTCCAGAGGCATTTCAGTCTGCAGGAGTTGATACCGCCCCTTGGAAAATCTAAAATTAACCAATACTAATACGTGACTGTGAATTGCTCAGCTTGTGAGCGAATGGTTGAAATTAGGGTATGAACCCTAAAGTCAACCAAATGAAGAAAGTATATTCCCCTCCCAATGATTCCCACCGCAAAGAAACTATTCGACCACAGCCGGAACGTTGCATTAGGAGCTAATGTTCTCGTTGGGGGAAATAAATGTGTTTTATCATTCTTGGGAATAGAGATGGAGTGAGATGGAAAGTCACAGCGTTGGCAGGGGGAGGGAGGAGCGGGGATTTTACTGTTAAATGTTGGAGGAGATTGTGGGTCTAATGCAGGGAAACATATTGGACAGAGTCCGTGTATCCCCCCTCACCGCTATCTCTCTCAGCGCTGAACGCTGAACAGATCGCAGGGCACAGATGACTGGGTTCCCTCCATATTTTAGGTCCATTTATTTATTTTCCCTCAAAGCAGAAACACAACAGACCAACATATAAGGGCCGCGGCCTCGGGCCGAGCGACGGCGGGAAGGAAACATCCCCCGACGCGAGTCTCGTGTCGAATCCTCAACGCAATAAAAGTCCATTAAGGCCTTAATGAAGTGTTTTCTGATGGCTAATTGAAACCACACAGGCACACAGTCAGGCCGCCGTCGGATGATCATTATTCAGTTTGGCCGGCTCCATTTACACAATGCCCTTCATAGCACACCTGATGCAGCGGTTATTTATTTATTTGTTTAAATTAAACGCCTCCCAGAAGGAATTAAAAGCGGGAATGGATGCAGCCTTCTCATTTGCATAATCGAATGTTACGTTTATGAGCGGCCGTGCTGCAATTTGAATAAGAATTAAGTCTTGATGGAGATTCAGGGGGGCCGGGAGGAGAGGGGGGCCGCCCGCTCCCCAACGTTTGTGTTGAGGCTCACGGGGGAGACGAACGCCGCAGCATCTGCCACCCAGTTTGAGGCCATGTCTACAAACTACGGGGAAATGTGGAGAACGTTTTCATTTTTCTCTTTTCTTCTACTCTGTTCTGGCCTTCTTCAGGAGGCCGGGATTTTGTGCCGCTGATTAAACTGCAATGTTTTTGGATGATGGATGATGAATGGATGGACGATGACTCTGGCTGGTCTCGATACCCGAGTATAGTCATGTCGTTAGAACGGCCGAAGCTAAATATTCAGTTACAAACACAAATGCAGACCGTGTCACAAAAGGGATTGATGGACACGTTGTCTTTGCTGAATTTAAATTGTATTGAGTATGGTTAGTGGAGTACTAGTCTTGTCAAGTGAATTTGCTTTGCCATTAATCAAAATGACGAAGTCTCAATGAAGTCTCAAAGGCTACTCACTGAGGCCACAAGTTAAGACTTGTGGCCTCAGTGGGGGACTCCACAAACAGGGATGGTCCAGAGTGAAGAGCACCAGAAGCTGGTGTAGAAATGATGCAATAACACTTGAATCACGCAGTATCTAATGATTTGACTGGGGGGCACAGTAATGTTAAATAAATCAAAGTAAATATTAAATAGGGTGTAATGGGGGGATGTGGAGGAACATAAGGACCGGCGAGAATCAAAACAGATTCAATACAAACTGCCACTAGGCCTACTGGGGGCATGTAGCCAACACAAACAAATCAAAGATAACGGAAAACTAAATCAAACTGAAGATGGGGATCCAATCAAATCCTGAATAACACTTAACGTCAACAGAACACAGGTGCATTGCCCAAATTATGAGGCTTGCCAGGCCCTTAAGAATAGCAAAGTTAGCTACGGAAAATAATGCTGCCAAAATAAAACATGGCAAAAACAGTGGCATACGAATCACTTGCCTCTTCCTGTTGTAGAATATGCAAATACAGTTCTGCCTTGAAATCTGTAACAAATTTGATGAAATTTATAATAAATGAACTGCAATGGTTTGATTTATTGCAATCATTTGTCAACACCGTAGCAGATAGTTGCTAGCTTTTGTTGTTTTACAGCTTCCAATGATCAATGTCCTGCAAACACTCAAACAGGAAACCAAAGGCCCAAGCTTCCTGTAGTGGATAATACCAATACATTTTATTCAATCATTGAATGAAGGAAACAGCAATTTATTAAAATTCAGCGGTAAAGCAAATGTCAAAATCATAATTCCAGCTACAAGCTTCTATTGCTCAACAAACACCCAAATCCGGCTTGGCGAGGAGGGAGGCGGAAACTTTGTGCTCCCGTATTTATACCCTCCCTGCCTCAGGGTCCTAGAGGCATCGTCCTGCAACGCTACGAAACAACCAATAGGATAACCCCGACCTCTATGGATCAAGCAGTCAAACATGCCGGGGAAAGACTCCTTCAATCCCGACGTTGAAGGGATGAAACCCGGACCAGCAGCCCATATTAGGTACCGCCCTACAGAAGAGCTAGTACAACATGACATGCTAGATTGTGGATGGAGTTTGTGTTAGTTTGTGTGTGTGTGTGTGTGTGTGTGTGTGTGTGTGTTTGTTCTCCCCCCACTCATCTGGCGTGCATTCCCTTATAATAATCATAACCATGGCATGTTCCCACAATAGAAACCGTATTCTCTTGTCCCAGGTTGTAAAGCTATTATTGTATGATATCCCAACACCCCATCAACAGAGGGTCTGTTCTGTTTCCCATTTACCGGACGTGAAGACACTGCCGCTTCGCCGCATCTCTGGGGAGGCCACATTGAAAAAGCCAGCCAGGGCCCCCCCCCCCGCTTCTGGGACGAGGGGAACATGCAATGCGTTGGAGATAACAGAGGGAGACAAAGAGAGGACTGGGCCCCTGTAGGGCCCCTCACACTGGGCTTACTTCTGCAGAGACAAAGGCGGCGGCGAGAGAGGGAAAGACATGCGTTCAACCCCCCCTGCCCGTGTTGTGCATTTCGCCTGAGTATTAATTTTTTTATATTTGGTTCACAAACGGTTTGTTGTTGTTGTTGCTGTTGTTGTTTGGGTTTTATTGTCCTTGTTGTTGTTATCGTGGTTGTGAGATCGTCTTCAACGGCTGCACTTGAGAAACACTCAGACGAACTTGATGAGTGTCTCCTCGCGTATAGAAACATACGTTTATGTGCGGCTCTCGCTTAGCGTTCTGAAAGTAATAATAATGATAGTGTGCGGTTAATTGTTTGGTGTTATTGTTTTATGTGTTTCAGTTGGGTTGGGTTGATAAGAGAAGGAAAGAATACTGTTGTTATAGACGGAAACAAAGACTGTGAAAGGTGCAAGGCTGATTTGTAACCATGGCGATATAGGATCTGTTTCAAAGGAATCGTGAACGTGTTGTCGGGGTCAATCTGAGAAAAGAATGGCGCTTACCAATGAAACATTGTTAAATGGTGTCTTTAACCACTTTAAACACAATTCATATCTACTTGCGGACATATTTCCATCATAGCTGTAACGGTATATTTTAGAGGCATTTTTTTGTCATATTTCTTCTTGACATCCTGTCAGCAATCAATAAGTCAAATGCTATGACACCATTTTTGTTTTTTAAAGCCTGTGACATTGATCCATTGGATGGCTCATCTTTCTGTCTGCCTACCCAGCTACCTGCCACAACGTCAGGCAGAATATTTTTGGTTGAATACTTTCAAAATCTAGCTGACTCTGCCTTTAAAGTTGTGTTCATGGGAAGACAACTGAGGCAAGTTTAGAATTAAAGAAAGAAAATGTCTCAGCAAAATAAATAAAAATCACAAATCAATATCTACAGCTGGATGTTAAATCCTCTGCTTTTAACACCTCCTCATCATCTTCATTCAGAGAAATGAAAGAGATAGAGAGAGAACAAGGTCAGCAGACATGCAGGGTGAAACATAAGTCCAAATCAAACCCCAACTAGACGGTTTGGAGCTCAATTCGCTCTTTGATGAATTTTAGATTTTAGATGAATTTTCTATCATTTAGTATTGTTATCAGCGGAAGAGAGAGAGAGAGAGAGAGAGAGAGAGAGACAGAAAATAAGCTTTTATAAAAGTCTAATTTATACATGAATAGAGGACATGGGTATAGTCTCTTCGTGTGGAGCAATAAAAGGGGTGAATTAAATAAAAAAAACTTTTTTTTTAATGATTTGTATGTTGCCTTTATCTGTGATATAATCTAACCGTGTTCCATTCTAAAACCATGTGCTACTGAAAGCCCAGGAGTGAAAGAGATAGAGATAGGGGGAGATAAAGCTCTGAATTCAAACAAAACAAAACTAACCTCAGTGGAAGGGGAGGACTAATTAGTGAACGCTGGTGTAATGCGTATTCCGAAAATGAATAAAATAATATTAAAAAGCAAAAAAGCAGAAAAAAACATTTAAAAAAAACACATCAGCTTGGAAGCTTGCTTCTTGCTTAGGACTGTTCAGCATTTAATGAGGAGGAGTATTGTGTTACTGGACAGAAAACACAACCGAAAAGACAGCATTACCGAATATACAACTGCACAACTGGTAAGCAAACAACAACAACAACAACAACAACATCCTAAACCAAAACCACAGCAGACACAATTGACTGAAGTTCCTACAAGCGAAGAAACGAAAACGCAAAAATCATCCAAAAATGAACCACGTGGTCCTTTATTGGGGGCTGTGGTCCCTGATTGGGGGCTCGGGGGGGGTGGGAGGGGGGGGGCGGCGGGCTGGGGCTCGGGGGGGGTGTTAGAGGTCAAGTGAGGCATTATGAACGCTTTTGTTGCAGGTGTTGGAGAGAGAGAGGGACACGGACAGAGAGAGAGAGAGAGCCAGCCAGCAGGTGGTCCCATCAACGTGTTGTTTGCCAGCGCTACTGTTGCTGCTAGCAAGCCATGTGGAAAAGTGGAGAGGAGCGTTTAGGGGTTGTCTGCGCTTGATTAATAAGGACACAGAGAGGCAAATATGTGCACACAGTCACTGGGTAATGAGCCGCAAATGTGATTAGGTCTTTACGCCGCACCTGCCTCCAATTGAGCATGTAGCTTAGCAACCTCACGCGAGCGGGAGGAAAAAAAAAGGAAGCGACAAGAGGAGGAGAAACCTGCACATACACACCCACTGCCATAAACAACATCAAAGACTGTGGGATGTGAGGGAGAGTGAGCGTGTGTGCGTGTGTGTGTGTGTGTGTGTGTGTGTATGTGTTTAAGCGCTGACTGCTCACAGTAGGGGTGTGGGGGTGAGAATTGTTGATACCTTTGAAATGTTGACTGGTGCATGTGTGATTGCATGTGTGATTGCATTATTCCGTTCCCCTTAGAATATTATGCAGATTTCTGTTTATTTATTTTATTCGCAAAATACATTGGAGTATAACCTTCCTGCCAATAAGCTCCTTTTATTAGGTTATGAAGCGGCAAGTCAGAGGTATTACAGTGGAGTCTGGTACAGTGGATGGAACGGTCTCAAATTCCAGAGCATGTGCATGCCACATAGTCCACATGCCATGTTCATTACGACTGGCTGCGGCTAACATATGTTCACCGCACCTGCAAAGGCAATCAACCGGCAATAAAACCCATGATCAATGGCACTGATGATATTACAATTAACCATGAAAGGCCCTTAGCCCTTGAATGTTTTCCAATTTTGTTTTGAAGCGAAAGCCCTTGCAGTGTTACAAACTTAATCACCGCCCAATCAGGAAATCTAGCGAAGTCATTGTCCATTATTGTGGCTGAGAGTGGAACGCTGCAGGGCCATTATACCGGAGCTCCTCAGAGGTGTTCATGCTCTAACAATCACTCTCGGGCACTCCAACACTCAATCCATATATCGGAGATACATTGTGATCAATCACGCCGACTCAAGACTGTGTGCTATGCTAGCTAGCACATATTTATGCTAAGTCAGCATGCAATGGGGGAACAAATGTATGCCAGCTCAGCACACTATCCCAGCACCAAAGCAAATACTAATAACGCTCAGGAGGCTTTTGTTTATTTTAAACTTTAACTCCAAGATCACTTAAGCTTTTTTAATCCCAGTTCAGCCAGTTGATTTGACGTTCTCTGCTTTCGCCCAGGCCTATTCAGGAGGACCATTCCATTCACGTGTAGCACCCGCCTCGGAAGGACTCCAGCCGTACAGCTCCGACGCTCCGGCGCCACGTTCGTCTTTCGTTCTTTTCTGAAGCCTGATTGCATAGTTTACCCGGAATGAAGAGCAGAAAGGTAAAGGCAGGGGGGGGGGTGCAGGGCTCTGAATAGGCTTTCTCCGGCTCAGAGTGGCCTTCAATGAGGAGGCCTGGGTCACATCCAGCCAGTAAACCTTTCCTTATTGAGTTATGGCGCTATTCACACCCCGCGCAGAATACACTCTGGGCCACCGAACCTCCGCCAGCCGTAATCTCGTCACCTCTGACTACTCATCCGGAAAAGTGTTAAAAAGGTAAATTAGATTTTTTTTGGAAGCCATTGATTGGTTTAAAGTCTCCAGTGTGGTCAGCACACTGAGGCGGTAGGGGGGGAGGATCAGGCACTGAAATCGGTTTAGGAGAGCTGCAAAAGAAAAGTCTGTATGCATCACCTAACAAGGGACGGTGCCAGGTTGACGTAGATGGAGGGTGGTTGTTGCCGGTGTGACAGTGTTTGCACATTGGGGTGACCTTGACTAAGATTTTGATGAGTCTATTCTGATTGGTCAGACCCTATTATTTGGACTTTTGCGTGGTTTAAACTCTTAAAATGGCCGACTGCCAACTGACCTGCTTCTATCAGCTATCAGCAACTAGGACTGCCTCCGCCAAATAATAACATTGTCACAATACGATGACAATGTGCGTGTCCGTGCGGGTTGCCATCTCAAAATCAATTTGAAAGGAAATATAGGCTACCATGACTTATGTACTATAATAAGACTTTTATCATATACCGGAATTAATATAATGCATCTATGAAATCAGAAGGTGGCCGAACCTTCTGATTGCCGGACCATGGAGACAGAGAGCTACTGTCTGTCTGATTATCATGACAAAAACCCTCATTGATTAAGAGAATGTAGAATAATTAGATTGATTACGAATTTGCAATACATGTGAATGATGTTTTTCAGTATATCGAACGAATGTGTCACGATTCAATTTAGCAGAACATTGAAAATGTGAGTGAGTCATATGCAACAGTGAGCGAAGTATGTTATGATGGAAGCTGTTGATAAATTTTACATTAATCAGCTTACATATTTTTGAGATGCTAGTCTTTTTTCCTGACATTGGGAATCATTTGTAAGGGTCCAGACAAGGTAATATAAAAAAACTAAAAACCTTTATAGAACAAATAACAATAATAAATAACATACACAAATGCACACAAAAAACATGATTTCAGATGTCTTTGTATCGAAGTTTCAAGCAGTCAAAGATTCAAGGTCACCCATATATATATATATATATATAAACATGATTTCAGATGTCTTTGTATCGAAGTTTCAAGCAGTCGAAGATTCAAGGTCACCCATATATATATTTAAGCAATAGATCACGACAGGCTGTGGTATTCGGTCATTATACCACAGTTAAGGGGCGTTGTCCGTCCCGACGCGCAGCGGAGGGATGGCGACCCCCTTCACTGTGGTATAATGACCGAATACCACTGACTGAAGTGATCTATTGCTTTTATAAAACGGTTATGTAAGTATGGCGAAATGAAAGTCATAGACACCCTCAATTTTGAAAAAGCGAGAAAGTCGGAAAAGCATTTTTTTTAACGAATACAAAAAAGTAGTCCCTCCTGACTGCCTGCAAAGTGCGCGGCGGTTGCTATGCAACACACTGTAGCATCCTTCAGAGAGAAGGCTAGAGACGGTAGCTCGGTTCGCCGGCAATTTAGCCTACTTGAGTTCACTCACCGTGTGCCTATTGCTTTACAACATTTCCACCCTCTCCAGCAATCAACATGTTTTTAGGCTTCAGTGAACTATGCTATTGCTTTTATATATAAATAAACAACAGTTCAAGTTAGGCGCGGAGTGATACTGAACTCCGTAAACTGAATGGGCGTCATAGCTGTGTGTATACGCTCATTATACAACAGTTGGGAACCAATCAGATCGCTTGATTTAAGCCACCCGTTTTATAAATATATATATATATATATACATATATATATGGGTGACCTTGAAATATATATATATATATATATATATGGGTGACCTTGAATCTTCGACTGCTTGAAACTTCGATGCAAAGACGTCTGAAATCATGTTTATATATATATATATATATATATATATATATATATATATATATAAAAATTCAGTAGTTTGGCCACAGTAAATGTATCATACCAGTGTGAACCAATGTCCAATTAGATAACCATAAACATTGAGTTTCCCGCTCACTTTTGGCCTGTATCCAGTGTGAGCTTCTCGGCAGCTTGTTTGATGGTAATGATGTCCAATGATGGTAATGATAAGTGGGTATTGCCTCACACTGATTTCAGATTTACTACTGATTTTACTTTGGTTAAACACGAGAAGGTCTCTGACTGGAGAGGTTTAAATTAGCAAATCGTTAGCACCTCCACTACAAGGAGCTAAGTTGTTATAACTGTGAATGAATGCTGCTACATTCGGTCAATATACGTTTAAGTCTATTTTTCATGTCGACTATGGGTTCATAGAACCAGATCTATAAATAGTAATATGTATGTCATGTAATATTTATGCAATACATATTTATTTTTTCATAAGTGACTTCAAGGTGAGGGTCTTAGGACTGTTTATCATTCCAAAGACCTTATATGTTAATAATATTTCAGTTCTTATGAAAAATATATTTTTGTCAGCAGTATCCAGCAGCAGCACTTCATATTAGGTTCAGCACAATGGGCTGATAGTGTGATGGTTAGGTTGTTGTAGATAGGGTGGTGGTTAGGTTGTTGTAGATAGGGTGGTGGTTAGGTTGTTGTAGATAGTGTGGTGGTTAGGTTGTTGTAGATAGTGTGATGGTTAGGTTGTTGTAGATAGGGTGGTGGTTAGGTTGTTGTAGATAGGGTGGTGGTTAGGTTGTTGTAGATAGGGTGGTGGTTAGGTTGTTGTAGATAGGGTGGTGGTTAGGTTGTTGTAGATAGTGTGATGGTTAGGTTGTTGTTGATAGTGTGATGGTTAGGTTGTTGTTGATAGTGTGATGGTTAGGTTGTTGTTGATAGTGTGGTGGTTAGGTTGTTGTAGATAGTGTGATGGTTAGGTTGTTGTTCATAGTGTGGTGGTTAGGCACTGGGTTCGATGCCGATGTCATGGATGACATGCATCCGTATAGTTGCTTGTGATAAAAAACGTTTTTAATGAAAATAATGATGATTTTATGTATAATATGATAGTATAGCCTGCAAATCAGAATTAATACATGTTTGAAATAAAACCAAGAATGATTTAGATAATATAGATAGAAAAATTAGAACAATTCAAAATAATGAATCTTTACATAGTTTTAATATGGCATATAGCCTGGAAGCTTCTTCGTCTCTGGTGTGGTTGAGAACATATCAAAGCAGACAATTCATAAAGGAGAAACTACAACCTAAAGTGTACCGGCAGATACCATTTTCTGCTTCGGCTGTATAAGTTAGTTTTCAAATCTGAGCACAAAGAAAATGTGTCATTCATTGTTTATCTTGCTTAAGCTATGCAAAGCCAAGTCACCCTTTCAGGGACCTCTCTGCGGACAACATGATATTAGTCAGCAAAGTTCAACCATACGTGCACTGCATGCTAGGAAGCTAAGACGTGAGCTTCCTTCAGGCCAGGAGTTGCGAGGTGTGCCGTGACATTTTGTGGGGTTTAATACAAATGACAGAAATGCCAGTGAGTGAGTGAGACAATATTGAAAGTTGTTCCTGTTTACAATATAGTTTTTACAACATGCTCTATGATGCATTTGTTCGGTCCCCACTTTATAGTTGACAAAATACCCGATATGAATAAGCCTGTATTCATTCTTTAATGACCAGCTGCTCTGTGTGAAATGGTACAAAAGTTTATAATAACGTATCAATTACATGAATATTCCATACAAGGTACCGTTGTGTACCTTGAAATTCTGGTCATGATCATGGTTTGCCTTTTCCCCAAACCATATTATGAACCACTGTTGTGCGAGCTGAGTGACAAGTTCAATTTCTAACTTGTGTAGGAAAATAGCAGCTGACTGATTGTCGAGTCTGAAATACCAGTGCTGAGTCATTTCGAGTACGAGTACGAGTCATTACGAGTACTCCTTGAACCTGGACCGATGGCCGGCCATGCTTTTGTAACCTTGCCTTCCACTTGCTGTGTCCTTCATGTATGCCAACATGCAGTACCTCAGTAGCAGTATTGCAGTTCTTAGTCATCTAGTAGTAGTCATTATCTTCATTGAAAATGTTATGTTACAGGATGATAAGCAGCCAAAAGGATAGAGAAGCAGTTCAGAGCAGAGCCAAAAGATAAATTATCTCACAATTTTTTACCACTCTCAAACATGAAACGAGGCCTTCTCCTCTGTGCATCCCATCTGAGTCAGACTGTAATACACCTGGCGCGTGGCGTTCTCCATGGAGGGGATCCCAGACACTAGTATTCCTTGGCAGCAGGATAACAATTACAACCGTTGCAAAAACAAACAAACGACAAATGGCATCTCTACTGTTTGGTTTGGTTGTTTGTCGAAGCAAGGGAAATTATGCAACGTACGATTTATCTTGTGTACAAAACCATAAGCCTGTGTGTGCTGGATGTTGTTTGTGGATAATTACCCGTACACTCGTTCCAGGACGAACAACACATCTGGCCAGCATGTTGGTTTTTGGTTTTTAATTGCTGGTCGCTCAGCTGATTCAACGGTTGATATTAACAGTAAGTGAAGGCTATCCCTGACCACACTGTTTCTCGTGGCGCTGCTTGTGGAGGAGGGCGTATTGGATTCTCTCAGTGGTTGTTAGTCTCCTTGTGTACACAGAGTACAGGCTTAGCCACTCTACAAACCGCAGTGTGCTTGACATTGCTACTTTGACCTACAGGTTTCCGGCAGGTCAAAGGAAGCACGATTAACATGTCATCCATGCAGAGTAGACCACATAATGGTTGGGTGGTCGTCAGGACGGAATATGAAATAAACAAAGTGACATTTTTCATTTGCGACTCTGGAGACTTGTGCCGTGTTTTCAGAGGACTGCCCATGGCTCTCCTGCTCGTGAATTGATTTAATGAGCTTGACTCGCCCCTTGAGAAGCTTTCCCTTGTCCGTCTTCCGAGGTTTCCATTAAGATACCACCGTGTTATGACGGATCCACAGAGAAGAAGAAACATGACAGAACACATTCCAGACCTTGGTCATCTTCTTGCCGTAATCATTGTCGGAAATACCTTTAGCCTCCTGAAGATCATCACAGATGCGTACTCACACACACATGCACGCATCAAGTGTGAGAAGGAAGACACGAACATCTTCATAGCACAAGTGCGCCATAACCACATAGACAATACGCCTTATACTGACCCAGTCAGTAGGACTATATTTGATTCTTGGATCGATGCTGCATGTAATTTCCTCTCTCTTTCAAACTACTTTTCTACTACGTCAGGTTCCACCGACTTCTCCATAGAGTCATGAAATGTATATACATGAAGCTGAATTGAGAAATTTAGGCAGTAAAGCGGGAAAGCAAGCTAAGTCGACCTCTTATCAGCAGGAGAATGTGGTTGAATCTGTAATTTAGTTCTTTTTAAAACGAATGACCTTCCCTCGTCGGTCAGGGATTGTGTGTTTAAATACTGCATGCAGAGAGGGGACAGCGAGAGGTGTGGTGAGGTGTTTGGAGATGAAATGAGTTTAAAAAAATATGAAATGGAAGGGGAAAAAAATATATTCGTGAAGACCTGAGAGAAATTATATGGCTTTCAGTGGTGGATTCTCAGCAGTTTGTCAAGTGATTAATTTGAAAGGAAGGTATATCAATGCAGTGAATCACAAAAGATGTGAAAAAAGAACAAAAATGAATGATATAGAAATGGGAGATACAGAAGCTGTGTGAAGTGGAGAAATATGCAGGTTTTTAATGAATGATCACACAGACTCCGGCTACCAGCAATACATACCTTAGGCTATTACCCCGTAGCAATATACTCTTTAAATCTTTCAAAGAAACTGAATAAATCATTGCTTTCAGTGAACTTCAGGATACAAATGCCCACAGACATTTGAGGTTTTTAAAGGCATTTGAAATTATACTTTAGGTAAGTTTCCTATCTCGCTGTGGTACCAGATGGAAGGGATTTTCAGATCGGTGAATGCAGATGGCATTGCAAAGTTTATTACAAAAACTAACTCACTCTCATCTTCATAATCTTGTAGCAGAAGAAGGTGCTAACCGTAAGCTACTTCAAACAGGTGTAAGGTAAAACTAGGTTTCAAAGCATTTGGAGATGATTAGTGATCATTATACTTGAAAATAAATCACACCACTCTTTTCTAAATACCATCTGAGCCAAACAGTAGCATGAAAGCAAGAACTATTTGTGGGCCCTGCTTTCAATAAGAGATTCTCAGCTACAATAAATCAGAATCAACATGTCTCTCTCCCTTCTTGCAAAAACAAAACCAAATACATGAGCTGCAGGGCAGCAGCAGAGTCCAGTGCAACCGTTCGCCACCTTTGACTTTAAGTGTTCCTATGAATTTTCATCAAGACCTTTCACAGCTCTCAAAGGGCTTGTACATCAGAACATCATAGAGATGACTCGAGGGGTTTCTACTACTGTAAATGCCTAAATCAATGTAAATACCGTACTGAAAACAGTGTTTTCACTGCAATGTCTGCCCATAATGACATAATTTAACAATTAATTACAAAACAACAACCGTAAAACAATTTATACCAAAATAATAACCATCATTCCAATGCTCCTCAAATTCTAAGATGGAGGCTGTCAGTGCGATGTGACGTTGCGATGTACAAGCCCAATACGAATACAGTAATGTTTGATAAATACACACGCAGTGGCTGTGCAAGGAGTGCCAGCGTTAATAACTCTGACTAAGTTATTAATGGAAGAAGGCCACGAGCAGCGGGGAACATTGGACAGAAAAACTCAGCAAACTGTTTTTATTTAGCAAACACAAATTAACTCAAAACATCAATGGAAAACATGGGATGGAATGCATAAAGCAGAAGCACTATTTTTTTAATAGTATATTTACAGAACAATATTTATAATATTAAATTATCAAATTATATTCAAATTATCTATAATATTGTTTCTATTGTTGTAAATGTGTCTTAAGTCAAGAATAAAATCCCACATACCACCCACAGAGACCTCTGAGGTTCCCATAAATAAAACAATATAAAGTCTGTCTATATAGATATAGGAGCATTCGATAAAACCTTGTTTTGTCTTTGTTTTTCTTGCAGACAACGGCCGGTCAGAAGGCCACCATCATCCCCCTTTGTCCAATCATGAGTGAGATGCCAATCCTGGAAGCAACACAGACACTAAGCGTCCTCCTGCACTTGTTCCCTGACCTCCTTCCTTAACCCTCGCTGCAGTCTTTCCTCCCGGGGGGTCTGGGGAGCTGGCTCTCCCCTGGAGGAGCGCAGAGGAGAGACTGTCTCATCGCGCTGTTATCACAGCCCTTATATCATGGCTAAAGGCTACAATTGATTCATTATCTTTGGACATCCACAGGCCCGGGGCTGAGATGGATACTTGTCAGGGTAGTTGGGAGTTTAATTGGCAAACACTCAAGGTCACACTCTGCCCGAGACTCTGAGACTCGGAGAGATTAAACAGAGAATCTGATCACTGCCGGGGAAACGGCGATGGGGAGTTTGGGGGCGGTCAAACTCGAGGTTCAGGCTACGAGAGTGACGTAGCAGAGTGGAGCAGGAAGGTGGACGACTCTTTTAGATGAAGGGGTAAAAGCCAGTAAAGATGGTGTGTGTTGCTGTTACAACATGCTTTGTTAACCGACAGATGATACCAACAATGGGCCATTTAAAAGATCTAAATGAATGAATTGTAATTCTGGAATTCCTTAGAAAGCTAAATCCTTACGAACCGACTCTGCAACAATCACCCATCTATACCCATTTTGTACATCTGAAGCTGCTACCCACAATTCAATATGGGATTCTTTCTCTGAAATCCGTCCAATATAACTTACAAGAGCCAAAGGGATAGAAAGCTGGTATCATGAATACAGGATGACTAAACTCTTTCACCTTATTCCACAGATTCCCTTAGTTTAGTGATTTTCAGCCAACGAGCAGTAATCTTTCTTCTGTCCTTTTTTATTCGCTAATAAGAATTCCCATCCAAAAGCACTTTTTGGACGGGGTTTCGCTTCCTCTGTAGACACGGGTGGAAAGATCCATTTTCTAGTTCAAGGGAATTCAAATAAGGGGAGGAAACGAGAGTCTTATCTGATCAGATGCGAGTCCTTTGAACAGAAATGCTGACATGATCATTAAATGGCAGAGCGGCAGAGACAGTAATAACGTACAGTACTGATACTTTTGTTCCCCCATTGGTAGCATAATAGATTATCGGAGTCTTTGGCTCAACATGCTTGGCTTGCAACTTTTTGTTATTTTAAAAGCTTGTGATCAGGATGTTCCTTGCCGATGGTTTTTGATATAATATTCATGTCATGAATACTCGAGAAGCTTCTTAGCCCGCCTTAACCCCCAACTGTAGCGGACGGATTTGACCATTCTGAGATGGGCTTGCAATGCTTCGTGGTCCTCATCCCTCCCTCCCTCTCTCCCTCCAACTCTCCCCCCCTCCCTCCCTCTCTTCCTCTATCCCTTCCTCCCTCCATCCCTCTCTCTTCCTCCCTCCCTCCCTGCCTGCCTCTCTCCCTCTATCCCTGCCTCTCTCCCTCTATCCCTGCCTCTCTCCCTCCCTCCCTCTCTTCCTCTATCCCTTCCTCCCTCTCTCCCTCCCTTCCTCTCTTGTTGGAAAAATTCCAAACCAACGATGGGCCAATCGCTGCATGGGCTAATTATTTGTCTGAGGACCAATACTGCTTACAAAGGAAATAGTGAATCTAGATTTGAAGGAGGTGGAGGTGGGGGGGGGTGGGAGCAGGCCAAGCAGGGTGCCTCAGAATCCAGGGGTAACTACTCTAAAGTCTGTCGGCACTCCGGATGACTAAATGCGTAAAGAAAAGTGTATTTTGACTTCACCAAATGATACTCTTGCTAATCCCTGAAGAGACAGACCAGCCATTTTCCCAAAGCCCGGCCGGCGATGCCATGCCAGCAGTTGTCAAACATCTCCTAGTGTGTGACGAGTGTGCGGGTCCCTGAGTCCAGTTGAAGAAGTCAAGCAGGCGACAGGCTGCTGTACAGGCCCTGCGACAGGCTGCTGTACTGGCATGGAGACAGGCTGCTGTACAGGCCTGGAGACAGTCGGCTGTACAGGCCTGGAGACAGGGTTGATTTCAATCCAAAGCACAGTGGAAGAATCACTGGTTTTAGTTTGTTCTTTCAGTTTGGAATTTGTTTTAAGACATGAACACATCGGTTCATCCGAGTGTCATTCAAAGAGCCAAACAATTGACCGACAATTGATATGAATCTGAAGCTGTGAACCGCTGAGGTAACCAACGGCAACAGCGCCCTGTTTTAGAATGCGCCCACGGAGAGATCCATGGACGCACACACACACACGCACACACACACACACACACACACACACACACACAAATACATACATAACCACAGGGAACCATAACAATCCGTCCATTTGTTTGGGGTCCAAACAAATATGTGTTTGAATTCAAACCATACATCATACATACAAATAAGCACAGATTTCCCTGACACACACACACACACACACACCCAAGCATACATTAATTTTTCAACCATATATACTAATCTCTAATCTCTACCACCAGAGAAACGTCGGTAATGCGGGTTACATCGGGTTCTGAAGAACATACTGTCAAATCTTTAGCATGCTAGGCTATATACCGCCCTCTATTTTTTATATCCCTCTTCTCCCTGGGCCCGGCTGTCTCCCTGAGCCCACCTGAAGGCAGAAAGGCAATGATCGAGTCTTACTGTCAATACATCACCCTGGAAAATTACCTCTCCTCTGCTTGGCCTACTTTAATCTCTTGCCCCTCTATTGAAAAAGTGAACACTCTCTCTTCTGTCCAATTGAAGACTCAAAATGGGGTTTGCCAGCTTGATTGACAACTCTCTCTACCTGACAAAATGTAATGCAGTGAAGGACAAAAAAACAGATCAGGAATTTCTCTGGACCTAATCTCGGCGCCTGCGATTACATTTTCTTCTGCCTCGTTCTCTCTATTGTGTCAGCTGGATCTTTTTAAGCATTGAGAGTCTTTGTGTGGGTGTGTGTGTACATTGGTGAGTGCGCACACATGCTTTGGCATGTGTGTGTGTTACTGTGTAGCTAAAAAATCAATAAAACTATTAAACTACTAACTGCTCCCTTCTCATTCATGGCTGTGTGATAAAGGCAATAATTATTTTTAATGTACACATAATGTAGAGGAGAACTTACATTCTGTACTGCACGGTACTGTCTGCATAAGTCCATCGATCCATTTCCTGAACACATCATTCATGGTATTTTTATTGTATGCTTTGTATATCATTGTTGTTGGATAAACCGTACAATATGTGCAGATGTTCTGAATGACGACGCATATTTGAAGTCAATAACAATGCTTTCAAAGTCATATTCTATAAATCTCTTTTTTCCTGATCAATAGAGTAGGATCACATAGGAGGACACTAGAAAAAGATCAAACCTGTATACTGATAGCATTTGAGTGACAGGTAAATAAGAAATAAATACATCGGGGAAGCCACGCTGTGCTCTAGAGAAGGATCAGTGGATTCCACATCGTCTTTGAACAATTCAAGAAGAAAGACACACTACACACAACACAACACGGTACTTTGTGATACACTCCACAAAACGGAAATCCGAGAAACCACTCACTCAAAACCAGCAGTCTCCAACGGCCCCTTTAAGACAGTGACGGTCGTACGCCTGTGTGGCCGACTGTGTGTCTGCCGCTAAAGAGATGTCTGTGCTGCTGTTGGTGTGTAACGAGTGTGACGCGCCGTGCGTCAAGCCTCTTTCAGAGTGCTCCGCACCACCTTTGACTCGCGCTCGGGGAGGCTCAAGTGGCAAAGGACAGACAAACGCTAACCCCGTTGACCGCGGGCGATGCAACATCGCCGACGGAGACGGGAAGTGTGTCAAAAGAAACAAACGGCGGTAAAAACATGTCTCGTCCATCTGTCACATTACATTCACAATTTCTATCTTAATTGTGGCGTACAGCGAATAATATTGCGGCCGTGGCTCTGGGAAGGATGCTGTCAGCTAGTGCCGCTAATTACAGGCACGCTGACCTTCAACAAAGTGATCTTTCACATGTTTCCACATTCGTCTTGATTTATTTAAGTGTTGGCACCTGAGAATTGATGAAAGGTGAAAGAAGTGGCAAACACGGTGAAATTGCAACTCATATTTTGTTCCATTTCATCTTCAGCGTTTGTGCTGTATGTGCTATCTCTCTGATCTCCGGGAAGCCTCAAGTTTCTCCTATAAAAGTAGACGACCCCTCTGCACCTTGATGTCCACGTGCCTTTCATCACGCAGACACACTGGATCAATATATATATGTGTAGGAGAGAAGCAATATTGGAAGGATCATTTAATACAAATCACTAGTAGCTAGCAACAGCATTTCCCAATCTGGTATGCTGGTGTTTGTGGGTGGGGGGGGGGGTACATAAGCACGGTGGAGGAGGTACTTCGATAGATTTTTTGCCACACCTACGCAACAAAGATCACAACATAATCTGTCAATATTAGTGAAATCTAAAATTTGGGAATTCAGAAATGAAAAATTTGCTAATATTAGCGACGCTACAAACGCGTATGCGACTGCGGTAACTCCGAATTAACGGTATCAGTGTGGTTTGACGTTGACAGAGGGGTAATTGGGGGAGGGGGGGGGTCTCTGTGCAACCCCAAAAAGAGTGTGAAACATGTGATAACATAACATGTGATATATGTATAAAACCAAGTGCATGTCAAGGGTTTAGGTGACAGAACCCTGTTGGTTGTAAGCGTGGTCATCATCTCCTCACCCTGGTGTTCTGGGTGCCGTCCGGCCTCTATTGTTTGTGTTGGTGTCTGGTCGCTGCTGGCGGTGATTAATGCAGGATGAGGCGAGGGGGGCTGGGGTGGAGGACTGGGGGTGGAGGGCTGGGGGGACGCCGTCTAAATGTTTTGCCGCCTCAGGGTAGGAGACAGCGTTTAACACCCTGATTATACAGGTCAAGCAGCGAGAGAGTGTGTGTGTGTGTGTGTGTGTGTGTGTGTGTGTGTGTGTGTGTGTGTGTGTGTGTGTGTGTGTGTGTGTGTGTGTGTGTGCGTGTGTGTGTGAGTGTGAGTGCAGCAGTGACAGCCAAAATAAGGGTGCTGGTGGACGTGTGAGTGTGTGTGTGTGTTGAATGGAAGAAGGCGAGAGAGATAAACAACGCGAGGGGGGGGCAGAGCGAGACAGAGAGACAGAGAGAGAGAGAGAGAAACAGAAGGAGAGAGATAGAGAGAGAGAGGGAGGGAGAGAAACAGAGAGAGAGAGAGGGAGGGAGAGAAACAGAGAGAGAGGGAGGGAGAGAAACAGAGAGAAACCAAGTAATAGAGAGAAAGAGACAGAGAGAGAATGAGAGAAAAAGAGAGAGAAACAAGATAACCTGAGAGAGAGAGAAACAGAGGCAGAAAGAGAGAGAGAAAAACAGAGAGAGAAACCAAGCAACAGAGAGAGAGAGAGAGAGAGAAAAAAAAACACAGAGAGAGAAACCAAGCAACAGAGACAGAGAGAGAGAGAGGGGGGGCGTACGAGGGTTCATAATGTCGCGGGCGCCTTACCCTAATCCTTAACGACCACTCGCATTAAGTCGTCTCTGAGCCCTCTTTCCATTATGCTATTTGACCTTTAAAACAAAAGGTTGCTTGTAGTTCAGCGCGGAGGATATCATTGTTCTCCCGACCGGGACAACCGCCCAGCGACAGTCGCTACGGTGAACGATACGTCATCAGGGAAAGGGCAAGGTGCGGAACCACACGGGCCTCAGAGGAGAGGGGTCAGGCCCATCGTATCAATAAGCGTCGTCGCCACACAACAACGCGCAATACTTTAGTGTATTCCCCCCCGGACCTCCGTATCTCCCACCGCGGTAAATGTTAACCGACAACGCCATATTAGCTCTCCCACAACGCCTGGGGCCCTCTTGCTGTTCATTAACGGGCCGGTCCCGTTGCCTCTGAGTGGATATATAGCGGTAACACTGTCGTCTTTTATCGGCCGTCGTGAAAAACTGTCGTTTTTTTTCCGTCGTCATGTAAAAAGCACATAAGAGGTAACACTGTCGTCTTTTATCGGTCGTCATGTAAAACTGTCGTTTTTTGTCGCCCACTTCAGTCACGGCGGTTCACTTTACAAAGTTCCACCTGTTCTCCCGTTCTCAACAGCAGAAAGTCAATCTGTGTTTTTCTTTCCGAGGGTACTGCGGAAACAGGAATTGGGTAAGAATTCCTTTGAGGCGCACAAACTTGAAGAACAATCTGTCTTTCCGTCCGCTGCCGCCCCCAGCCCCCCCCCCCGCCCCCCACCAGCACCACCACCGCCACCGCCCCCGCCTCCACCACAACCAAAATGGCGCACAGCAGCCTTTTACTCCCCGACTGGGGATTAGGCTGAGGGGAGAATGCTCATCTTAGAGGATAGATTCAGGTTGAGTTCACTCAAGGAAAAGCGTCCGGTGAAGGTGAGGCTCGGTGCCAGAACACAACAACGCCTTAGCATCGCCGTCGCTCAGCACTGCTGCACGGCTTAAGACACGGACGCACGCTCACAGACGCACGCTCACGCACACACACACACATGCACGCGTACACATGCACGCCACGCACACACACACACGCACGCACAAACACACACGCACACATGCTCACCTAGACGCCACGCGCACACACACACACACACACACACACACACGCTCACCTCAACGCCACACACTCACACGCACGCACACTCTCAAACGTGCCTTTGAAGACGACTTGTGCATTCATTACTCTGAGTAATGAATGGCGCTGCGGCTCCACGTCGGAGCGCGTGCGTAACCGTCCCGCGGGCGCAGCGGCGGCGGCGGCGAGGCCGTGATGGGCCGCGCCCAGCCTCTTCGATCCCCATTACGGGCGCCAGCGGAGGCCATTAGGGTAACAACCCTCTGCCCTTCACCCTCCATGCCTACGTCTATTCATATCATACCGGAGGGAGGGAGGGAGGGAGGGGAGAGAGAGGAGAGAGGGGGAGGGGAGAGAGGGCAGAGAGAGGGGGGGGAGGAGAGAGAGGAGGGAGAGAGAGGGGGAGGGGAGGAGAGAGGGGGAGGAGAGAGAGGGGGGAGAGAGGAGGGAGGGGAGAGAGAGGATAGAGGGGGAGGGGAGAGAGGAGGGAGGGGAGAGAGGGGGAGGGGAAAGAGGAGGGAGGGGAGAGAGGGGGGAGAGAGGAGGGGAGGGGAGAGAGAGGAGAGAGGGCAGAGGGGGGGGAGGAGAGGGAGGAGGGAGAGAGGAGGGAGGGGAGAGACGGGGGGGAGGAGAGAGAGAGGGGCGCCGCGGCGGGCGTGTGTGTCGTCCCCCCCCCCCGCTCCGCCCCTTCTTGAGGAGATGGCCGTCTCTAGTTTAGGGACATAAAGCGGTCAAGGTTGCTGTCTAATAAATGAGTTCTTGTCATGTTTGCAGATGCTCAAGGTTCCCTGCGTCCGCCAGCTGTGACAGGCGCCCAGGTCGCTGTCTCTCTCTCTCGCTGTCCCTCTCTCTCTGTCTCGCTGTCTGTCTCTCTCTCCCTCTGTCTCTCTCTCTCTCTCTCTCCTTCTCTCACTCACTGTCTCTCTCTCTCCCTCTCTCTCGCTGTCTGTCTCTCTCGCTGTCTGTCTCTCGCTCTCTCTCTCTCTCCCTCTCTCTCTCTCTCGCTGTCTGTCTCTCTCTCTCTCTCTCCACCGATAGTCGGGGGCTAACATTATCAAGAACAGGCACGAGCCCCGTGAGTCCTCACCCACCGGCTTTGTGAGTGTGCGACAGAGTGTGTCTGTGAGTGTGTGTGCGTCTTCGTCTCATCTCTCTCCCCCCCCCTCCCCCCTCCCTCCCCTCTCTCCCCTCTCTCCCCTTCTCTGTTCATGTTTTAAACCGGAAGGCATATTCATGAGGGGAGCATAATTAACTAGTCATCGTTTGGAAGGCTTCCAGATGGATGAGTTATCGCCGCCATTATTGGTCCTGGCTGGTATGAGACTCTGCTATCGGGGATTAATGCTGCTGGAATTCCGTCGCCCGACACCATCTCCAGCCACTTAGTCCCATGATGAATAGTGTTAGGCAAAGTCGTTTGTACTGACACTCTCCCCACTTCCCCTCATTTTATGTACTTTGCTTTGCCTTATTAAGGCTCTTACCAGTGGCTTAATTGCCTATTTAGGATTCTCCTCTCGCTGACCTCCATGTGTTTTATTTGGTGAGTGTAATTAAGTTACCTGTAAATATCTCCCGCTACAGACCATCCATCCATCTCAGTTATGTCGGGGCACTCTAGCTTTTATTTTTTCTGCCAGGTTTTTAAATTAATTGAATGGGCCCCGCGACTCACGTCTGGACACCGTTAACCCCCCCCCCCCCGAGAGGGGAGGGGCCCTCGGGGGCGGGGGGCGGGGCCTCCCTGGCGGCGGTACGGAGCGGGGTCCTCACTCGTAGGGAGAGGGGGCACCCTCCGCCCACTCGTAGGGAGAGAGGTGGGGGGGGGGGGACCACCCTCCGCCCACCGCCTCTCAAGGTTCCTTTTCCAGAACGGCACGCTTTTCCGTTTGAAAGCGTTCGTCGAGATGTGCATACGCACGGAGCGAGGAGGAGGGGAAGCACAAGATTTTCCTGAATGCACCTTTTATATATATTAGTGGCCACGACTACAACATCAAGTGTTCATCGGCAATCCCAAAATGGATGTTGTACCATAGCTTCCTCTCTGTTTGTGAGAGTGAGAGAGAGAGAGAGAGAGAGAGAGAGAGAGAGAGACAGGAAGAGAGAGAGGACAGAGAGAGAGACAGAGGGAGAGTGAGAGAGAGAGAGTGAAAGAGACAAGAAGAGAGAGAGGACAGGCCAGAGAGAGAGAGAGAACAGAGGGAGAGTGAGAGAGAGAGAGTGAAAGAGACAAGAAGAGAGAGAGGACAGGCCAGAGAGAGAGAGAGAGAGAGAGGATGGAAGAGAGAGGACGGGAGACAGTGAGAGAGAGAGAGAGACAGAGAGATATAAAAGATGCTCCGCTCCCAGCTATAAAAGCTGTACCAGTATCAGAAGGCATTTAATAAACACGGGGGCCTCTGAGGTCTAATATGTGGACCATCCATTTGGAGCCCCAATATACCCGCCCTCGGTGCACCTCGTACCCCTAAAGAGCGGGGGTGACACGCAGGATGCCCCCAGAAACACTTAGACGACACGGAGGAACAAGCTCCTCCTTATTAATGGGCTGGTCGTCTCCTTCCCCGCTCCTCTCCCACTCCTCCTTACAAGGCAACAGGAGCAGCCGCCGTGTCCCCACAGGGCGCTGGGGAGTGCACAGACTGCCGACTGGGTCTGTTCCTTTCCTGTTGGCTGAGCAACCTGTTCTTTAAAGGACCTCTGTGCGTGTGTGTGTGTGTGTGTGTGTGTATGTGCGTGCGTTGCATGTGCAAGTGAGCGTGTGTGTACACTTGTGTGTGTGTGTGTGTCTGTTTGTACGCTTGTGTGTGCGTGTGCATTGCATGTGTGTGTGTGTGTGTGTTGGGGTGTGCAGGAGGGATACTAGTCCTGCTTGTGCCCTTTCGACGGGTTAGCTGGCTATGGCAGCTTGTTATTCTTGAGTTTCTCTGCATTTGAAGGTCTTTTTTTAAAATGAATGCCGTTCTATAATGTTAGGGGGGTGCACTGCCAGCATGCTATCTTTCATTTTCCATGATTTGTAGTTGTGGGAGTTGTGCCAATTGTCAAGATAATTTACAGGTTAAGCTGATTTACCTGTTGCAAAAATACACAAATTAGTATTTGTGTACTAAATGGTGGATTAACCCTATCTTACCAAATAACTTGAGGTGACATGCAGTATTAAAGTATTTTTTAGTTTATTATCCAGTCTCACTTCACGTTCAGCAATATTCTGACATTTGCCCTTTTCGATATAGCAAATATGATTTGAGTTTGATAGAGGAAAGTTGAATAACGATAAGTGCCTTGAAGCGGAGGGGCAGTAAGTTTGAGGTTATTCTGTGTGTGTGCGTGCGCGCGTGTGTGTTTGCGTGCGTGTGTGTCCACAGTCCAAGGGACATGGCTTAATGCTTTGGTGGTGTTGTACCTATTAAAGGCACTGCTTTAGAATGGGGAAAATGCTTACTTGATTTCCCTCAGGCTTCTAGCTCTCTGAGCTGAATGAAAATGTCCCTTCTCTGCCAGTATAAAAGGTACGACCCAGCACACAAAGGCTCACAGTTGCACACACAATCACAGGCGCACAAAAAACACACCTACACATGCATGCACAGAAATCACACACACACACACACACACACACACAGGCATAAAAGAACACACGCACATGCACACAGTTGCACACACACATGCATGCACATAAACGCACAGACTAACACACACACACCATCACAAAATAAGACGTACACACACACACACACACACACACACACAAACACACAGAGACAAACCACCACTCTTGTTATTATACTGTACGCTTGTGAGCATTGCTTAATCATTAAAAAAGACTTGCGTATTATGGGATGTGATGACTCGGGGGGTCCTGAGGGCTGTGGTGACGGGGGTGATGGGCTGACGTTTTGTCTGTGGCACCATTCAGCACCGGGCTGTGGGTTCCAGCTAGCCTCTGCTCAACAGAAATGGGTTTTCGCTGTGCTTAAGTCCTCATGGAAAGCAGGGCCTTTGACAGGGCAGCGGCAGTGTGTGTGTGTGTGTGTGTGTGTGTGTGTGTGTGTGTGTGTGTGTGTGTGTGTGTGTGTGTGTGTGTGTGTGTGCAGAGCTCACATCATCAGAGTGCTGTCAGCACATCCTTTGGTACACCACCCAGCATTGAGGACTAAGCTAAGCTTTTGAGAACAAGTTGTGATGTCACAAGTATTCGACCAATCGCGGCAGGTTTTTGCCACCTTTGCTAACCTGGCGAGGACAGATGGGGTGTTTGTCGGCCGATGTGGGCCTTTTGACGAGACGTCTGCCGACACAGCACTTCCTCTTCATATAATGGGGCCACTTATGTGACATTTGTGATGTCACAACTGAAGCACATCAAAAGGTAAGGTTCAATGCTGAGCTGCCTTGTTTCTTTTAGAGCCTTTGAAAACATAAAGGATGACTTATTCGTGTCATTTGTAGTGCTTGTCAATGCAATGATTTCAATTAGTTCATTTTGTTCAAATAATCCTAAAACATGTTGTTCTAAAACATAACAGCCCCACATCCACTTTGCTTTGATGTGCTGCAAAGAAAAGATTTTGTTAATGCTGCATGTAAAGTGTCACATTTGTAGCCGTATAGCATGCAACACACACACAAAAAAAAGTGGTGGTGGGGGCGCTTCAAGGACATAGGGGGGCGATTGCAATTAGCATATTCATAACCTCTCTGTGTTCTCCGCTGCAGTGAAAAGGCGTAGCGATGTGGCTAAGCCATCGTTACCAGTTTATCAAACGCTTTCCTTTTGAGGAGACAAAAAACAACAAGCCGACGACATATTAAACTGCTTATTATTCATTGTAGTAGGCTTTGCCTTTCAATGCATTCAAAAACAAACGTTTCCAGCGGACCTTCAGCACACGGCAGTTATGAGCCATGAAGCGCCTTCAACAGCACTGAAGCCTCCCACAGCACTGAAGCCTCCCACTCTGTGGTCTGCAGCCACCTCTCTCTCTCTCTCTCTCTCTCTCTCTCTCTCTCTCTCTCTCTCTCTCTCTCTCTCTCTCCCCCTTTGTATACACCTTACCCGATCAAAACAAAACACGGGGGAAATATTTGCGTGACACTTCCAGTGTATCGACTGCTTGATCCCTGATTGCGTGTGAGCGGAGGTTGTATGATTCTGGGGGCTCGTGGGCAGCAGATGTGCTCCGGTTCGCCCGGTGGAGCTTTGACTTTGCATGGCGGGTGTCGAGGTTAGCCACTGGCGGCCCACCCAAGCATACTCACTGCAGGTGGCAGCCAGAAAGTAGTACGGTAAGTGTGTGTGTGTGTGTGTGTGAGTGTGTGAGGGTGTATTTGGGCATGCGTGGGCATGTCTGGATGTTGAAGAAAGTGTGGTGTGTGCGTGTGCACGTGTGTGTGTGTGTGTGTATTAATTTTGTGTGTGCGTGTGTGAGTGAGTTAGCGTATGTGCGCGTGTATGTGCCTTGATGTTGTAGAGAATGTGTGTGTGTGTATTTGTGTGCATGTGTATTTGTGTGCGTGTGTGAATTTGTGTGTGCGCACGTGCGTGGGAGTGAGCGTACGTGGGCGTGTATGTGTCGTGACGTACGTGTGTGTTTGTGTATATGTGTGTGTATGTAAGAGTAACTGTGTGTTCACACCGCACTTCGCCCCATTTCGCCTGTTCGCTGCGAACAGGCGAATGTTGCCGCGCGACAAATCATAATCTGTCGCTGTGCATTTTTGTGTGCATTCGCGGGGCGAATTTTTCGTGGAGCGTTTTGCCTGCCAACGGTCATTCATGCCAATTCATTCTCATCAACAATGGCCGAGATGTGTGTCTGTACCTGTTGTGGAAGAGGGAGAGACGTCGGAATGCCCGTCGTTTATGGGTTAATAATATAATCCGGAGGCGCACACCGCTTTGTGCCGTGATATTATATATATTGTATATATTATATGATATAGATATTTATGTATTATATGTAGATATAGAGCTCCGGGAGTCGCAAACGGCAACAATCACTTTCTCCTCCAAGCTGCGGTTCACTGAACGGTTGAACGGTGATTGGCTGTTTTACGTTACTTCACCCAGGGAGTGAACTGATTGGCTGTTACGTGACGTCACCCAGGGAGTGAACGCTGATTGGCTGTTTTACGTTACTTCACCCACGTTACCCACAGGGAGTGAACGCTGATTGGCTGTTTCAACGCGAATACCGCGAAGAAGTTGAAATATTTCAACTTCAGCGAATTTGTCGCACTGCAAATCCACGTGAACGCGCTCTCCGTTCACATTCTCGCGCCGTCAATCAAATCTTGTCGCGCGAATCGGCGACAAAAGAATTTGCCCGATTCGCGTCTCCACGTTCACTTTGCATTGAAACGTGTCGCTGGGCGAAGTGCGGTGTGAACACCAGTGTTGGGCAAGTTACTCTAAAAAAGTAATTAGTTAAAGTACTAGTTACTTCTCCCTCTCTAACTAAAGTAGCAACTGAGTTACAAACTCAGTTGCTGGAAGTTACTGGAAAGTAACTATTGCGTTACTTTCAAATAATTTTTAAATACTGATGTGTCAAATAATTTGGACCCCATCTCCATCCCTCTTCGAAAGAACTTAAAAAAACATGTGTGTTCAATTATTTATGATAAATCTGAGTATTATAATGAAATGAATACTCAATACATTACAAACAGAAATCCACAGTGCACAAATCTAAACAATTTTAACGTTGCTGTGGGAATGTGAGACTACACAATATATATTTTGGAACAGGTCACAACTAAGCAAAAATAAATGATGCTTGTAAAGCAATGTACCAAAAATAAATAATAAATATATTTACTATTTGTAGTGTAAATTAGGGAAAAAACAGTAGACATACTGTACGTATGGTTTTACGCAATGTAAGTGATTTCTTCCTTGAAGAAATATAACAGTCAACCGTGTAACAATAAGTGCTTTCAATATTACTGAAAAGTGCAATGTATAGAAAAACATCCAAATATGAACATGTAATACATTGAGAATAATTAAAAAAAATACAAAAAGAAATCTCTTTCTCTGGCCATTGACAATTTCACCTAAGTAGGCCACAGCCAGGCAACAAATACCGGTATATCGAAATTAAATGATGCTCTCTAAGCAATGTACAAAAAATGTATTACTGCAAATCTAATAAGATGCAGCACAACTGTAGACAACAGGTAGACATACTGTATCCAACTTTAGCATGAACATTCACTCATTCATTCATCTATCCATCCATGCATTCATTCACTCTTCATTCCATTCTCTCCATCAAAGCTAACCTATCTACTTATCCATCCATCCATTCTTGCCACTGAACCAGTGGTTGTATCTTAAAACCAAAAGCTTCTCAAACCTCTGGTCAGAGAACCACACACATAAAGAGAATCTCAGCCGATTTGTTGCTCTCCGATCGTAAATACAAATACATGAGATTCGAACACAAGACGGAACACCACACACTATTGGACAATCTTGTCCGATAATTGCCCGCTGCAGGGCCGTGGAGGTAGAACTAGAGCAACTCGCGTCAACAGTGAAGATGGATCAGCGTCTTTTGACAGCAGTGGTTTCCGCGGTGCTTATGCTTACATAATATCAGAGAATATCCGCGTCAGTTCGGCCGCGGCGCAATTAATGAGTAAAGATCATAAACATCATAAACGGAATGGCTGTACAAGTGTTCTGAGACACGGCTGCGAACCGGCAACTTTCAAAAAAATAGTGCCGGTTTGGTGACGGTTTGGTTCCGTGCCGCTGCCGTATCCAGTGGAATAGCCTACATTGACTATAATGGTTTCTAATGTCTTCGGCGAACGTTTTTATTGCCGTGCCGCTTCCGTGACGGTTCTGGTGGAAATTGCCCTTCACTCAACATTCCGAAAATATCTATCTGCGTCTCTATGTTGCGTATTTCCTCATCTGTCTCTATGCCGCTCTGACAACGTTGCCCCTGGCAACTGATAGCCGTGGATGCCATCATGGCGGACGGGCTCAAACCCCTCCCCTCGCCAAAAATCACGTGACTCCTCATTCTCAATCGTCATCACGCGGTTGTCTCGTGATCCCTCACCAAGGACAAGGGAGGAACAAGATTTTCTCTGTCACTCGGCTCAGAGGTCCGATGCAAAACATCTGCCTTCAATGTAGTAACGCGACACATTTTTTGAAAGTAACGATAACGGCGTTATAATAATGAGATGAGTAATCAATTACATTACTCGTTACTGAAAAAAGTAACAGCGTTACTAACGCCGGTACTTATAACGCCGTTATTCCCATCACTGGTGAACACACAGTAAGACGACGAGAGGTCGATGTCAAAGCTTTGTGTGTTTGTGTATAAAACTGCGAGAAAGGTAGTGAGAGTAATACAAGGATGGAGAGATAGAGAGGCATGGGAGAGAGAGGAAGAGTGATAGAGCTACATTGCCAATATGCATTCCCTCTAGGCCCGTCACACACAAAAAGCTACAGGCTATTATTAATCATTTAGTAGCATCCATAGTTTGCCTGGGTGCCCGTGCCCGGCCCCTGCCAAGGCAAGCTGTGAGGGGAAGGGGCTCCATCTGACGGTCTCTTTAGCCCCCCCCGCCCCCTGTCAAAGGTCACCGGGGGTGTGATAGCGGCGAGCGCGGTACAGCTCTCCATTTAAATGTAGTCACGCACTCCGGGAGTATAGAAACTACCGGAAAGTCAAGTTCAGCTTCCAGTGTTTCATTAGTTTTAAAAAAGAGACCCCCCCCCCACACAAACCTTTTTTGTATTTTATTTTTTTGAAGATGTACTTACATTTTGAAGTACGTCTTCAAAATTGGATGTTTTATTTTGAAGACTTACAATTTTCTTTTTTATTCGCCAGTTCTTTTCTTGTAGAAGTTAGGTTGTGCTTGAAACTTGTTGAGTGCAGGCTAGCTGACAGGGGTTAGCCCGGCAAAGCTAACGGCTAGAGACACCCGTCTGGACAGAAGGCCGTCCAGGTTCAGACGGACAATGCCGCTGTCAACAATGGCTTGGATTCACAACAGCAAGAGTGAGAGTAAGAGGGGGAGTGAGAGAGAGGGAGTGAGAGAGAGTGAGAGTGAGAGAGGGAGTCAGAGAGGGAGTGAGAGAGAGAGAGTGAGAGAGGGAGTGAGAGAGAGGGAGTCAGAGAGGGAGTGAGAGAGAGAGGGAGTGAGAGAGGGAGAGAGAGTGAGAGAGGTAGTGAGAGAGGGAGTGAGAGAGAGAGGGAGCAGGACAAACCCTTTTTATTCTCTGTATTCTCTCTGAAGTGGGAATAGAGAAACACAAATGAATGAAAAAAGATAAACACACACACACACTGTATGTAAACAAACACATGCACACACACTCACACATACACACACACACACACACAAACACATAAATGCACACGCATGCACATAGACACACACGCATACACACGTACCCATGCATACATACACACACACACACAAACACACACTGTAGGCGCTAAAGCAACACACCAACGAAACAAAGTGTGTCACAGTGATGCAACAACAAGGCAACCCGCCACACACACATCTTACCTCGACGCAACGGTGTGGAAACAAACAAAACCACAAGAAAAACTCTTCCTGAAATAATTAACACATTTTTAGCAGCCGAGCTTTGAGTCGACCGACCAATGAGAATCCAGGCAGCTGGGGCGAGGCAGAGGAGTCTCACCCACTCTCTCTCCATTAAGGCCTGTCGCCTTAATGGAGTGGATCCTCAGCTTGTTGGCGACGTCTTTCAGTCCCTCCCTCCCTCTCTCCCTCCCCCCCCCCCGCCCTCCCTCCCTCCCTCTCTCTCCCCCACCCTCCCGCCCTCCCTCCTCTGGGTATGACTTACAATCCGACCCCTCTTCACTCTTTCAGACATCGATTGCTGTTTACATTTTTTTTTTGGTTTAACCCTGTCCGACCGCTAGCCTAGCGCGCTAATGCTAATGCGCGGCATGTTGACTTAGCCGCGCCGCTCGCCGCTCTGTTCAGTTGCTCAGGTATTCAGGGTCAGGGGTGTCCAGGCATTAAATATGCAGGACTCCTACAGCGGCCTGGCCGGGGGGACACTTTACCCGTAACATTAGACCTGAGTTATGTTTGGCCATCTCATCCGACCCGTTTCTTCTCCGCTTGTTTATTTTAAATCCTTGTTGCGGTCGGATTAGGGGTCATTAGCACAACTAAAAGAAACAGGGTCCCTGGTTGTTCAGTTTGTTACTAGTGCGACGCATCTTCAAGTCCCCTGATGATAATAAAAAGTTATTTTATTAAATGTATATAGTGAGCGTAATATATGTCAATTCATTTCCGCAAATATACTTGTCTTTTAGGTTGAGGCGTAAACACTGGGTACATTTCATTTCCTGGAAAAGGCTCACGGTTTAGCCTGCCCCGTGTGCTAGCGTTGAGCACAGCGGATCAATAGCTACATGCTACATGTGCATCGCAGAGAGAGAGAGAGGAGGCTCGATTTAGACAAGCACACTTGGGCCCCCCAGCTAACATGGTTATGGCATTTATATATTTAATTAGCGCCGCACACGGCGGGATTCGCTGTTTATCTACCCGCCGGGAATTTCCGGCTGCGGGAAGAATTATCCAATTTCATTTGAGAGCTGTCGATATCAAACTTTCCATTATATGCTACTTTACCTCCAGTGATCTCGGGAGAGTGACCCGACAGTCACTCAAAGCAGGAAGTTTACGTGGAGGGCGTCCTGATTCGGTTTCCTCCCGCCCCCTCCCCCCTCCCATCTTCCTTCCCCCCTGACAAACACGATTAGAATACTCACGGCAACAACAACGCAACTGGAGCTGCATTATACATGGCCTTCCCGTTTCGTTTTTTTCTCCTCCGCCACTATCATTGCAGTCAGTCAATCAAGGACTGCCGGGACGTTTGTAGCTCACAGCTGTTTGAAGGAAGCGGAGGGGGGGGGGGGGATGGGAAAGAGGAGAAGAATAGAAAATTAGACGGATCTGACACCACAGACACTCAGAAAGAGGATAAAAGCGCGCTGTCACCTGGGCCCGGGATCCAGTCTGTGCCAAAGAGACGCTTTAGCTCGGCTACAGCTGCTAACAATGAACCCACAGGACACACTCGCTTACACGCCTCTTCCTCATTGTGAAGGCTACACTCACCTAGCCATGGGTACCGTTGAGAACCCCAGTATATATATATATATATATATATATATATATATATATATGTAGGATGGAGAGGTCTTTTAATCATTAATAAAGATACGTCTCGAATTAAGACGGTGAGCGCTGAGCGCTGGGATTTACAGGTCTGGGGTCTTTTACTTTTACAATGAGGCCAGATTACAGGTCATTTGTACCTGTAATTACCGGGTGGTGAGAAAGCGCTTTGTAATGGAGTCATAACGGCCGGTCGGATATCCGCCGCTTCAGCGGTTACCGGTGGTTTCGGAAAGGTTCCTATGAATCAGCGTTATTTGTTTCTTTGAAAAATGTGTTTTTTAAGGTTTGGGTTTCCGATAAAGCACACCTACACACACTCGCATCGGGCCTGTATTTCCTTTAATTGTGTGTGTGTGTATATACGTGTGTGTGAATATGTGTGTGTGTGTGTGTGTGTGTGCACGTTCGTGGGCAACACGACCCCCTCTACCATCATCTAAACGTTAATTAATACGCAGTCAGATGTACAGTTAGTACAGTGAGGCCAATTTCCATCAGCGCAGAATACTGAAATCCCCCCCTCCTCTCCTTAAAGTTCTGCAGAGCCTCCTTTCCCAGGTCTCACCGGAGGAAATAATGTGTGTGTGTGTGTGTGTGTGGCTGTTGGAGCTCTGCTATGGTGGTATCGCTCCTGACAGCTGACAAAAAGCCATTGGTGGATGCCTCGCACTGGATGCTGTCGCCGCCTGGACAGGCCGGACGCAGCGGCCGAAGGGGGAGGGGGGGGGGGGGGGGGGGGGGGGGGGGGGGGAGTGGAGTTGGGGAGAGGGGGGGGAGCGGACAGGATTCAAACTGAACTTTATTTTAGTCGGTATCCAGCAGCCAGTACAAGCGTTGGTCGATGCAAATTCAAGGGGAGAGCGAGGGGGAGGTAGAGAGAGTGTGGGGGAGGCAGAAAGAGTGTGGGTATCTGTAACCCCGAGGCGTATTCCCTTATGCTAACTGCAGCCAAGCGCTTCAAGGAAACTTTTGTGCCAACTAAAAAAATCGGACTGCACAAGTCTTAATACCGTGACGGTCGTCCCCCCCCCCCCCCCCCTCACGCCGGCAAGGTTAGCCTGGGAGGTCTGGACAGCTTTATCTCATCGCCTCTAACTCACTGTGGAGATCTGGAACCCTTATATACAGGGGTGCAAGAAGTGTAACGAGGGGTTTTGACTCCCTATTATAAGGAACCAAGGATTGATCGATAATGTCCTCAACATATGTTTAGGCGTTCCTGAGCATGGCGTTAACCTGCTCCTTAATAACTGTATCTTCATGTACAGTCAGTCCATTTGGATTCAAAATACTCTGCTAAATGACTGTGAATATCCAGCTTTAATGACTGTAATGTCAATCCTTCTAATGTGTATGTATCCCAGAATGTTTCACATGGAGAATTATCAGCATAGTTTATGACGTTGACGTAAAACGACAAACCAATGGAGCATCGAAGGTTTGTTTTCCACTGTGGTGCACATTCATAGGGCTGACACATGCATGTTCCTAGCCAGCCAGTGGTGATTTCTCCAAGACTGCAAGGGAAGCTCAGCTTCCCCTAAAATTTCAAAAATTAGATGGTCAAATATATACTGTTGTGTTAACATTTCATTGACTAAAAATGTGTCAGAACACGTCCATCTCGAAGACGAGTTTGTTCAGAATCAGCTGCTTATCACAGGTCGACTGACTCGATTTCCTTCTCATACTCTCCCGTAGCGTCACAGTGCATTTGCCTGTTGAAGCTCAGCATCCATCCACTTCAATGGGGCTGCGTAGAACAGCTTTTTTTAGTGCGTCGAAAGTCGACGGTCATTGGATAATGCTGCGATTATGTCCCTCCCACAGACGCTGGAGGAGTGGGCTAGCCTGGACGCTGGGCTTCTGCGTGATGATTGGAGGGTCTGTGAAAGACTGATTTGCCATTTGATTGACAGCGATTTTGAACCATAAAAAGTCGCCGGAGCTCTCTTCATGCCTCAGTCCCATCGCGGATTTTGCAAGCGAGTCGAAAGACGAACTGCAACCTATTTCTTGATATTTGCTTGGCGAAATTGCTAGACAATTTTCATCGTACATTTCATACACTTATTCACACAATTCCTTGCTTCAGTTTAACATAATTCCCACATTTCCTTGTTCAAGTTTAATATTGTTTTGGTAGTTGGCCATCACTTTGATTCAGGGAGCCTGAGGTCTGAACTTGAAGTCCTGTATTCAGATCAGGACTTGCAGGGTGACAGGGGAAAGATGTGTGATTTCTTGGTGTTCCTTAAAGATATGGAGTTGGACAGTGCAATGCCTCAGCTTCACAAACTGTTCTCATTAGTGGCAACAATTGGAGCTACATCTGCAGATGTATAAAGGAGCTTCTCCTTTTAAAAGCGGCTCAAGTCCTACACCTAACACAATGGACCAAGGCCGTTTAAGCAGCCTAGCTCTGCTGGCCATTGAGAGGACACTGGTCAAGTCACTGGAAGAGACAGTTAGTTGGTATGACATTTCCTTGAAAAGGAACAGAGAGCATAATTTACATATACATAAATTGACAATTTATATGATGTAGGCCAAAAATGAGCTTCCCCTCTTTGAAAGACCAGCAGCCGCCACTGTAGCCAGCACAGTGTTGCCACAGTGAATTCAAGTTCATTTCTGTAGCCCCTGTAGCGACAGTCTCACAGGGTTTCAAAGGCCCCTAAGTTTACAGAGTAATTAACGGGGCAGATCCCAGCCCTAAGCCCCACGGAGAGGCAAGGGAAAACTTCCTGGAAAACCCCAAAAGACTTAAGAAAAAACGGATTAAACCTTGAAGAGAGATGGGTCGAAAAACGACATCACTAAATTGCTGTTTAGTCTAGTTGACATTGTGTTAGGATATTTTGTTAGTGATTTATGTTTGTTCAGTGAAATTCCTTTCTTTAATTTAAACCCTCACGAGTGCCTCCCTCGCTTGCTGTGTTCTCAGAGCGGGATCGTGACAAAGGGACCGGATAGCGCGGCCTACCACAGTGTTGTGGACACCATTCAAAGGATCCCAACCCGAGGTCATCGGCATCTCCAATGTGATGTAGGAAGGAGGTCAACTTATTCAAAAGGCCCACACACAAAACCGTTCTCCCGTCTGATTAATAACAACATCCTTTCAGCCAACGTACAACTCCCTGGGATTGGTTTAGAGGCTTCTTCATAGACATGACCCACGCCTATATGTGCCGTTATTCTTTAATTGGTGTTTACTTCACATTGAACTGTGATAAACTTTGGTTTGCCCTCTCGATGTAGCCTCTTTTTAAAGAATTGTAAACATTCACCCACTGGTCATACAGCATAGATTTTATTTAATGTTCATAGCTTATTCTGTGACCTTGAGGGAAGCCATTACACAATCTTTTAGTTTTTACAGCCTTGTAGTCTTTACAAATGTTGTGGGTTATTTTGTTTGCAAGATCCTGCTCTTAATGCCTATAAAGAAAGGCAGCAGTTCAATATAAATGGAAAATATAAACATAGAAAGACAACAAAAGAAATGTGGCTTTCCTAGTTTATATAGCCAACCATGTTGTATAGGTATAAACAAAATGTACTTTTATGTAGTGCAACATGTAGCTATGCTCTTAATCAAATGATCATCTTGGCTAACAATAAAGTATCATTGTTTGTTTCTAAAGACCTAAATAATGGCGGAGTGCATTTACAATGGCACATAACATTTGATAGTTCAGGTGCTGTGGTGCAGGATGAGTGAACACACAAAGACACTCGTCCGTTGTTTTCCTGTTTGTGTGTTTTTAATGTGAATCCATAACGATAGTGTTGTTAAAGGTTACCTACAAAACAATATCCTCCTCTTTAGGTAGTAATTGGTGAGAGGTGTCGTAAAAAGCGTGCAAGAAACACAAACACCTGGTCATGGAAGGACACAATAATCTCTTTAATACCCAAAGAAGGTAAGGACAAAGAACAATTGAACTAATTTATATTCTAGCTATAAACTTCAATTATTTGTAAAATATTAATACATTTACACCATACCTGATTAATGAAGATCAAACAGGATTAATTAAAGGATTTTCAATGCATTTTCAATGTATTAAATCTATATGTCATTAGCCAGCTGCCAGAGTTAAGGTGATTCAACACTCTACATTAAGGCAAGAAGGGTTGCAGAGTAAACTATTTAAATAGCCGTGGAAGAATGCTACCACATGTGTGTATGACACAATGGACCTCCACACACTCCAACATTGGGGAATTCTGTTTGAAGAATTTAACTTGCTTTTTTTAACACCTACACTCAAAAGCAGGCTTCTCACCACGCAGCAACCATGTTGGAGGTTGTGTGGCCACATAGGCATGTCATTCACGTATTCTGTCATTGTACTTAGGCAAGGTTATGTTGGCAATATGTTAACAAAGATAGAAAGAATGTGTTGGGATGTGGAATTCCAAATAACAATAATAGCCATTTAATGTTTCCTTGGCCCATTGAAGATGTTACTATGAAGGAAGATTGTTACTTTACAAAAATGATTTGTTTTTTCAGCTAGTAAGAAGTTTATCACAAGACATTGTCATACTCAAAACCAGGGTCAGTGGTTTGAAGTAGTTAAGAAATGATGTGGAAAGATGTACATAGCTTTTGATAAACAAAGAGAACATTCATAAAATAAATATTAATATATTAATATATAAAATATATATTAACAGTGTTGATGGACTGTTTTTTTATTTGTATCTGAATTGTTATTCACTTGTGAAAACTCAATAAAAACGTAAGTAAAAAAATAACCGCAATCAACCATTTTCAAAATATTAAGGGTGGCCCCCTCTCTCCCCCCGTCTCTCCCTCCCTCTCTCTCTCATTACACTGTTAATTTGAATCCACCCCCCGGGTTGTAACTCCAAAATCTTTTGGAATAAACGTTGGCGCTTTAAGTTGACGCTCAATGTTAATGGTGTCGATTAGTGCTAGCATCTTTCCCTCGGTGTGCCACTTTTATATTTGCTCCATTAATCCTTGCGGGCTCTCTCTCCCTCTCCGTCGCCCTCGCTCGCTCTTTGCTCTGCTGACTCAGACCCTCTTAGTGGCACTAACAGTGACATTAAAATGGCTGGCGCTACAGACGTCCATCACGCAGGGAACGGCCTCATCGGGTCATGACGAAGTGAGCCCGTGGTGAAATGCAGCTGAAAATAACGCTGATCCATCCATAAGAATGTTTAATAATAATACAACAAATTATAACAATGAAAAAGAGCGGATCTGCGTCTGGGCTATTTATTTTTTTCACCGAAAAGCATATTTTGAGACGTGACCACATTTTGCCAGGAAGACGGGGTGGTCTGCCATGGGGATATAGGGAGTTAGTAATTTAGTTTAATATATTTATTATGAGCTTGACCCTACAGGTCGACAGCCAAAACCGTAAAAAAAAAACGGAATTCATTGTAAAAATTGAGTACAAGGGAAGGGATATATTACGATATTTAATTCAAGGAATCCTTTTTCCCACTTTCTCCTGATTAGTATCACCAGGACAATTGTTGCTGTGGGAAAACGCTTATCATCCTCACCCTGGTGTTAACTAGTCTGAACGATGGTGTCTTAATACATCGAGGCATTGTTCATCCAAACCGAACAGGATTAAATGACTCGTACCAGAAGCACACAAAAAAAAAAAACAGAAAGAGAGACAAGACAAGAACAGCAAACAGCCCCTGGCTCCTATGCGCCGTTTGATGTCAGTATTTGATGCATCTCTCCCCCCATTGAAAGCAAGCCTGCACTGGGGCATCTGTGCACACACTGCCCCCCCAAGGGCTTCCGTCTGATGTGGCGGATCCCTGCTTTGACCGACCTGGTGCAAAGTCCCCGCTGTTGTGTTGCTGCTGCTGCTGCTGCTGTCGTTGTTGTTCTGGCTGCTGCTATGAATACACACTGCCTCGACGCTGTCGCCGCCCGCACCCCCCCCCCCATCCCAATCTAGCTCGCCTGAGCCACTCGCTTGATTTTCCTGTTGCTTGACACTTCTGCATTCCGCCGATGGGTGAAGAGAGGCCGTGCGAGATTCAGCTTTCATGCGTCCAAGAACACACACAGATGCACAACGACACACACACACACACACACACACACACGCCCCGCTTGCTCTGCAGGCACTCTCTTGAGGAGTACACTTCTGTGGACGCTTTGTGCATAGTTTCAGGTCCTGACACCGACTCCACCCAGGACCCTCCAGTCCTCCGCTCCACTAGCCTCTGTGCTCTTCAGCCACAGAGGGCCAGCCCTGGGAGGCTGAGGGCGTGTCAGGAACCCGTGTCAGGGTACGGCCTCATTGGTGTCTGCCGTCCACTATGGAGTCATTCAGGAGACATGGTATTTTTGCTATATCTGACTGCGTCTTAATGACGTAGTGACGTAGTCAGGTACGTAGTGTATCTGAATTCACTGTAAGTTGGTGAATTAATCTCCTTGAGGAGCAATTAGAGGATCAGGCATCTTGCTCAAGGATGCCTTATGGGTAGGTTGCGGACATCAATCGAGGCCAGTATCTTTTAGCCGGGAGTCAAACTCCCCCCTTACCAATAGCTATTCTGCGGCTGGTTTTTAGATGAAGAAAACAATTCTTGCAATCTCCGCCAATCCATCAAGATTCATTTTGCTGTTTGAAATGTTTTTCTTAGCTGGTAAACGGTGTACGTTTTTGGGGATGATAATAAAATGTGCTTCTCTCAGTGGGCAGCGTTCAGAAGCATCTGCACGCTAAATGATGCGTGGCGTTTCCAGTTGTTGAGCACATACTATAAATCTTCAAACACTTCTCACACAGCTGCCGACTACTCATTCGTAATTGGTTCCGATTGCTTCTGGTTACAGTATGCTATGATGGCACAACGAGCGCCATAATTCTTGTCTTAATGAACTGTAGCCATATGGGGTATTGTCGTACTATATGCATTTTTTATATTCAAGATTACATCAATTGTACTTTAATATTCCTGAACGAGAACTTTGTTGCACCAGTCACAATATAATACAAAAACTTTTTTTTAATAAGAATGTGTCAAATCAACAGAAATATCATGGTAAAAAATATGCAATATATATGATATGCAATATGAGCAGTAGTTAACATCTAAGTAGTAGACAGAAGACAGCTTGCACTTTCAGACTTTCAAAGTCTGATCTAATCTGTGAAGATTCAGACCCCACCTCCCATCTCCTCCTAAGAACTGATCTAGCCAATAGCAAGGCTGAGTAAAAGGTCCTGATTACATCTGATTGGCTGACAGCAGTCAAACAGTATTTGGCTGGCACATACCCCCAATACCAAGGCCCAGGACCTAAACTGAATCAGGACTCCGACCAGAGCCCGCTGGATTCACAACAAGTTAACCGTGTTACCGTTTAAGGACCCTGTACTATCACACTTAAAATAGGATCATAGCGGTGATGGTGCTACAGGGGATTTTTATTCCTGACTATGATGAATTGCCAGAAGCTTATCAACCAGAGCTGGCATATGGTGTGAGGACAGGGCTTGATAAGCTGTCAACCTGTCCACCATTCACACCGCTTGTTGGGTGTCGTTTTTTTTTTCTTTTTTTTATGCAAAGTGAGAAGAGTAATCCCACAATGCATCCAAATAAACAATAATTCAGTGTTCAACTTTTCTTTTAATGTTGTTTTTTAAGGACAATTTACTTTGGGCATTACATTAAGATTGAGGGATTTAGCTTTGTACCGTTTCAATGATAGCGGTGATTAAAATGTGTTCTTTCAAGGAATAATAAAAAGCAACATTAGCAAGGTTTTAGAAACATGGAGCTTCCTCATGGTTCCATTAACTTTGTTTTGAATGTACGTGTTTCTAATCTAATGCTGTAAATGATAACATAGCTAGATAAGATATATAAAGCCTGCAATTATATATAATGACATGATAAAATGTAGCTGAAACTTCTAATGTATTCATTACTAGTTATCAAAGTGGATCGTAGGCCTATACCAGAGACCAATATTTTTGGGTCTCTAATCTATTTAAATTGCAATATCACGATCTTATAAAGTAAAATTGACGCTGTGATAAAAATTTAAAAAGACCCGCTTTCAAAATTTGCACTTTTCATCCTTGAACATTTTTTTCTAACGCCTAGTTTTGCAGAGCACCAAAAAATAGACTACACAGGCATGTAAGAAAGAGCGAAACATAGCCTTGAAGGGCCCAAGAGTTTTCAGAAACAAACCCCAGAACCAGCCGAACCAACTAATTGGACCTGCTGCCTTTTGTATGGTAAAACAGAATACGAAAAATATTGGATTTGTCAGTTTTTAAGATGTTATTTCTTTGTGTGCTCTTCTAATATGTGCTCTTCTAAGTAAATCACTTTTTTTTTTGTAACTGCTTTAAATGCTATAAAAGTTTGTGGTATGATGACAACGGGGGTTTGACATGTGCACTGCTGTCCCTAGCTACCTTCCATTGAGTTCCCTTACATTACCATGAGTGCATACATGACTAGCATGGGTCACCCCAATGGCAGTGTGAATGGCTCATACTTCACCTGTTAAAGTAGCCTGTGGGTGGAAGATACAGGCTTGAAATATTGGCCCTATTCCATATACATGTGGGGCTTTGCTCGACTCAGTATGACTCAGTGATTTGGATCTCCATTAAAACTGCAAGGTGTTTTTTGAAGTCTTGACGCACTTGCGCTAGTCGATGACAAAAAAACACACACTTATTGTATTTAGTTTGAAATGATAGCCTGTTATGAAATGGGATTGGTTTGTTTGAGAGGCAGTGCATATATTTGATTTGTTTCAGACAGAGTGAAAACACACAATTATATCTGCAAGGAGGAATTCAATTTGATTTTTAGCATTCCTTATTGACAATTTATCACGTTCATTGGACAATGTTTCCCACATATTTGCTACACAATTGTCCTAAACAGGGTTCTAAAAACGTGTTCATCCATATGATACATCAAGATCAGCGATCTTAAGTGGGAATTATTTACCAATGTCCATGTAGCAATGTCTGTGCTGCTCCCGGGTTCTTAGGAAGGAGATTTTGTGTGTTTGGCGAACAGTCAGTGGGCCAAACCCGGGTTCCGAAGCAGTGACCAACCCATTACATACACCATCATCGGTACCAGTACCATGCCCCCTGGTTGTTGTTTGATGTTGTCTGAAAATACTCCGGTGTTTATTTGTTTGGGGGCAATGTGCACGCAAGCTTTTCCCCAGCAGCCACTGACTGATGCAAATCAGGACTCATACGTGTGTGTATTCTCTGCGTTCGATCTCGGCCCTGACAACAGGCACTCCGAATCAAGTGTACTCAGACCCAGACATGTGTTCAAACACGCTAGCAGCTACATTAAATGTGCGCTGTATTGGGGCCACTTAGGGGCCCCTTACAGAGAGAACGCGGTACACACCGCGCGAGTGCCATCCACACGTCTCTGCTTCATGTCAAGCACATAATAAATTTTATGGAAATGCACTAGAAGTAAGCTCTTATTTGTGTCTGTCAAACATACACATGGTACCAAAATAAAGTATACCTACGTACCTACGTATAAATACACACGGCACACCTATGGAAGCTGTCGCTGAATGTAAGGTGTATTCACAGTGAATACATTTAAATGTATTTGATGATAGATTCCTTCCTGAAGAATGTGACCGGGAAGGCGCACATCTGTCGCAACGCTTCATGTGTTTTGTGGCAAGCGAAGGTGGCCATATTTGGAGTCATCTAGGGTATGTAAGTGCATTTGCAAAGTGCAAAGGAACATGAGTGGAGAAAATGGAAAACAAATTACAGAGTGCTGTTATGTCCAACAGATGCATCCACAAGAGAGGACTGATGGGGAGGGGGGGGGGGGTATACATTAATGCCCAGAGAATAAGACGGAGCATCAGTCCTCTCTGGGTTCTTATTTGTCATTTGGTGGCAGCTTGAATTCCACTGAGAGCCTTGTGTCACAGTTTAGCAATTTGTTGTTTGTTAAGGGCTGAATGTGAAAAAATTAGCATCTACTAAAGCTATGGACATAGATTTCACAATACATTTTCTCCGCACATGTAAACGCACAGAGACGCACAATCACAAAAACACGAACACACATTTACGTACATTCTCCATTCTGTGTAGCGCTGGTGTTAACCAAAGCATTTAAAAGGGGTCCAAAGGGGGGTGTGAAAGACCATTTGTGCTCTTTGAAATATGAAAATATGAAAACAATTGCGATGCCCTCCTCCCACTCGGTCTACTCCCTCTACCAGCTCTCTCATAGCCCTTTGAGACTGTACCTGTGATAGGGGGTTATACAAATAACTTTTAACTACTAACTAGTAGCTATGCAAGTAAAGAAAAAAAAACAGAAATTAATGTGTTTTCTGATATTCGTATTATCTCCTGCGGTGACATTTATCTTCTACGGTGTTTCATTGACGGTGTGAAATACTGGCAATATTGGGACTGTTTACCTGGGAGTGCCGATAAGGATGTCTGCCATGGTAGACACCACCCTCCCCTCCCCCCCCCCCCCCCCCCCCCCCCGAATGTGTGGATGACGTCCTTGGGCTAAAACCGAAAGGTCAATGATGTCGGTACCCTGTAAGATAAGATTGGGGATCATACTTTATTGATCTCATACAGGACATTTGCGATGCTAAGGAATGTTATTGATGCTATGAAAAAGTCAGGGTGGGAGTATTGATCATATATGGGTCATTCTGGCGATGATTTAAAACATGCAATGGGTCTCTTCCATGTGTGTTCTCGGGTATAGGCGCTCGCTGATTTCATTCATTTGGTATCATTTCTTCTGCCATAAAAACATGTTTCGACCATCTGGTGCTGTGTGCCACACACACACACACACACACACACACACCATGTCCCAAGTTAGCACGGAGCGCTGTGTATGCGCATGAACACGTGATATGCTAGCGTGCGTCTCCACAAACCAAAATATACATTCCCTGATACAGCGACACTTTGATCGACGATCCTGATAATCAGTGACTTCATCGCACGTCCCTGATCCTTTGATCATCATCATCACCATCACCACCAACATCAACAACAACAGCAGCTGATGCCACTGGAGACCTTCATCGCCGTCAGGATGCCACATCGCCACACAGCTTACTCCCACCCGCTGGGTATTCCAACTCCGTGGCAGTGCTTGTGTTCTACCGCCGTCTTCACCCCCGTTCCCTCTCCTCCCTCCCTCCCTCCCTCCCTCGCCCTCCTCCAACACCATGGCAGTCGATATGTGCAGTAGGCTCCTGCCAAGCCTCTAAGGAGTGTCAACATGTATGTTCTGATCTGGCTTGGGTGACAACCAGCACGAAAACACAATCCAGCCGTCTGCTTTACAAGACTTACTGCTACACTGCAAGATAACATCTCCCTGGTGTTCTCTCTCTCTCTCTCTCATCCCTATAGCTCTCTCTGTCACCCTCTCGCCATAGCGTGTCCCTCCCTCACCCTCTCGCCCCAGCTCTTTCTTCCTCTCCTCATCCTCTTTATAGAGTTCTCTTTCCTTATTCCCTCTCTCTCTCATTCTCTTTTGCCCTCTATAGCTCCTGTCCATAGCTATCTCTCTTATTTTCTATCATTCTCTATGGCTCTCTCTCACCCTCTGTAGCTCTTACATCCTCTCTCTTATTCTCTCCCTGTTGCTATCTCTCATTATCTCTCCCACTGTCTTTATAACTCTCTCCATCACTCTAGCCCGCTCTCTCTCATTCTCTCTCTCACTGTCTTTATAGCTCTCTCCATCACTCTAGCCTTCTCTCTCTCATTCTCTCTCACACTGTCTCTTTAAGTCTCTCCATCACCATCTCTCTCTCCCATTGTCCCTATAGCTCTCTCTCTGTCGCTCTAGCTCTCTGTCACTCTAGCTCTCTCTCTGTCATTCTCTCTCTCACCCTCTCTCTTTAGCCCTCACACATATACATATACATTGGTAAAATGTATAAAAAAATGTGAAAAAAAAAAAGTGAATATTGTGGTACAATGATTACGAACAAAACTACAAACAACACGTATTGAAATCATTCAGTGATTGTGAGGGGGAGGGGCTGTAATCATTGATTAGTTTTTCCATTTCCTTTGAGTTCACGCTGATATAACTACTCTATACAGCATTTACCGGCCTGTTGAGGGAATCGATGGTGGCTGATGAAAGTGGCTCCACGGTACACAGCAAAAACCTTCCAGAGATAGAAACATGCTTAAAGGGATGGAGGCAATGTGTTTGATGTGTTGCTGTTGACTTTGTTCAGAAGGTCTGTCGCTGCTGTAGAATGAGTGCTTATTAAATATGAAGAGAAAAAAAATAACAAATTGCATCACCAGTGTTTATATGTGGATTAATGCCATTTTATTTAATTATATTGTAAAAACAAATGTCTGTGCTTTACCAAGCGTGAAATTACTAATGGATGTACTAATTATTATGTATGACACGATGGAGAAGTCAAATTAAGTAAGAACACAATCAGTGATTTTATTAATAACTTAGAATGCATGCATATTTTCTCACACCAAATGAGTACTATTAGTGTTGAGGGTGTTGCCATTCCAGCCAAAAGGCTCTGGATTCAAACCCTGATGCCGCAGTCTACCTCCTAAAGCAAGGCAACCCATACCTGCTCCTGCATGACATATTAAGAAGAACATGACAAGCTAGTATGCATGAATGTGCTAAATGACTAAATAGTAAATAAGAGATAAACAGAAAGAAGAGGAAAACTACAATAATCCACTTTTGGTATAACTACTACATACTGATAAGTTCACGGTAAAGTAAAAAACTGTCATCTGCATTATATGGCTCATTCTCACTTGAGAAATGGCACTAGTTTGTTTTCTTGAATGATTGGACTGTGCGACGAAAATGACTGTCCAGTACTAAAAATAAATTCAAACTTTATTAAACTTTATCCAAAGAATCTTTCAAAAGTTCCAAAACCCCAGGCCTTTTTCTGTGAAGGGAAGTGCAGATTTAAAAGGACTGTTCGTTTATTTATATATATATATATATATATATTTTTTTTTCATGGCAAACCCCTTAGGACTGTTAAAGGATATCTTAGCAGCCCCTAATTCCTTTGCAGTGTGTGGACGCCTCTGTGGCCGAACGGACGGCCGGAGCGGAGATGTATTGCTGTTTCATTGGGATGGGGATGAGGTGGGTTTGGTGCGGGGGGGGGGGGGGGGATTCCTCCCCAGGGATTAAGAAGGATGGACTGTGAGTGTGCCATTAAAATGGCAGAGAAGGAGGACGAGGAGGTCATCCATCTAAGTCCCCTAATAAGGGCGCGTATGATCTGTGCCAATTACAATGAAAGAGACGGAACGCAGGCTACATAGGCAGGCGTGTTGTTCCAGAGTCTGTTTGTTGCCTTGGCTCTGGCATACCAATTTTAGGTTTCCCCTGGGTCAGAGAAAAAATAAAAAATGTGCAGCAGTGGATAACAAAGAATTCATAGCAAATCTTTTAGAGACGCCGTTTCCATCCCTGCTCGTGGATGTAACAGCGTGTGTGTGCACATAGACGTCCCTGTGGATTTTGATTTAGATTTGATTACGTTCTAGAAATACACAATAAATGCACGCCTCTTCAGCCCTGTCATTTTCATTTATCTGTCGATTTTTTAACATGTTTGGAGTATGAAGGGGTATGGGCGATCGCGGCGTGTGCGTGTGTGTGTGTGGGCGTGTGTATGCGTGTGTGTGTGTGCGTGTGTGGGTGGGTGGGGGAGGCAGTGCCAACATTTATTTCCTTTTACGAGAACAATTCTGTGATCTTTAAAATGTGCACTAGATCTGCAGCTAATCCCTACGGGCAGAGCCCGACTCCAGGCATTACGTACGCACCAGCGGGCCCACCTGAGACTCCGGGAGGCGGGCCAGCTCCTAACCAGCACTGTGGCCACAGATCTCCCAAATGGGAACGGATTAACAGAGTTATGTAAAATAATAGGAGCAATGCATGGTGATCAATGTGAGCATGCTTCAAACAGCCCTCGGCGCTATTCAAACTGCATCGTAGATGTTGTTAAAAAATAGATGGATATATCACCTATACTGTATACTGAGATTGTGTATGATAAATCAATCATTCTGTTGGATCATGGTGCTTCAGAACACAAGGTCAACCTAACTTTGAAAGGCATGCTTTCATTTTTTTTTAGGACCGCAGTTGGAGTGAACCAATGAAACCAACAACATGCTGCTGCATCGACCAGTGTTCCCATTGCGTCTCTTTGGCGATAATGTAAGAACACTAATCCGTAGAACACAAACTGGACACTGGTGTCAGTTGTTTCACTAAATAATAATTGAAAAATGCTGTGATATTTCACAATGGTGTCACAGAGAATATTTCAACATGATTTAATGGACAATAGTTTTTAGCTGAAGTGCACAAGGACAAACTGTAAAAGTCACCTTGAGAGAAATGGAAAAGAAAAGAGTACGAAAGTGGGAGAGAAAGACACACCTTGGGCCAGTCGGGGCTCCCCCCTCCGCATACTCTAATTGCAGGGACCCAGTTGACTTTAGATTCAAATGGGCTACAGTCGGGACCCCTACAGAGTAGAGGGTATTCTGTGACTTGGACCCGAAGGCTGCTACACTGGGCTCCAACCAGGATAAAGAGATGGCTAATGTAGACTCAATCTCAATAGTTAGGAGGGAATAAGGAGGTTGGAAGGGAGAGCCTAGTATCCAGTCCAGTTAGAGACTTAAAAGGTGCCTGAGGTAAGATTTAAGAGCTATTATTTGAGTGTAATTTGTCAGATGACAAAGGCATCTGTCATCTATTACTGAGTGAAATGGTCTGTGGAATTCTGTTTTGAGTGGACTATATAAGCCAATTTAGATTCCACACCGCTCCCCAATCATTTCCAACCAATCCGGCCATCTCTTCCCTGATTGGTTGGACTATAATTCATCTTGCCTGTCAATCACAGGTGTTTATGCAACACTTAAACCAGGTTGACGCTCCCCAAGCAGGGATAAGGCTTGACGTCATGTTGGTTTGAATTGTTTTGGGTTATTTACTTTACCTTATATTCCACTTTACTTTAATTTGCATCAAATGAGCAGTACAACAGTCACAAGTCACAAAAATAAAATAAAAATTAATTAAACATTAGTACAAAATAAGCCCACACAAACAGCAGTAGTCAAATATAACATAAAAACAATAGCAATGCTAGCTCTATTATAAATAAATACAAAGGTGCCAGGCGAGGAATTCTCAACGTTTCCTTCTTAACTGAGAGGGGCACATTCTTACACATGGGGACGCATGAACAGTTCGTGTTCAGCTTCCATTGGATAATAAGTCTCAATTCTCAGCTCCAGATTGGTTAACCATGGTAGCTCATATGTTGGTGTAACGCTCTCCAATGTCAGATAACACCTTAATGGATGCATAATAAGGGTGTCCTTTGGAAGAAAAAACGCCAGGCTTTTGTCGTTTGTTTTCAGTATAATTATGTATTATATACACTCGTAAAACACATAGGTTACTGTCCATGATAAATTGATGTTACATGATCAACACATGTAAATGGCGGAATTGTCTCTTACTTAAAGGGACAGAGCCTTTGCCATTGCCGCCCCTAACCTCTGGAACTCCATCCCCCTGGCCATCCGTAACTCTGATTCACTGCCGTCTTTGAAAAGTCATCTCAAAACCCATCTCTTCAACATCACTTACAACACCTGATGAATCATTTTCCACCCTCTCTCTTTCTTATTTTCCTATCTACTCTCTCTGTATTGTTGTTTTTGAGTATCTGTATGTGTTTGTATGCATGTATGTACTGTATGTATTGTCCATTTGTATCCTTTTTGTGTTGTGTTTTTGTAAAGCGTCTTTGGGTACCTAGAAAAGCGCTATATAAAACCTATGTATTATTATTATTATTATTATTAACTCTCGCAATAACAGTTAAGTTAAACTGGCAATTCCATTAAAGGAGAACTTGGATAATTCAACCCAGAACTTATTTTCCAATCCATTTGGGTCTTACTGACTAATTCGGACAACAGTTTCTTTAATTGGTTCGGTATTGAGTGAGAACGCTGTGGCCGCAATCTGTGAAAACAGGGTGTAATGTCCTATGGGGCTATAGCACCCCGACAATGTCCTTCCGATAAAAGTGCTTGTTTTTATCCTGGACAGGCTCAGATTATATCCAAACATTATGGAAAGGATCCCTACAGAGAAATATATTGTTCCTTACCATTCATTGATCTGGTCTGTATAATTGTGGGAGTTGAGCTATTGAAGGAAGAGAAGTATGAAAACGTGAATCAGAGCCAGAGAGGGCAGCATTTGTTGTGTTGTACAACAGAAAGCAAAGCTTGGTGTTATCTAAAATATTTGGATGAAGGACAGTTGAGATTCCAATGACAATATGTAATTTCCTGCATCAACATGATTTCTGAGTGAGACTTGCCCCTGAGCATCACAACAATGTTTTACACACAAGTCCCTTACACCTAAGATGATTGGAAAAGGCAGCCCAGGTTGTTAAAGCTCTCCTTTAAGTGGATATTCAAGCCTCTTCCTATTTCCTGTCTCTTAATCTGGTTACAACTGCCTCAAAATGATTCTTCACTTTGCAAAGTCTTGGTTTTTTTTTTATCGCAGGGAGGTTATGCTTTTCAAATAATTGATGACAATCATTCTATCCACTGCCACAGCAAAATGCAATACTCAGGGAAACATTTTGATTTGCAAGGGAAACTGAGAAAGATCTCAGAAAAAGGTGTATTCTAATCAAATTAATTCTAAAGCTAGTTCTGATTAGTATTTTATTCAATGCTGCAATGCTTTCCAAATGACAGTTATTAGTTGTTAAAACATTAAATCCACAGCAATTATAATAATTATTATTACGTGTTAAGTGGCTCTAGCTTTTTATGGAGGCCAGATACGTTGATTGCTGTAAAAAAAGAAAAAGAAAATCTGCAGTCTGGCCGTGGCCTGTGAAAAGTACTTAACCTTACTTTACAATTACATGAGTGTTTGTCTGTCGGTGTTTGTATGTGTGTAGGTGTTTATATGCGTGTGTGACTGTGTGTGGGAGTGCGTGATTGTGTGCATGCTTGCGTGTGTAGTGGACGAGATATCAGGGAAGAAAAAAAGGAACAGGAATTTTCCTTCCGCCGTGGGTGGAAAGGGCTATTTGTTGTTGATAATCACCCCCGTCGAATCCATCCACTAGAATCACAGCGAGCGGTCCCTGGACGCTCGTACATCTGCAATCTGCTGTTTTACTCCCTCTGACAAATGTACGTTTCTTCGTTTCTGTCCTGCATGCTAACTTAACATGCGGCCCATATTACACTGACTCTGCTTCTTTATATTATCTCTTGATTATTATTCTGTAAAACAGTATCAGCATGTGATTTGCGTGCACATTAAGGCTGTTGAAGCAGTCTATGGAGGGGGACTTTTGTTTTTCCCCTAATGGCGTCTGCATCTTTGGCTGCATTGTCTCCGACGCCTGAATTATGTATGTTTAATTTATAACGAACACGTTTAATATGACGTGTAAAAAACATAGGCAAAGGAGAATTACATTCCACCTCCTCCTACTGCTTCTACATTATTTAGTGCCGTGCGTAGTCCTATTGAACTTGGCAGGTAAACATACATTGAGGTGCTATCCACACTTTGGTGAGCTCTGTATAATTGAAACTAAGTTCCGGTGGGATTGTCAACACTTAAGGTTGTAAATAATTAATGTTGACATCCTAGGAGCTGTTTGTCGCCCTGTTGCACCTGCTATGGGCTGATTGCATAGATCTCAGAGTATTTGCGCTCTTGAACGTAATTGGGGCTCCCTCCTCGATGAGCACATTCAGAGATCTCATCGGAGAAGAGAGTCGGGTGTCGGAGGGGAAATGAGATACATGAATAAAGTAGGGTTGGAAATGCACTGTGCACCGTCACAGAAATATGTTGGAAAACCTTCATAGTGGAGGAGGGGGCGGGGGATAATGCAATTGTTAGGGTGCTCCCAGACGAAAGGTGCAGGGCTCGATCCCCATGGCCAAAGCCTAACCTTTAGGTGTCCCACGCGGGTTGACTCCCAGGTTCTTGGTTCGATCCCCAGGTCTGCCGCATAATCCTAGTAAAACGTCTTACGCCTTCTTGCTCCTTGACGTGTATCTGAATTCCCCTGTAATCCACATCGGTCCGCTCAATGACAAAATAATGAAATAGCAAATAGAGTGTGTTATGGTTATACATCTCATATCATTATCCCTTCTATACAGTCAAAAATAAAAGCCAACCAGTTTCTATACCTGGCCTCCAGATCTGACTCCCCCCCCCCCCCCCCACAACACAAACTGCGGTTGGTGTCCTTATCCTGCTCACAACTCCACAGCTGATCCATAATGGAGCGGTGATGTTTGATGGACCCGGCCGGAGCATTGGAACAACAAGGTGGTGGATGTTGTTATTGGGAAGGGGAAACGGTAACGGTAAGGTTTATTTTGAGCCCTGTGAGGAACATGTTGTTGTATTGTCCATCGGCTGTTAGTACAGGAGGGGGTTGGCGGCAGCAGTGCTGGTTTAATTGCCCTGTTTGAGCGGCGGTTAGAGCAAGGGGGAGCTAGCTGTGCTACCCAATATTTAGCACACCAGGCTAAACTGGAAATAAACTGGTGGGCGAAAAACAACAAGATGAATGGAGGATTAATTATATGTATTTTTGTCTGTGCATTTTGATTCATTCAACCTTATTTGCATGGGGTACAGGCCTAAAGGCTATGCATATTTGTATGGTTATATGTATATTTCAGTGTTTGATGCTTTCTTTCCAACAATTGTTTTCTTTGGTTGAGCCAAGCATCAGACGGATGGAAGATTAGGTTCGTGTTTTCACATCGTCTTTACTTTAGGCTTGCCGAGCCTCCAAATCTCTTTTTCAGCAGCACCCTTTGCATCAGTTAATTAGCTTTCATTCCAATACGACAAGTTTAGCTCGAGCATAAGTTCAAATTGAACCATCAAACCATGTGGCTTATCCGAAAGAAAAAATGTTACATGAATTGATGAATTTAAACATGAAATAAGATACTGTGTATGTATATATTTCAAAATCACATTTCAATGTCTGTTTTCCTGTCCCTGTTAACAGCATTAGAAGCAAGGCAACACCTCAAGCAATGGATTTAACAACATCAAAAGGAATCTCTATTGGACGTAGAGCAGTATAGGCACACCCTGATAACAATCTGCACCACTCAATTGCAACCAATAAGGGAATTATGGCTGTTTTTTGATCTGTTTCTTTAATCATCAAACTTATTAAAAGGTTGGTTCTATTAGCATTTTAATCCTATTAGCAGATGATCAAACAAACTTACACTGCCTTATGATATTGAGCCGTTGGATCAATGGGATAACATCATTCAACCAAATATTAATACAAAAGATGGTTTCTAACATGAAGCGGCCATGCACCCATAATGTTATGTACTGTATAATATGACCATGTGTGTGTATATATGTGTGTGTGTGTGTGTGTGTGTGTGTGTGTGTGTGTGTGTGTGTGTGTTTGTGTGTGTTAAATCAAAAGTATTTTATGATATATTAGTTTTGCATTTTTAAATTGACATTTAGGGCATTTAGCAGACGCTTTTATCCAAAGTGACTTACAATAAGAATAACATTATGCTCTGAACATGTATATACTGTATATGTATATATTATTTATATAAATATAATGTTTAACCGCCTTTAATAGTCAGCAAACTCAGGCCATTTTTGATACATCTAAATTGTGACTATGTTAGATAGGGGTCTTTAGTTGCAGTAATGAAGGACTAGTTATAATAAATCTGTGAAATTGGTGCTAGCCATGGCTAGCACCAATGGCGGTGACCTTCGTAGAACTTTCTAAAGTTCCTCCAGCACTCATCAATTAGGAATTCGAAAAACGTGTATTAATTTCTGCAACAATAAATAAATGAACTTGAAGTCTGAACCAACACTTGGTACCTCGCTCTGAGGCCAGCCTCGTCTGGGTGTGGACTCTGCGCTCCAGATCTGCTCTGGTAGAGCTGACCCCCAGCCGGTGATGACAGAGGGAAGCTCCAAAGCCTTCTGTCCTCAGCCCAGCCTGTGGAACAAGCAGAGACAGCAGGTTCAGCCCAGGATCACACCACCCATTTTACCCATATGCCCAAGCCGGCAGCTTCGCTAAGTAGAAAGAGAAAGTTCCGGGGTTTTCAGCTGCAATCTGTTGTCGGTTAACTGGATAATGGCTACATGTTTTTTTCTTCTGTACAGCAATACTCAAGATGTTTTGAGTTTGTGTCAGAGATTGCCAATGACAAGCTAAATTTGATAATTGTATAAGTTTTGTTTTGGTTTTCTCTGCCCTGCTTTCTCACCCACGATAATGTTTTATATTCTCTCTCTCTCTCTCTGGTCCATCAACACTATCTAAAAAAATGGTTTTCATATGCTCCACAGTGTCGCCGCATCTCACGACACACTTTAGTTAACTTATCACGCTCACACAAGCCACTCAAATGATTGCTTTTCATTTATATATCTGCGTTGTTTTTTTAAAATAAGCTATATATATATCTATGCATATATTTGTTTGTCACATTGTCCCCAGTGAGAGGTGTCTGGATGTGATAAGCTGAACAATTGTCTGAGAGGGAGGAGAGGAGAGGACAGGTCCGCCCTGGGCACCTGTCTATGAATGCAGGGAAATAATTGAATTCTGTAAAGGAGAATGTAATTGTTTCTGGGGGTTTTGAACAGAAAACGTTGCAGAGCTCTCTGTGATAGGAAGGAAACAAACTGCCTGGGGTTTACAAGAAACGGGAGAAAGATCCGGAAGAGCTCTAACGATTCCTCTTGGAGGAGCTGAACTTGGGAGTCAATGTGAAGTTATTATTAATAGTGTGCTCATATTTAACATCTGATAAACAATGCTTTGCATTTGCACACGCGTGGGCTTGCTTATTTGTGCCATTCACTTTGAATTAACCTTGTGTTAACTTCAAAGGCAAGCTTTTTGTTATTTGTATCTGAAAAAGGGTTTCTAAAAGGGATTGTTATGTTGTTATGGAATAAAAGCGACAATGAAGCTTTTATTATGATAACAATTTAAATTGTTAATAATATTAGTATATTTGCTTGGCTGGAAATTTTAAAAATAAAATAATAAAAGGGTTCATTATCAGTTCAGTTTGCGATGGGATATGTGGTTGCGGCCAGCCATTGGTCCACGGAGCTGCTTGTTACGCACAATCCACCCAATCACAGCCCAAGCCCTACCCCAAAAATACAAGTGTCACAAGAGAGACTGGACATCGAGGCTATAAACATACATGACCAAGTCAGTAGCTCTTTTGGTGCTCCATTTCCTGTGGGTTTAAACAGGCATACATAACACTCTATTAGCTCTTTGTATGGTGTGATGTAAGCCATTCATTTATTCAGGGTTAGGGTTAGGGCTAACCCTAACAATAAGCAACAATGTGTTACTAATAATTAAAACTGAAAATGATGACATTAGGAGATTGGTTAACTTCATAGCAGATTCAAAATTGTCTCAGCTAGGCTTAAATTAAACATATTCCTGAATAAGTTGATTCAACGCATTTTCTTGTTTTTTCCTCGAAGCCAGAACATTTAACCATCATTTTACTTCATGGTGACCTAAACCGTCAAAACACACACACGTGAGTTAACTTATTAAGACAATCAGGTCAATGTGATTACATTCTCCTGTAATTCAGCAGTTAATTATGCTATGGTTTGGCAGAAGTCTTGAACACAGTTTGTCTGTTTCAGTTAGCATTGTGCTAACAGATAGTACCATGGGCTGTGTGTTGGCGTCAGCTGACTGTGGATGTCTGGGGATCCCAACCACCAACCGATATATTGTGTTACATGTGTGTTTACATTGACCCAATACATTTCATATGATTGGATGGCCAAGACACCCTTGCAAAATAGGTTTTTAATCTCAATGTGTTTCAACTTGGATACTCAAAGGATTAGACTAATGATGATGACGGGATCAGACTTCCTGGTGATTTCGGTTGCAACTATGTATTGCTACACACAAGTACTATGTATTAGGAGGTACTACTGCATATTCTAATGTTAACATTAACACTATTCCTCCACTCGATAACACCAAGGCTTCCCTTCCTTTCTCCTTCGCCTTGAATATCATTTAACGTTTACTACAGAAAGAAACCTGAATATCTTTATAGAATAAAGATTTAAAACGGCCTCACAAACACAACCTGAATAAGCCCCTTCTGCAGTAACCCACTCATTGGCTATTCTCACACATCTCCCAGCCAGCCAGCGCCATGCATGCACAGCGCATCCTTCTCCAGAAAACACCAATGTGACGCCAGTCCAGCAACTCTGCTCTCTGTAACCGTCCTTCCTTATGTACCAACACCGTCCCACACAAAAAAACAAAAAGGGCCAGACGATAAACAAGCCCACGGCCAGCCAACCCACCACCCCCAACAACAACAACAACAACAACAGCAACAACAAGCCAGATAGCAGGCAGATACGGCTGTACGACAGGACGAGCGTGTGTCTGCCTTCAGGGGTCCGGAGGAACCGCAGTCGGGCTATTGAACTGCTCTTAGAGGGGGAGGAGCAGTCAATGAAACAGAGCAGGCGAACCCAAGCTGAACACAAATCCAATGTTGTGGTTTAATTGGGAGACGCGCAACAACCGATTTATCAGATATTAGATTAGAAAGTACTGCCCTCAGGTGGAAGAATCAATTACTGCAAAAAAAATAAGATTGAATTGTCTCTCATAGCGCTGTATGGCTTCTCGCTGGCCGCATAATTAGATGAATGTGCGCAGGAGGAGGAGAGAACAAAAGCACTAGTGATGGTGTGCGTGACGCGCACGGGCAGCTGGGATATGAGGACGGCTATCCATGCAGAAGTGATCCCTACACCGCACACACGCACGCATGCACACGTTCACACACACACACACACACACACACACACACGCACATTTGCACACACACACACACACACACACACACGCACACGTGCACACACACACCCACACACGCACATACGCAGACGCACACACAAGCAGACGCACTCAAGGCCATCAACTGCACTACAATCCCTATTTTTATGGATAACCATTTGGTAAACCTGTTCATCTGTGAATAACTGCTCGATTGCGGATGTATTTATGTTGCAATTTTGATTCCTGCTGCTCAGTCTAGACCTGTGGGGGGAGAGAGAGTGGAGGGGTAGTATGGTTTAGCAAACCCTAGACCCCAGTGACACAACCTGTTAAATATCAGTTTAGGGTTCGCTTAAGGAGCTGAATTCTCAGTGTACCTCATAAAGGTTTCTTAGCATTCAATCTGCTCCTTGTCTTTCTTTGAGGGAAAATGATGTCTTTGTGATCTGTAAGACTCCCGATGTTAAAGCATGGCATAGATGTATATGAAATACAAAGATAATACATTTATATGACTGTAATACTTCACCCAGGAACGGCTCTCATTTGACGGGGGTTCGTAACATTCGAATATACAACAGAACAATCCAACTCAGTCACATATGCAGCACTCACCCGCACCATAAATCTAAAACACTTGAATTCAGATGGGATGGGAAAAATTAGCCATTGAAAAGTCCCCGATGCTGCAACACTGTTCTCAGTTGCGTCATTGTTTGGTTTCTTTCATTTCCATTCTGTAAATGTTTGACACTATTCCTTTTCTGTTATTGCTACATCAGTGGTGTGTGGTTAAATCGACCAACCTTTGGTTTGACTCAAAGAAATCGTTCAGAACGCTCTTTTTTCTCGTCCTGGAGATGCAGTATTTATAATGTATATCCTGCACCATTGGCTTGAATGTTGAATAACATACATGAGCACACACACACACACACACACTCTGGCCAATTGCTGTGTGCGGCATAAAGGCGTCCCTCTATGAGCATGTCTAGATCTCTCGCCTGGTACCATTCCTGAGGCCCAACGTCCGCGAGCCGCCCTCGTGATGGATATTGAAATGCAGTCGAAATCACTGTGACCCGGAGAAGATATTCCGCCTTTAAAAAGTGCTAATGACTGGAAATGATGCATGCAGTCTTTCAGAAGGATGGAGGGTTGCCATAGTGACAGTGGTGCAGTGTTGGAGTCATGACCACACATGCTTGGTCCACCCCCCCTCCCCCCTCCCAGAACCCTCACCCCCCTCCCACCTCCTCCTCCCTGCAGTCCACAGAACCAGACTTGGAAGATGACGGTACCACTACGACCCGGACACCAACCCCCCTCGCCTCGGTGATCAGACAGAACCCGGGCCCCAGCGAGGGAGAGACGTACAGCAGCTGTGTCCTTTACAGCCGGAAATTAACTGGCAACAAAAAGAAAACGACACTAAACGAGCAGGGTTTCTTAAACGGCTTGTTTAAAGCCTTGTTTGTGTCAGCGGCGGCGGCATTAGTCCTTGGTTTGTCGTAATGTATTCATCTCTGTTTGCAAGGCCTGCCCTGATGGCCAGTATTGGACGAGGCATTAGCCACTGGTTGCGTTGCTAAGCAGGAGGTTGTGAATTGTTCAAACTGAAGTTTGTCTGGTTCTGAGGACATTTGGAGAAATGAAAGAGATACTTACGCAAACTAAAAAATATAAATAAGTAAAAAGCATGCTTCGCTCTTCAGATATTATGTCTGAAGGATGACGAGATTTCAGAGACAATGAGAGACTAGATGACAGAACGTTGATTGGATAACCAAGATAAGGGGTCGACCAAGTAGGCTACCGACCAACTACCTGACTCCAGACCACCACTCCCTCTCCTTTGATGACATCTCATCAACTGACTTAGCTATATCATTTAGTATTCTGTCGAATTCAGAACATCTCAGGATAGCTTTCTTTGTTGTTATGCACTAACCCCTCTATGCACTTGATTATACAAATGAAAATAATATGTGTAGCTGCTCCAATATTGATTTATGCTCTGATTTTTCCCAGACTCACTGAAGTCGCTTTGGATAAAAGCTTCAGCTAAATGAGTCTAAATGTATATTTCAATAATAATAAACATGACGCATTACGTTCTGTTATTTCTTCATAATAAATGTATGGTTCCACCTACCATTTGCTAGCTGTTACATGCCGGAAAACAACAAGACAAGAAGCAGAGACCTTTTATCAACAGCTTGCAAGCGTTCAATATTGGTGTGGCTAAATACAAAGTTGAGCTGAACTTGAACTTGAAGGCAAAAGAGAAAAGAAAAGCTGCAGACTCATCCTCTTCATCAGTAATGAAGTAGCCAGACGTATAGAACAAACCGCATAAACAACAATCAACAATGCTTTGCAAATTTGACAAACACTTTCCTGCATTAACGGGAAAAACACAAATGAAAAAGACATAACACAAATTCAAAAGCCTCAACGCAAGTAAAGTGAGCATCAACCGGTGTGAACTTGAAACGGGCCGAGTGTTATGCTGGGCTCTGACTATTATTGCCCACACATGTGGAATTGGGAAATTCTTGCCTGTTTGAGTCTTCTTTCAAACTACAACGTAGTCCTATTGTCCTTTTAGTGGATTCAACACGTATTCTCAAACGGCCTTCTGTGGTTTGTGTGGCAGAAACATCAAATGCTTGTATTATGCAGATAAGCCTGGCACAAGTGAAGGTAACGTTTTATAGATTACTTATTTTTTAATTAGGCTTACGCTATCCACATTCTATACTGTATGATTATATAATTATAGTCTGCCGGCAATAATAGTCTGTTTCATTGTCAACATATGTTGACACACACTTTGCTAATAGTGGCTTTTGCATTTGTGTTATTGAATTTGCGTTTGTGTTGTGGATTTTGTGTTTGTATTTCCCGATAATGCGATGTGTCTCTCAAATTGTAAGAATCTAGACGTATAAAACTGCTATCTTCTGTCTGAGAGGTATCACAATTCAGGCAGAGTATGGCCAGAGTTCAGCTTGTTTAGTCACTATTTGTTGTTTCTTACAACTATATAAGCCCTTAATATAAAGGTAATGAAAGTTTAGATAAAAGCGCACCGCAATGATTTAGTTTGACGATATTTGCTTGCAAAACAAAATAGCTTGTTCAACTAGGATCGATTTATTTCAGATTAGTCTGGAGATTTGACAATATTGATAAGCCACGATAAGTGTGTGTTTTGTTGCGTTCAACTCAAGGCAAGCCAGTAAAAGACACACCTGCAAGCGGGCAGCCCTGTTGTAATGGGACATGCAAACCCCAGCCATGCCATGCCTCTGCGCAGTGTCTGGCCAGGCCATCATCGTATAGAGGAAGAAGGCCTCTGGGGGACCTGGCTGGCCAAAGTACCGCCCCGCACCCAGCCCTGCGTTCCTCTCAGAGGGACACCATTCCAGTACCTTCTAGGTCTCGTCTGTTGGAGACCAGCTGCGAAGCGTTGACAGGGAAACAAGGGGGACAGCCCCGCAGACTCCAGTTAGTTCCCTGCGGAGTGAGCCGTGTCCGCATGGAAGTGGAAAGCGGTCCATTTTACACGGGTCAACATTGATTACAGGAAGAGGAATACATTATAGACTGTGGGTGAGCTAATACACGCTCGGCTATCCGTGGTGATTTGGTCTGACTGAATCCAAATGTTCTTGGATACAGATGTCGTGCAAACCTTGTTTTCCTCCCCATGATCTCTTTTTCCTTTTAAAGTTCTTAAAAATAGAGCGTTTTGACATGTTTAACAATACATGATACGGGTGAGATTATGAATATCATAGGAACGCTAACACCAAAGACTTAGTCTCTGTTCATCCACACAGAACGTTTACTCTCAGGAAAACCAATATTGCGTATATATTATATTGAATGAATGAATATTTCGCTCTAATCTCAAACGTCCAGACAATACGAGTGAAGGGTACACCAACAGCCACATCAATTCCACCTCGCCTCTCTTTGCTTCTGTCAACACTGAAACCTAGTAAATGCTCAATTTCATGCTTGGTCAAGTATTGTACTTGCTTAAATCTGATGTTGGGAAGTGTGGAAAAAAAGCACCCAAAAAAAGTAAAACGTTTTTTGGTCTTTTTCTGAAAAACGGAAATGTTAATGAGGCCTAAAGTGTGTCCATCGAAAGGTTAATGGAAAAGTCTCAACTCTTCACTGGTTGACATTTTGGTAATATGGATACTTAAATCGGTACGCGAAAAAAAGAAAAGATTGGCTGACCTTGCGCATCGGAGGCGCCGGGGACAACATTGTGTTATTCAGCACATTATGTGGCTGCTTGAAGAACTTGTGCACGCCCCGACTCATTAAAGGAGATACAAACCAGGGTGACTAACAAGATCATATGGTGAGAGGTGGCGGCGGCGGCGAGGGCGATGCTGGGAGGGAACATTCAAGTCTCACTTACGCATTGATGCTCCGGGGTTTTATGCGTCTTGACACCGCTGTTGAAACCCGCTCGACCAGGGGGTCGCCGTGTGCATGTGCTAAGTGAGTTTTATCTCCCCGCGTTTACATTATGCATTCGCCTTTTGAGCTTGAACTTAAGCAAAGGACAGATTAGTCTCTCTTAACGGCCGAGTTAATGGCGGGGGGGGGGGGGGGGGGGGGGGGGGGCGGGGGAGAGAGAGAGGCATGCATCTGCAATGTAAATGCAGCACACTTAGCGCGGCGTGCATTAGTTAACGCATTTGGTTAACGGGTTGTGGGCCAGAGAGGTAGCAATGTGCTGCATTCTAATTTTGTGACGCATTAAACTCGTATTAAAACCAATGAGTATGAGTGCAGATGATGCATCTACCTTGAGCTTTGGGTGAGTCTTAAGTGAGCCACTGAGGGGATGAGGAGCATTGTTCTCCACTGGGGATAAGTGGCTTGGGTTATTGGCCACTGTGTTCTTGGAATTAAATTACTTTGTACCCACCGTCGAGTCGTCTGCGCGTTATACTGAGTAATAAGAGCAAGCGATATGATGTGATATACATAATAGAGTTGAATTAATTAATTAAAAGGAACCCTCAGAATGATATTACCATACACCAGTCAGTCACCAGAAGAGATGGGGAATAAACATGATTGACAGATTCATTAATAGTTTTTGTTCATTCATTCAGATACAATTTGGTAGGTGTTACAACAGATCATATTTCTCGTTCCCCACAATGTACGAATGAACTCACCAAGACTCATCTTCATTCACACATCAAAGAAACACTATGGCCAAGGCTGGCCATTGTTCTGTTCAACACAAAACATACACACACACACACACACACACACATATAAAAAGTATATATACGTATTGAACATTTTGAAAACCAAGCAGGCCCTTTGTACTGTCACACAGTACTGCTAGGAGCAATATGAGGGAGAAGGCCAAGCTTACAACTCAAGAGATATTGTGGAGCTTAGAGAGAGAGGGGGAGAGAGAAAGGGGGAGAGACACCGAGGCACAGGGAGAGAGAGAGGCCGAGGGGGAGAGAGAGAGTTACTTGATGGGCTACAGATGTAGCGGCACACTGGTGCCAATAGACAGAGGTTTCCAATTACCAGACAGTGGAGGGAGAGAGAGAGAAAGAGAGAGAGAGTGTAGGGGAACAGGTGGCGCCTTTAATTGCTTTTCGCAACCCCAGAAGTACGGCAGTGAAAAGGGGGTCCAGCAGGGAGGGGGGGGGGGGGGGGGGGATGAGGGTCCTCTGGGGAGACTAGGCCCTCGCCAATAAGGGCCGCGTAATTGGTTTTTAGCAGAACTTAATATTAATGGTGTTGAAGATTAGGACAGTAATCCTTATGGGTGTATTTCGGGCTGTGTTCTGTTGTTGTTCTTTACGTGTGAGGAGGACGCTGTTGGGATTGCTGTATGACTAAGGGAGATTAAAAAGGAGGAAGTGGAAATGGATGGTGGATAAAAGTAAAAGTCCCAACCCTCCCCCCCCCCCCCCCCCCGCTCTCACACACGCAGACTTCCTGCATTTTTGTCTGGATTCGCTCATTAGCTCTGCCAAGATACCCAACGCAGGGTGAGCTGAACCCCGATCGGTCCTGGGGAAAAACCATAGAGGGACTTTTATTTTGGAAACCTGGAAGATTCCAGCCGCTGTTCAGAAGAGAGAGTGGAAGGAGAAATGCACTTCATCGCTCCTTGTTACTGTCAGTCACTTTCAGCCGAAGACGGTCTTACACAAAATGTTCCATTCTGGCGCAAATTAGTTCAGCGGCATGACTTTCACAATGAAACAAAGTTAAGTGTTCGGAAATGTGGGACACGGTTACATCACGGCGGAATACGAAGTGGCGAGGCCGTGGCCACATTTTGTGAATTCATTCTTTTGAGTTATTCTACAAGGCTAGATGGGGCTGCGTGGGGCCACCGCCTCCCTACGAGATGGGCTTTGTATGGACCATGCTGATTGGCAAGGTGCCGATAAGCAATGCATATTCATACCGCTGAGTTCACACAAACACACCAAACGCTGCGTTTACGCTGCAACCTTGCGTATCACGGCAACTAGGGATGTCACGAGAACCGATACTTCGGTACCAAGTCGATACCAAAATTCAAAAAACGTGACGGTACTCGTTTTTCTTAGTACCGTAGGTACCGTAGGTACCGAGGACGCAATTTCTCTGGACGTCACGTGGGCAGCATATACACCTACACGGGAACATGGAAGACGGCAGCTGCAGCGAGTGCGACGGCTCCGCCTCGACTCGTCGATAAAAGGAATAACAAGAGTCGCGTCTGGAAGTACTTTGCGTTTGGAACGCTGCGCCGCGCGACTGTTTCAGACGGGACCCGTTTCAATGTTGCGCTTCTAAACACGCATGGTACGACTGCGTTCGGCATCACTTACATGATGTTGTTTTGATTGAAGATCGGCAGGTTGTAGTAGGTGCGGCGGTGAATGTGTGCGTGCGTGTGCGTGTGTGTTGCGAGCGTATGCAATTTCAAAGTAAACAAACCAACTCAAAGCCGATGCATGCATCCAAAATTATTCGTTCAAAACCAAATAAACAAATCAAAAACAGCGTTGCTTATTCGCTTCAAATACTTTTTCTTTTCAAAACTTGGTTAATTAATACGGCGCGGTACCGAGCAGTTGAAAACAATGTTGGCGTCTCCTGTGGCTGCCATGCGCACCTGCGTTATATTACTTAATATTAGGTTGGAAGTTATGTTTTAAACCCTGCCATGCACGCAAGTGTAAACGCCAGCCGCATAGCTGCATGACTGCCTGCTTTCAGCGCGTATTATTCTTTTTCTAATTATTATTACTTGAACGCTACATGCCACTGTTCTTTTTTTGTAATGTTAATAGTGGTTTATTTTTATTCATTACTTGAAGGCTACATGCCAGTGCCACTGTTTTTTGGAATGTTTAAATGTTTTTAATAAATAAAGTACATGGGATTTATTGTTTTGTTTTTGACCGTGGTATCGAATTGGGTATCGAGAATCATGGAATTTCACTGGTATTGGTATCGACTACTAAATTTCTGTTATCGTGACATCCCTAGGTTTAAGTACATGGGATTTATTGTTTTATTTTTGTTTTTTGCCGTGGTATCGAAATGGTATCGAGAATCGTGGATTTTCACTGGTATTGGTACCGACTTCTAAATATTTGGTATCGTGACATCCCTAACGGCAACACCTCGGTGATGCACGAACATTTAAAGAGAAAGCATGTCGGACACTTGATCGAAACGGAGTCTGACTCGCCTCGGTAAGATTCAAGTAACATTCAAGCCAATACATTTTGTTTTTCAAATAAAATTATTATCTCGGTGGATAACCCCGCCCGCGGTGTGGAAACCGTGTGCTTAAATCCTTCCCAGCGCTTCATCCGAGCAGTGTTTGTAATAACGCCATTTAAAATAACGGCGTTAGGTAACGCCGTTATTTTTTCAGTAACGGGGTAATCAAACTAATTAATTTTTCTGTCGTTACAACACCGTTACTGACAGTTAAATGCGGTGCATTACTATGAATTGATTGAATAAACTGTAATCCGAACGCACATCCTGGCTGCACACATAAACTGCTAGTGAGGAGACCAGCTGGTTTAACAAAGAGATAAGCGATTATTATTGGCTAAGGCAGAGTCGTGTTTCATGGTAGCCAATCAGAGCCAGTGTTTTTACACACAAGCCAGGATACGCGTGCCGCACACACAAACACCAAAAAGATTCGATGAAGCAGTAGAAATGGCGAGTCCGGAGCAATCTGATGAAAAGTTGGCATTTTCAAGGTGGAGATATAAGCAATACTTCAAATTTATTGAGGTCAAAGGCAAGAATGTTCATGTAAACTGAACATTATGTCCAGGAGCAAAGACTTTGTCGACATCTGTTGTAAGCAACTCTAATTTAATGAAGCATCCCACAACGACACACACATCTACAAAGCTACTTTTTTTTTTTTTTTTTTACAGTAATGCAAATAATTACTTTCCTGGTAACTAGTTACTTTTATTAGAGTAATTCAGTTACTAACTCCGTTATATATATATAACGGATATAATATATATATTATTCAATATATATTGAATAAAAGATGCATTTTTCATTGAAGTGCCCATCTTTCTTCTTTATTATCATTTGCCACATAATTAAAGCAACTTCATGCTAAATTTAAGAAAAAAATAAAAATGATCTGATTAGTCGACTAATAGTTTCAATAGTCGGTGACTAGTAGACTATTAAAATAGTCGTTAGTTGCAGCCCTAGTGTCAGTTTAAGTGTCTGCATGTATGTATATGTGTGTATATATGTGTGTGTGTATATATAAAAATGGTAAATGGTCCTCATTTACATAGCGCTTTTATCCAAAGCACTTTACAGTGTTGACTGACATTCCAGCTCGTCAGGAGCAATTATGGTGAGGCGTCTTGCTCAGGGACACCACAACACTAGCTAGGAGGTGCCAGGGATCAAACCAGCAACCTTGCGGTTACCAGCCAACCCGCTCTACCTCCTAAGCTAAAGCCGCCCATTTATATATATATATATATATATATATATATATATGTGTGTGTGTATGTGTGTCTGTGTGTGTGTGTGTGTGTATGTGTGTATATGTATGTGTGTGTATATATGTGTGTGTATATATATATATATATATATATATATATATATATGTGCGTGCATGCGTCTGTGTGCGCATGTGTTTGTCCATATTTCTCTTAAGCGGGGACTGCTGGCAGCGATTGCCCTGTTTTTCCATTTTCCCTGCAGCTAATCACAAGAGCCCCCGTAAATCCTCGGTATCACCAAAGCATCAAGGGGCGACCCCCCTCCCCACCCCCTCCTCCATGGCCTCTCCCCCAGGGAACCGATTTTGTCTGAGAGGACACACACACACACACACTGTGGATCCTTCTGGATGAATCTGCTTGCCTCAAGCAGGACCTGCAATTCGAAAAAGACGTGAAGGGTGAGGGTGATGATGGTGAAGGGGTGAGGGAGACAGGGGGGGGGGTGTAGAGGGGGGTGGGGGTGATGATGGTGAAGGGGTGAGGGAGACAGGGTGGGGTGGAGTGGAGGGTGGGGGTGGAGTGGGTGGTGGTGGTGGTGGTGGTTGGGGTGATGGTGGTTGTGGTGGAGCTGGGTGGTGGTGTGGTGGTGGTTGGGGTGATGGAGGTGGAGCTGGGTGGTGGTTGTGGTGGAGCTGGGTGGTGGTTGTGGTGGCGCTGGTGGTGGTTGTGGTGGAGCTGGGTGGTGGTTGTGGTGGCGCTGGTGGTGGTGGTTGTGGTGGAGCTGGGTGGTGGTTGTGGTGGCGCTGGTGGTGGTTGTGGTGGAGCTGGGTGGTGGTTGTGGTGGCGCTGGTGGTGGTGGTTGTGGTGGAGCTGGTGGTGGTTGTGGTGGAGCTGGTGGTGGTGGTGGTGGTTGTGGTGGAGCTGGGTGGTGGTGGTGAGGTGTGGAAGCCACTCTATACACCACCCTACCGTTCACTGGGCTCCAAAAAGAGACACGGCCTCTGGGTGGGAGAGTCGACCCCTTACGCTTGGAGGCATGGGCGCCAAGGACAAACGCACAAACCAATGTAGATTGGGAAGGGTGTCCACATGTACACGGAGACCACTCCCCTCCACGGGGCGAAGGGGGGGGGGGGGGGGGTAGGAACAGCAGAAGAAAGGTCAGCGATACGGGATGGGCACGGGGGGGTCTCAGTGAAGCCCTGCATCATCCAGATGCCATGGCTGCCTCCCAGCTGCTGTGGTTACACACAATAATTAGTTTGGTTGCAACCGCCACCTCTTGGGGGGAGGGGTGACTAGATTAACTCTTGGAGGGGCTGCTTCTCGGTGCGGCGTGATGAGAGTCAAGATATAAACCAGCGAGAGAGAAGCCTGATGGGTTTAAAAGCCTCCACGCCAAGTGACTATTACGACCTCCCCTTGGACTGCCTAAAGGAGCGGGTCAGAGTTGGCCGAATCCACTGGACGCCATTGACGGAGGTCATTAAGAGGGATGGGGAGGGGGCTTCGAGGCGCGCTCATTATGACACCAGATGATGGACGTCCTGGCGAGGAGGAGGACGGCGCAGGGGAGGACATTGAAACTTCACCTTGTGCGCTACGGCACGGAGTGTGTGCAATTAAAAGGGAATCGGACATTTCATAAATGTCAAGTTCGGGCGTAGGATATCAATAATACTCATGCCTCCGGGTCGATCAATCCAATGCTTCCTTTCCTTGGAATGGAGCGATGGGAATGCATGAGTCGATGTTGGATATGTTTAATGGAATATATCAAGGCATGGAATGTATCTTTAATCATTGCGTAAAGAAATAAAAAGTGCAATTGAACAAAATGTAAAGATTCAGAAAATGTAAGGCTATTTTATTTTATAACCAGAATGAAGGAAGACATATAAGATACATTTCTTTAATGAATAGCATGAAATAATATGGTTTTCACCAATCACTGAATACTTTGCTCTCTTGGAAAAAAGCAATTTGAGCATGTGTGGCCGATTTTGAGAAGACAGGAAACCCATCGGCCGAGGCCTTTCGCTGCTCTCGCTGTCGTAATATTGAAATGACATGGTTTTTTTGCTTGTGCTTGTGTAGATCTCTCTATCTAAAGACCAAAACAAGAAATTGGATTGTAGGGATTGTACATTGTAGTGACTCAATTATAGTGTTTTAAATGGGGAATTTCACAGTGTATTTTTCTTCAGCTGTGCACAGAACTGAAAAAGGTGGTGTTCTGTCTCACTAGACTGTGAATCGCATGGAACTGAAAAACAAACATGATAACAAATCTTTTAAGATCCTTCAGTTGCAATTTGACGTAAATGTAATATATCCCACATGCTTACGTTCCCGAAATAGGATGCCCCTCATACCAGAACGCTATAATCTATATATATCTATATGCATCTATATATAGATATAGATATATATATATATTTATAGATATTTATATATTAAACCTATCTCCATTCATCAACGGCAATCCTTTTAGGCTTGAGGCTTACAACAGACCATAAAGTGTGAGGACACAACTCACAGAGAGGAAACATCAGTTAGCGGCATACCACAAAAAATGGGTTAAAGTGGACAAAAACCTTGAGGTTTCAAAGTACATGCTCAAAGATTACAAGATCAACAAATCACAAAACACATTGCAAAGATCTTTCGGTTCGAGTACCACTACAACTACACACACAGACACACACATACACACACACACACACATCATTCACGTCCGACGCCAAATGGGCTAGAATGGCTTTCATCAGTGAATCCTTTTCAACGTGGGGAAAAAAAAAAAACGGCTTTACAAAAAACACTTGCAAGTGAACCCAAAACCAAGAATGAAAGTGATAACTTCATTTCCAACTGTTTACTAATTCCCATGATCAACTGCCAACTCCCTTCCCCCTTTTTTCTCTCTCTCTCACACACACACACACACGCCCGAGGGCAATCACCCCTTGGGGCATGGTATTCTGAGAGCTTTATCAGTACTCTGTGATGTTGGCATACCTCCCTGTATTTGACAAATATCGCTCTGTATATCGTCTTGGTAGGTGAAGGAAACCTCTGACCAGGATTGCCATAGGGATGGGTCCTGACGCCCGGAGTTAAGTGGCCCCCGGGGCTAAATGATTAAAGACGGTAGTACCAATACGCTCCGATATACCTGGTGTTGCTAACCGTATCGGATGAATGAAGGAAATATATTTTCTATCACTTGAGGCCAGATGAACGTTGCGAAGGTTTTATAACTAGCATTAGGATGTTTTTTCATCTTTGCATCTAGCTACATGCAAACCACGACCCTGTTGCTCTTTCCAGTCTTTTGTTTGGCTGTAAATTATAAGTTATATATATATATATATATATATATATATATATATATATATATCTTTGTACTTTTCCAATAAATAAACCGTGTATATTTATCAAAAACATTGTAAGCTATTGCTACTGAAGAAAGTGTACATAATGAGAAAAACAAAGTGATGTCTTGTTCTTATGAATCTTTTAATTTTTAATCTTCTACAAGAACTGATAAGAGTACCGTTAAAGTACAGTCCCCCCCACCCCGCTCTGGCCTAGCATGGAGAAGAAGGTTAAATGATTGTTGTTCTTGGATAGAGTGGTTTTCAGCGACAAATTAAATGGAGGGGAGGGGAGAGTATGGAAGAGTTACTTTGAGTGAAACACACTCTGAACATAATAGGAGAAAGAAACAGGAGAAAAAGACAGGAAGAAGAAAGAGGAGGAGAACATGAAGGAAGAAGAGACCAATGCTGCATAGCCTGCATTAGGATTCAGAAGACAGGTGACATGTTTCGGCAAACAGAAAGTTAGACGATTCAAGCCTTTGTTTGTTGTTTGGCCTTTGTTTGGGTGGGCCAGCGCTGACAATCGGTGAAGCAGTGTGGCTATGTTTTATCTTAAAAACAAATTTCACATACGATCAAGAGAGAGCCTAAGGCAGTCTCCTGATGCTCAAACAAGAGGTGGTAGACATCCAAATAATACTAACAATACCACAAATAGATTGATCCCTCACATTGACAGGGGAGGTGAGGCAGTACAGTAGTGTTAATAGGATGGGAGGGAGGCTTCATCGAACAGTGAAAGTCACTATGTGAACCTGTGGTTTGTGCTAAAAGTCAAATCTATACGGCAGACTTAAAGAATTCCAGAAGTCTCACCCCCTGGCATTCATCACAAATAACCTTCTGTCAGTTAAAACTGCCATAGATTGTCATCTGACTTCTTATGCAATCTCACCCATTTTGTGTCATTTTTCTTCCATTGCAGCCTTTTAGTCATCCAGACTCTTTTATTCACAGGGACTTTCGGTGCTTCAAAGTACATGTCATGATGACAGCGCCGTCTGTGTGAATGTGTACATGAATGGGTGAATGTGAGGCAATATTGTAAAGCGTTTTGAGTGGCCACTGGTTAGAAAAGCACTTTATAAATGCAGTCCATTTACCATTTAACAGAATTTGGCCACACTGTCTGAATGTAGTCTTAGGACATATTCACACTTGCCTTGTTTGGTTCAAACCAAACCAAAAAAATGGCTGGTGTGGACCTTTTGGGCTGCTGTGAATACAAACCATCGAACTCTGGTTCGCTGGGCCGAGACCCAGCCAGAGAGGTGGTCTTCGCTTCCAAACCTACCCTGGTGCGGTTCATTTGAGATGTGAAAGTGACCGCACCTCGGTCCGATCCAGTTCTAAAAATCATACACCTCTTTGGACGTAACAGGCTCCCGCTCAGCCGTGCACATTATGGGAAACATTGTTTAATTAGCGGTAACTCCAAGATAAGCAGCACATTGTCAGACCGTCGGGTGAAAATGAGTCGTGGCTCAACATGGAGTAAAGAGGAGACGGAATGTCTGTTGGATATTTGAACAGACGCCCACATAAAAAATATGCTGGAAAACACACATGAAAATGCAGATGCATTTAACACATTCAGCACCAGGATGAGGGAGAAGGAGTTCGACCGGTACGCAGATCAATGTATATCACGCTGGATATCCACTTTCACCAACGCTTTCCCCCCTTTTTTTATTTACCGCTTTACCCCACCCCAGACCTTTTTGTCCAATGATTGAACGATCTTTGCACACATGTGGGTTTGTTGACAAATTCTGGGACTGTTGCAAAAATTGCAATGTGAAAAGGAACCGCACCAAACCAAAAAATAAACATTGTATTTGGGTCCAGACCAACAAGAGTGAACTAAAGAACTTTCCTGGTGTGAATGAGCCCTTAAAGGGCCCCATTTCACCTCTGGGTGTGCATGTTGATTAGCCATCAAGCCGCAGAAATCAACCCTATAGTGACAAATCAAGTGGGAGTTTCCATCCAGATATATATGATGGATAGATATATGCCTACTGGTTTGAACGTTCCACTGGGTAGACTGTTTATCTACCCATCATGCATCTTGGTGGACCCTCCCATATCCGATGTCACAAGGGTAGATTCAATATCACACCTGGTGGTAAAATAGAGGCCCGTTAAAGACAAGTTTAAAACAACGTGCTGGCTTCAAAGAGCTTACGACATAACTTCCAGGTCAAACAGGAAAACAAGAGACGGGTAGTGGGACCATCGGGTATTGATTGTTCGCGGTTTGAATTGTGACAGTGGGGGCATATTTCAAGGACAACCCCTACGTGGTTGGAACATGATTTCACTTAGATTTATTAAAAGTAATAAAACCCATTTTCCACCAGTTGGTACTACCAAGAATCTTTAATAGATTTGGATGTCAAATAAAAAACATTTTTTGTCTAATTTGTGGCATCAAGCGTTGAATAGGTCAATAGGTCACTAGTGAACTGTCAAAATGAGCTAACAGGAAGTAGAACCGACTTCAGTCGTTACTACTGCCTTCAGACACCGGCCTCAAGAAAAAAGAGAAACGTTTTAGGTGAAGGTGTGAGGGATGAGTGGAGCTCATGATCCATGATGGCCTGAATAGCAGTGAGCCTAAAGAGGCAAATGTAAGGCTTTTCCCAACGAAAGAAGGAAACATTTTGAAGAGATATTCATCTTTTGAAGGAGTTTCAGGAGTGCCATCTTGAATTTTTTGTTAGGAATTAAATACACATTACATACAGAATCAAACTAATATGCTTGATAACATTTCCAATTTTCCTTTGTCCATAACAAGCAGAACTTCGTCCAAGCTATCAAACAGAGACAGCTGTGTGGTTTACAAGACAAACAATAAATCAAGGTATCCCATCACTGTAAGGGATCCAAAAGGAAACGGGTTCCAACTAATTAGAAAATGTTTCTGATTGTTTCAGAAACAAACCACCATTGGGGATTTGTGTTTAGTCTGAGTTAGGCCAAGCACAAACAATGGCGCTCTCACTCTCTCTCCAAAACCCACACACGCAAACAAAACACACAGTTAATAACACCTTAACACCTTAATAAACGCCAACTGCAAGGTTAATTGTTGTGGTTGTCCGGATGATTTTAACCTTAACAAGCATGCTGCAGCTCCTCCAGACCAATCAAAGAGGCATGTGGTTTCGGGAGTTACATTTTTTCCAAACAAGTTTTTATTTTTTATTTTCCTTACTGATTAATTCATGACTGGAGGAGTGACGGCGTGATCAGTCGTGAATGTTTCGATGCTCCAGTCGTTGCCCAAGATAAACACTGCCAAACGGCGTTGTATTTGATTAATAGGTTTCTTCCCACACATGGCAGGGAGATAAGTACAATACACAGTGAATCATCCCCCCCCTCCAAAAAAGATGCATCCCTGTACAATAACGGCCTGTTTTTCTGAAAAGAAAGAAAGAAATGTCACCGAATGAAGACAACACAGAGGCAGATGGGGACAAGCGGCCCAAACTTTAAAAATGGCTTTTCACATTATTTTTTATGGAGTGAATATACATATTTGGCCCCCCCATGTATAATTCATGTATACACTTGCGACCCAGGGGGGGGGTCTTATCCTCTGTGGTGACATACGTCACAAACTGAGCAGCCATCATTCATTCCAGGCACACAAAAAAAACGAAGAAGAAGAAAGATGAGATCAAACTCCCACACACTTTGGAGTTCCTGGAAAGATCAATGGTTTGTGCTGAATGCTACGATATACACAGGCTACCATCAATAAATGGCTGGGTTGAAGTGAGTAGGGATAGACACATGCTCAGCCTAATGGAGGTGTGGGGAGAGGGACTTTTATTATCGTCACCCACAGGCGCTGACGTCTAGAGTACAGAGCAGATCTGCCACATTTTTCAACCTTTTTCCTGGCCAAAACGGTTCTTTTGAAATCACACGTTGAATGTTTTATAACTGACATGTGGTTGATTCTATGTGCCCAGAACCAAACGAGGACTCCGCCTTGTCGACAAGCTGCATGGTTTTAAAATATGCTTTTGGACACGTGGATTGTATGTTGGTTTGTTTGTTGCATTCATACCCTGGGATTACGTCCATAGGTCCATACTTGTCTTCGTTTTCCATGTCATGCAGTATTCAGGACTTAACATTAATAAAGATACAGGTCATTAACGACTGTAGAAGGATGGTGCCTACAGTGAGAACTACTAGTTTATCGGTTGAATCACTAGATGCTGAAAACAAGCGCTGGTTGTTCCAACCAAACTCATAGTAGAAAATCAATTTTTTTTCCTACGATTTCTTTTCATGTCTCTGCTCATTCCGAGTCTCACTTTTCATCATTCTCCTCAAAAGTATTTTATTCTGCTCGTTACATCATCCACAATCTTTCATAAATATCGGCTACTTTCAAAGTGATGCTAAAATACATGCCTGCTGCATGGTATTTCATATCTTAAAAACCACCTATTCTATTTGATCACTCACTTGGCCGCACAGGTTGTTCTTTGCTCGACCCATTGGAATACATTCTTCCAAATCACTCGAAGGATTTGGCAAAAACAAAAAAAATAATGCTTCCTTAGACACTTTGTAAGCTTGAAAACGGGCTGATTCCATTAGAGAGTCTGAGTCTTAGCTAAGTCTGAGTTGTTAAGACATGAGGTGTTAGAACTATTCTAAATTCTAAATTACTAAACTATACGACTATAGTGGGGTGTAGTTGGATTTTGGCGTTCTTAGAAAACCTCCAAGTGTTTTTACAGTATGTGCTTATGTTGATTGTCTCATTCCGGCTGTAGGCATGTACAATAACAATACAATAATAGACTACACTTATTACTAAGGCCAGTGGTTTGAAAGGGGGGCAGTTTCTCAAAGCCCCTCCCAATCTCCAGATCTTTGCATTTTTGATTCTGCATCATTACCCCCCCGAAAGCCCATTTGTTAGAGCGGGAGTGAAATGATTTGAATCAATGACTCTGTTTCTCATGGAACCTCATAATGGCCGCTATTAGTGTCATGGCAGCCAAAAAACGGTCCCCCTGGTTTATTCCTTGTTTCCAGGTATTGTCTGTGGGTGTGTGGGTGTGTGTGTGTGTCAGAGCGACCGCTGTTTTGGTGTTTGTGTGTATGAGTTTACTGCCATTGTTCTGTGATTTTTTAATAATGCACAATATGACTAAAGGGATTTTATATCACCCTCCCTTGAGTTAATTTATTTAGAAATGCCATTTTGGGCAAAGTAAAGGCAACAGAAATGTTCCTTTTTAGAGACAAGGTGTAAAAAGGAACAGGTTTCAGAGTGAAGGCATGTCATGAAATTGGAAGTTGTACTTGGGAGTGTTGGTTTATGCACAGAGGATATATATGGTGGTTGAGACGTGTTGAAGGAACTGCATACCCTTACACTTTTCGAAGAAAACAAGCTCATTAACAGAAAACACAAATGCAAAAGGAACAGCACAAATGCAAATGCCACAAAACGGAATCTAAAAAAAAAATGTTGACAATGAAAAGTGACTACCAGCACTATTATTATATACTCATGCAGTGTAGAATGTCGTCAGTCAAAGCCTAATAGAAAATAGTACATCTTTGAAACATTACCTTACTTGATCACTTGATGTTGTTGCCACATAAACTACAGAATGCCATTTCAGAATGCAGGTTGAATCCACAAAAAGGACAACAGGCCTGCATTGTAATGTGTAGTTTACCTTCTGAAACGGGCAAGAACTTAATATTCGCATATGTAGGCAATAATAGTCCAAACCCAAGAACAATAGTTGTGGCTTTTGCATTTGTGATGGGGTAAACATACAATATAACAATTATCAAAAGGAGCCAACCTTACTTAACCTTATCATCATACTTAACTAACTCTACCCCGGCCCATTGACAACCTAGTCGTGACATGATATGATATATTGATTGTAGGACTAAGTAGGTATCCTCTGCTGGGTGCATCACTAAAGAACAGAGCAATGGAAGAGTTAGACACAGAGAGTGTCCTATCGTGTGTGACACAGACCTAATTACATAAGGTACATGCTATGTTTTTTTTCCTTACTTTACTTAATTTGTTTCTCTCTTAATTGTTTTATTTAAAGTGTGTCCTTGGGGAAGTTGTCATAGTATTTAATCTGCAAAGATCCCACCAATACATAAAAAATAAATTAAAAATAAAATAAAATTAGGGTAAATTAATTAACATAAGTTAATGCAGTAATAAGCATTAGCATGTAGCCTTAGGCTAAGGGGCTAGGGTTGAATGTATAATTAAAACAATTATAAATGTATAAATACCATAGTTAACATGAGCACCATTAGTAAACAGGAACACCATTTGTAAATGGTTACTCAACCATAACTTAATTCTAAATAAACTGTTAGTTAATGATAAGTACTGGATTAACACATTTGAATAAAATGATTAATTCATGTACCCTAATTGCTAAGTGTTAGCCATTGCCTTTCCTTATTCCAGCAGAACCAATCAAACTTCTTCAAAATAAAATCATGTTGCAATTAAATGTAAAGGCCTACCCAGGATGTTGTACCAACTATTGTGATGTTTATTTATTTTTCAGGTTATGTGTGTGTGTGTGTGTGTGTGTGTGTGTGTGTGTGTTACAGTGGCTTCATGTCAGGGATTTGGGTGTAGATAGAGGAGTAATGGGAGGAGCCGTCCTCATCCCCAGAGGACTCCTCTGATCAGCCAGGATTGGATTCATCTGCTCTGTCTATCGATTTGTTTTCCGCCTTAACAACACTTCACTTTCAGTTTTTGAGCTTGACTTTTTCATTTTTTCCTAGTTTTTTCACGTTGAGAATTTTTTTTCCGTTTTTTTTTGGGGGGGGAAAGGGAAAGGTAATCTCATTGAACTTTTTTTTTTCCATCTGTGCTGGATTTGGAGTCGGGTGCTATTTTTATTTATTTTTCATCACGGTTTTAAGGTAGGATTGTGAGGATTGACTCTGACTAGCAGGATGAAAAAATAAGACTTAATTAAAGCTGGGACAGAGGTGTTTTTTCTTACCAGAGAGTGCTTCTATTTCATTTTTGTAAGTTTACTTCTGATGTTTTCACACCGCATCAATTCTGTCTTACTAATTCATTGCAAAACTCCCAGCCCAAGGTTGTGAGTTTGACGCCCAATCACCGCAGACTGCCTCATTAAGGCCCCTTACCTGCTCCTAAATGACTCAAATTCACAGCAAGTCGCTTTGGATGAAACCATCTGCTTAGACAAATCTATGTTTTTAATGAGACTCATGACACGTAGTTTTAAGACAATACTACCATGAACTCTTCTCTTCCATGTTGTCTATCTCCAAAGCCTAAATAATCTACCCAGTAAACTAGTGGCTTCACTCCAAGGCGAGAGCTCCGATAACACTTATCTCTCTCTCTCTCTGAGAGGGGGGGAGAGCCAGGGTAAACAGAATCCATCACGGCCTAACTTTCTGACAGTGTTGGTGGACGAACGTTCATCAGCAGAGCCCACATCCATCCTGTCAACCATCCAGGGATCAGGAGGAGTTGGGGGTACATGTCCAACCCAGACATAATCTCTCTCCCTCTCTCTACCCTATTGCTCTCTCTGTCCCCCATCTCTTTTACTCTCTTTCCCATACTGTCCCTCTCTCTCTAGTTTTCCCATGCGGTGTCTCCCCCTTTGACTCTGTCTGTCTGTCTGTCTGTCTCTCTTTGTCCCTTCCTCTTTCTCCCATTATCTCTCTCCCTCCCCCCTCTCTCTCTCTCTGGTGCTGGCCAGCAGCCCTGTAGTGCTGGGGAGAGGCAGCGGTCTTAATGACAGCGCCCTGGCCCCAGTGCCGAGCCCAGTGAGGGGAGGATTTATCAACGGCCGTGGTGACTCCCGGGGCCTGGAGGCTTCCAGGGGTCTTTCCTGAGAAAACATGAGCAGCAGGATGGGCCAGATGAAGGACTAGTCATCCCAAAGCTCCCTATCGCTGAAAATGACACAAGAGCATTCAATTTAATCTGTATTTTGATACGACTACTACTACAACCACCACTAGTAGTAGTTAAGTTAAGATGCTACTGCTATAACTTTGACTACTACTACTGCTTTACTAAATAAAATATATATTTTATCTACTATTAACTACTATTAACTTTAACTACTATTACTACTACAACTACATCCTAGAGCAAACCCCTACCGTCCTATAATGACGTGTATCTTCATTTAACCACAAGTTCCTTTGTACAAACTGCCAGTTACGCTGTGGCGCCAATGTACTAATGATACAAATAATGACCTCAAAAACAGCAATAAAAACAACATAACAATTAATTAATCGTTTTTTTTCCATCATGCAGGCTCCTTTTAGCCGTTACTCCAGGTCTAAGGTCTGAGTTTTTGGGGGTTGAATTGAGATTTTTGGTCCAAAGTACATTGCAGCCAGAAGTCACAAACTGTGTTCAATTTCAGATTGCCAGTGTGAGTTGGCTGAGAGCATTTAGAGGCGCTGGGGCGTGTGAAGGTATTTGAACGCTCTGCCATGCCGGAGTGACAGCGCCTCTGGGCTGTATTTATACATACGCTGGAAACCGGGACGACCACAGGGACGTGTGTTTATTTTATTTTCAGAGGGCCGTCACATGCGCTGATCGCTACACCAGAAACAGACACAGAACGTCCTATTGCGCACGGGACTCACTGGGGAATTCTCCCCGGATCCATTAATGAACTGAACCTTGGTCGACTGTTTCGCTACGCCGCTGTATAGTCAACGCGGAGGATATCGATACCCCAGGATGCTAGGCTATTGAGTGGGCTATAGAGCGTGCTACGTTGTGTGCGTGGAGTCCTTATTTATCGTTTGGCTTTTATACATGACAGAATAAATAGCGACCGAAGTTCTGGGATTGATAGATACATTACAAACATTTCTTGCAGTCAACCTGGAGGCATCCTTGAACAAGATATCCTCCTGCCCCTACCTTCTTGTTAATGAGATACAGGCCTATTTATTTGATCAAAAAAGTAGCTCCATAGGAAATAGCAAAAGATTTGAGCGGAGAAACCTCTTTTCATGGAGGGACGTGTGGTAGGTGCGATTCTTTGGATAAAGTGTCGGTTCTCTTTAGATGCTGACATTTGGTTGTGTTATTCACTTTAAGGTCAAAGCATCAACTGTTAGTACCCAGAGATGAGCAAGGCTGTTACTGCTCACAACCACTGCCCGTTCAAAAGGATCCTATTTTCAGCCTGCTACTACTCTAGGTCCAACATTATATCTATATCTATATATCTCTATATAACTATATATCTATATATATATATATATATATGATTTATAATTGTTTTGAAAGACATTGAATACAAGCCTAATTGTACATGTATATTGTACATGTGTACATTGTACACATATGCAAATTGTCCATTGATTTTAACTCAGATTACATATATAATATATACATATGGATTTCTAAAGCAGATGCTTTTATCCAGAGCATCAGGTTGTGCGTTTAGACACTTGGCATTAAGGAGACGGTGAGGCACAATGCGCTTTGCTCAAGGAGGCTTGGAAAATTTAAAGGTTAGAACACAGGATGTAAAGGCCGGGATGGTGTTACACCTTCACCGCTAAATATCATCTGGAATAGGAATGAATACGATTCACGTTATCAATTGACGGTATCATTTGCGTTGGCGTCGGATTCGATTAGCCCCCCTTGCAGTCCATATAATTTGCTAGCTCGGTTAAACTGAGCCCGCCCTTTACCTGATGTGCACCCAGATCAATACCAAACCACTCTGAATATGGATTGAGGTTGAAATGTACTCCCCTGGAAATAACACCTTGTGAAAATATGCTTATTAATTTTGAGTTTTGCCTCTATAGACAGCCAACTCCTTAACGGCTTAGAATATTACATAGATAGCCATCAATCACACCTTGAATAAGGACTAAGTAGTCAAATGATTTTCTAGATTAAAATGGAAAGGAAGGAATAAGGCCAATTTAAGATTGACGATGCTGTATATTAATATACTGGAAGTACACAAATTACTATTTCATGATGTATATAGGGTCTTTTCTACAGTATGAATGCTATTGTTGATTCCTAGCTAGTATTTAATGTGGCCCATATGATTTCCGTGGAGAACAGACATCCATTAGTAAATAAACATTTCTATATTGGCTAGGTTTAGGAAGTGGAAAGGTTGTATACAGTGTACATTCTATCTTCATAAAAATAATGCTAAATAGCTTAAAGCTCTAAAGTAGCACGTGTGGTGGCTGAATATTCACTATGGGGTAGAAAGAAAAATATTATTTTATATATATATCAAAATAATATTCTATACAGCCGTATTATAAAATGTCTTTATACCCATGTATGTAACTACGTAGAGAGTGCCAAAGTGCTCTCTCGGAAAAAGTTGAATTTCACCATTGAACGCCCCCCCTCCTCCCTGACAATCTGGACACAGAAACAACCCAGGGCGGCGGCTGAATGATGGCGCAGTCGGAGGAATCCATCGCCAGATAGCTCCCATTCTGTGGCCGGTCAAAGAGCCGCATGTCAGCCCTTCCAGTGTCTGAGTGATTTAGACTGCCATTGGCAGAGAAAACTGATGAGGGCCCTTTTGAGATTTATGATAGTTTTCATGTTAAATATAGACTTTGTAGCATGCACTCAGAACCAGTTTAAGCGTGTAATCTCACACATAAAAGTGCAGAGTCGCACATAGAGCCGAGAGATAGAGAAAGAAAGAGTGAAAAGCAGGTGACAGAATCAAATATAGAAACTATAAATTGATGGTATTTATTTATACATCCATTTACGTGTTCATTTATTCCATCAGGTTTGTTGCTGCACTGGTGTAAGCTAGGTGAGGCAGAAAAAAAGAAAGATGGTGTTTTTTTCAAAACCACAGTGATGTTTTGTTACGTAGATGCTAACCTAGATTAGCCCGCTAATCTCCACTTCGTAGTTTACCACACCGGCTTATCCGACATCTGTTTTTCTCCTCTCGACTGTAAATGTAAGAGCCGCGTGCCTTATGTTTTCGGTCGGTCGCTCACCTTGGAAGTAACAGGCAACGGGTGAAAGGAAAATATAATACGAAAGTATTTGCTACTAGTGGCAATCGCTATTGACCAGGGAGCAACACGCTTATTTTGTTCAGTCCATGTCTCATTGGAGGGTCCCTAGGTTCACGGACAGATTTGATTCTCCGATGCTTTCAGGGGTTAAACCCACCTTTGCTGCATTCATTGTATTCGTTTTCGCTCAAATCGTTAAAGAGAAATATGTCCTCTCCTAGGAGAACATATTTGACCTTTGTTGTTGCCGTGACCTTGAAATATTTTTTTTGTCCTTGATCTACAGTATATTGCGTGAAAGTAATATTGTGTTCCAGAAGAAAATGTAGAATCTTTCATTGCTACAGCAAAGTGCATTTGTTTGATTAAAAAAAATATTAGGCTTGAGTCATTACATTAATGAATAGTTTCACCTCATTATGGTTATAGCTAAGAATGGCTCATTGATTTATTAATTGTATTATTATTTTAATCTAACAGAATAGCTGTCTCCGAATAGCCCTGCTGTGTTGGCTTAATATTCACTGTGGGGTAGTTTCTGCAAAATGTCTTTGTAAGACATTTTGGGATTGTTTCATAGTTACAGGCTCCATCGTTCTCAGTCTGGGATTTTTGTCTCTGCAGCAAAATATAGTCTCTCTAGGAACACACACACACACACAAACAGAGACCCACATACTGATGTAAATATGTGCACACATACACGAATACACAAACAAAGGGATGCACATATACTGTACAGGTGCAGGTATACCCAGTGCACCCAGTCACTAAAAAGTACAAACGCATTTCAATGTAAATCATATATAAATATTGTAAAGCAGTTGTTTAAATAGAAAATACAATGCTATAACTAGGTATATGATGTAATGTTCGGGAAATAGAATAAAACTGAAACATCCTGATCCATCCTCCATTTTAACCCTCCCCCCTGTCATGTCCGTCTCCTGCCTCAGGTTCAGTGGGATCCTTATCGCCTCGCAGAGCAACATTATCATCACCATCGCCCACCGAGGCAGACCCCCTTAGCATGTCAATTGATATATTCATTATCATGTGCAAAACGCTGAACCATCCTGAAAGGGTAAATGTGCACCGGCGACAATGGCTGGCCCATAAAAATAAAGGAAAGAGACCACAGAGAGAGAGTGGAGCCAGGAGTGTCTTTGAGATGCGATAAGCGCAGAGCCCCCAAATTAATCTGTCCCTGATATTTTTTGGTGTGATTACCACCACGGTAATCACTGTGCGCCATGTGTAATTTCACATCACATATAACAACAATTAGAAGTGCCCGAACTGCTGACTGCAGGGCGAAAAATAGGAAAATGAGAGACATTATCGTTTTCACCTACAAAGAAATGTAAATGCAGTATGAATTTTACCATTACATTTCGAATGCGATCAGGGGACAGGGGACGGGGGACATTGGTGAGAGATGGAAATGGCTTTTACAACTGCAAAGGCAGCCATTCTCAAACTGTTACTGTTTTATGTACCAAACCCCCATCATCTTCTCACATGGACACAGACTCATGGGAGATGTGGTTTTAAATGAAAACAGTATGGCTGGTGGTCGATTATAGAAACGACTGGACGCACACGTTCCATACTGGTATTTACTGACATGATTTCTCCATTGATTTCCCACGTTCGGCATTATAGATTTCAATAGAATTAAGACTGTTTAAGGCTGCTCCAAGATGATGAAGAAAGAGAGAGGATCAGAAGCCGATCAACCATTGAGGTAAAATGGGAACTACCACAGAAAACAGGCCCTTATATTTGGTTTGTCAATTACATATATGGGTCAAATAATGTACTATTTAGTCCTATATACTGCCTTTACAGATGCTTTCATCCAGTCCACATACAGTGATTATCTTTAGATACTTAGGGTGGTAGAGGGAGGAGGTAGGGCTTTTCACTCAAGGATGCTTACACGTAGGCTATGGACATTGGACAAAAGCCTCGGCTGGAACTCAAACAACATCATTATAATGAAAGTAGGTCAGAAAAACAAAGCCACACCGCATAGGTTGTCCAATACCCAATTTTTTGTTCATCCCCCGATTATACAATGAAAAGTAGGTCTACCTGTTCAACTGAACGCTTCCGATATTCCTCCTCCTTACCGCCCATAACCGCCTCGTCCCTCTAAGCTGTTAGCTTACAGAGCTCTACCTCCTTCTCCACTCGACCCACACAGTGTCGCTAATCGAGTCCCTAACTAGTGCCTATTGCCCACCAAGGTGTCACTGATGACTGACACGTTTCCATCGGGTTCAGTGTTCTGCCAGCATCTGCTTCCGTCCCACATCGCCATGGTAATGGTTTATTTCCGAGGGCCAATTTGGAGAGGTTCAGCGTGGGGTTTATTAACAGTCTCTTTGGGTTTCACTCAAAGCACTTAAAAAAAGGTTAATCACAAACGGCAGAAACTGAAACTTTAGGAGATAATAACAAAAAAGTAAACCTTTTCACCTTGTCAGCCACTTTTTAAATGTGTTATTTACAGATTCAACAAAGAGTGCAGTAACTTGTGACAAACTCAAAGGACGGCCTTAATGTAGCATAGCATTGTCATACTTCTTTACTAATGTCTGTCATATTTTATTAGGGAATAAACTTCACCTTAGCAAGCGCTAAATATTGTGTTGACTTTTGGTAAACACATCACATTATGAGTTTTCATTAGTATGGGTAAAACACTGTGTGCATGTGTATACATTTATGTGCTTGCATTTGTGTTTGTGTGGAATAATGTGTTTGTGTGTGTATAAGCATACACCCTTGTGTGTGTGTTGTTTCAAGGTGGGTGTATGTATGTGTGTCATGTGTGTATGAATACTTTACATTCACAATGTGTATATACTTTTGTAACGTGTGGAATTCTATGTGTGTGTGTGTGTGTGCAGAAATGGTGAGAGCATGGATGAATTAGACATTGGATTGCATTGAAAGAGGGAGTCATTACAATGCAAGCTACGACACAGTAATTGTTTTCAACACGCGGCTGGATTACACACAGTGGAATGCTGGGGCATTAAATCACATGCATTAATATGAGCAATCAGTCCATAATTTGTTTGTCTCTCCTTGTGAATACAAACCAGACTTGGCGGTGGAGGATTACTGAGCCAATAGGATTGGATGGCTAACAATAGGATAGAGGGAGAGAGAGCCTATCCTTTTTTTCTCTTCGGTTTATTGGTTAATTAATCAAACGTGATGTGATTTCATAGACTAATGCTAGACAAAGCCTCCCTCGTATCACACACTCACCAAAGCTATCATCGCAATGTGGATACCTGCTGTTTCCTGATTACATGATTTGTTTTACTTACAGCCGCCATTGTTTTGTTTCTTGCTTTCGGCCGAATTCTAAGACTTCTTTACAAATCAATCTGCTTACGATTGTTTCGGCTAATTGTGTGTGTCTGCTGGAGTCAACTGCGCTCCTCGTCATCCCTGGAGGCACGGATTACGTCCCAAGGTTCGCCTTTGTCTCCCGACTCCTGTTTTTAGGAGCTTTCCCTTGCCAGTCGGATTATATTTTAATATTCATGTATTTGACAGTACATTTTTCATCACAAAAAGAACGCCAACTGTGTTTGGAGCTGTATGGTAGATACCTGCAAAAACATAGGATTTTACACCTGTTTTCACTAAATGACTTTTGTTTTTTGGTTTTATTTTGTTAACAGTGACGAAATGGCATAGATAACTATGTTGTAGAACTTGGTTCACTGGGTCTTTAAGGGACAAAGGTCCCTTACACACAGGCATAATTCTAATACAACTACTTTACTGGGATGTTTATATTACAGACACACATCATCACACGCGTTTTAAACCCAGGTTGAACCCAATGAATGGGGAAGCAGATTCAGAACAATGGAAGGATTTTGGCAATCACATCTGACCTAAAAATGTATTCAAAGGCCAAAAGAGGTTGTGAACCTTACATGACATCAATCAAGGGACTGTGAAAACCTTTTCATTGTAACTACAATGAAAAAAGGCAGATCTGGTTAGTTACATTGGAATAAAGGGCATATAGTTGAACCATTTCATTGTCTAATACCCATCAGTCAGAGTCAGAACCTCTACAGCGACTGGCAAAGAAAAGTCTCCATTCACTTTAATTTAATCTTGGGTCCATCGGTCCAACTATGTTATAATATAGCAGAACTTCTGGGGGGAGAAGGCACCAAACCTGGGCCGAAAACCCAAAACTCACAGGCCGGAGTTACGCCTTGTTTCTTGTTTTGGTTTGGAGATATTACATCATAGAGAACTTGATTGGTAAGTAGACAAAGCATTCAGAAGGGGATTTTAAAACTCATTAATTTACCCAAAAAAGAGTTAACTAATGCTGGTCTGAGTTTGTCTGTTTGTTGAGTTTGGCTGTTAACAGCCAATTATGCACTTACAGAGATCCCCACTTCCAGCAACGTGATTGGTCGAAACAAATATGAGACGAACGAACGCCCTGTTCGTCCAGATTGGAGCTCCTCTGCCATCAGGCTTTAGATTAGCAACCTAAATTTAGATTTGTGACTTCTTTTTTTATCAACCCACATATTCAAATCGCTAAGAATTCAATTAAGCATATTCTCAGGTTAGAAAGTAATTAAATTTTATGGGCAAGAAGAAAACAAGGGGTCCAGGTCTGTTCCCTGTCCATGATAGGCTCTTTGGTTCCATCGAATCTGTCCATTATAACCAAAAGCAAGGGATAATTTTGTTAATTATTGTGCAATTTAATCATCTCTTGTGACCAGGGTATAATTGAAAATTGGAAGAAAAAAAAATTGCCCCCAGATCAAAGTCTCACCCCTAGTCAGATGGAGACACCGCTCTGGGTGAAATTGTAAATAGATTTTTCTTTCTATGAAGCATAACCCAGAGGCCAACAGCCAACCCCCTCCCCTCTAAAACAGTGCTCATTTAAAGGTAGGGTAAGCAATTTGGAGAAACCAGCCAGAGTAAGATAGATTCTGGAAGTATCCAACCATAAAAACCTTTTCCTTCAGGCCTCCCTGCCAAGCCATTCCCCCAAACCACGTGGCTAGCTCGCTAGCTTTAGCAATGTGTGTGCCTAGCGTTGTGGAATACTCCGGTCATGCGCAATGAAGAAGCTGAGTAGGTAGGTAAACAGACATCTAAGCCATCCAATAATTTAATTCGGGCCGAATTAACTGATTGGAAAGGTTTATCACAGGTCTGCGACTGCCAGATGTACCAGAAGTTATTTATTGATTGATTGATTTAAACCCTTACAAAAAAACAATTGTAAGTCAATTGTACCTACGGTTTTTATGTTGTTTTAGGCGTGGCAAAATACTATAAGGGTCTGAAAAGCATACCCTCTCTCGGAAGTGAATATAAAATTCCACCTCTACCCAGAATGAGCTCCCCGCCTCCACACCCCCATCGTCGTGACGTCGAGGGAGTATACTAGAAGGCACGTCACTGTCACCAAAAGGCCGCTACCTGCGTTCGGAGCAGAGTAGAACGTTCACAAACTGTTTAGCGGAGACTGGCAGAAACATAGGATTTTACTACTTTTTTCTCTTTAGGACTCCTTATTTCATTAACAGTGATACAATGGCATAGATTGCTATGTCAAAGAGCATGTTAGACATACAACCCACATTTAGAAAATATACAAAAAACGATTTTGGGTTCCCTTTTAATCGCTACTATTTCACTATTTTGGCCACTTTCATCCAAAGTGACTGAAAGTGAATTCAGATACAGGTCATTACGGGGCAGGTTGGAGTTAGGGCATCTTGCTGAAGGGTGTCTAACAGGTGGGTCCTGGAATTCAGAGATTAAACATATTACCTTTCGGCTGCGAGCCAAAACACCCTCGCCACTACATTAGCCTGACTCCTATTTCTTTATCAAGAACACACCAAAGGAAAGGTTATGTGTGAGGAATAGCCACTGGAAAGAAAACGGTGGACAGAATACGTCTGGCATGAGCGTGGTATAAGTGAACACGGATACTCAAGTATGAACACAGTGGGTTAACGAACACTCAGCAAGCTTGGCGCAATTTTGTCAAGAGTGAAAATAGCTTGTCAGAAGAATATTAGTTTTATTTTTGTTGTCGTTTTTTTTCGGTTGGGGGTGCAAGGCTCGACGAAGGTTGAGCTTAGCGGTGTGCTGCAATGTATTGGTCGGGGTTCTTGTTTCCAGGCCGGAGGAGAACGCCATAGCTACCTCTCCTCCCTTCATCTTTATTAAAGTTATTGAATTTGGTTCAAAAGGACCTGACATCAAAGGCGCTCACGAGGAAATGTATAATTCGAGAGAGAGCTTCAATGTATTTCATTGTGGAAGCCTCTGAAAAAAAATTAAGTATGTCAGAGGCAAAAACAACATTAAATTTTTTTTCTTTTCCTCTTTCTTTTCTTCCACGTTTCTACTGTAGATGGTGTTGCTCTGCAGGGGGGGCACATGTCTGGGGGAGGAGGAGGGGGGGTTTGGAGAAACAGACTAGAGCATGTAAATTGCTATGGCTACTGTTCATCGCTACCCCCCCTCCCTCAGCCGCGTTCTGCTTGCTATGTAAATGTAATCTCAGCGACATTCAAACGGGGACAGAAACAAAACAAAGAATACTGTCTAGGGTAACTTTCTTTCAGGGTTTTTTTCCTCGGTTTCCTCACACTTGGTGTATTTAAATCTGTACCCCCCCCCCCACTCCCTCTCTCCACGTACAGTTGGTCACATGACCAAACAGGTGGGAAAAAAGTTAAACCAAAGAAGGATAAGGTGCCGAATTGATCCATCCAAGGTGAACCACGGCAGGTAATGAGCTTGTTATATGCCTGTTTGAAAAGCCATTAAGTCTTTAGTCTCTCCTCTCCATGGGCCTCCTGCGCCTCCTTTGCCCAAACACGGCGCTCCAGTTTGATCTTCAAAGCTTGACCTCCTGCTTCATATTCTGCTGCTTCTGATGGCCGCTGAAGGAGGAGGAGGGGGTCGGTGGGTGGGACCTCTGTCGATGCCTACCCATCAAGGAGAAACCAGGGCTGTGATGAATGGACACGTCCTTCATGGGCCGTGCATCATCTTTGTGAACTATTGTTCTCTCGCTCTCTCTCTCCCCCCCCCCCCTCCCTCTCTCTCGCTCCTTATCCCTAGCCTGCAGTGTGTGTGTGTGTGTGTGTGTGCGTGTGTGTCTCTCTCTCTCTCCATCCCTCTCCCTGTCTCACTCGTTCCTGCAGGCGGGCTCACAAGGCCCGGCCAATTCATCCTTCAAGCCGGAGATTGATTAACTTAACGCCCTCCATTCAGTCAGCAATTATGACCTCATCGCTAATCAATCCACCAGCGACTCGCCGCCAACAGGACGTGTGCTTACCGAGGGAGGGGGGGGGGGAGGTAGCGGAGGTAGGCATTGGGGGTGAAGGAGGTAAACTCTTGTCGATCTCCAGGGTTCATGGGAAAGGCTTGGCGTCTACCCACCATCACAACAAACAACTTTCTGAGGAGCCGACCAGGACCTGGCTGTCGAGTGGAGTGTACGAATAACACCGTTAAACAAGCAGTGTGACTTCTAACGACGAAGACGGGTGGAAGCCGGCCCTGCAATTAAGCAATTAAAAAAACCTCGCTATCTCAACCGTCGGGGTTGAAATGATGGAACGAGACGCGGAGACAAAACACGCAGACTCGGAGCACCGGGAGGCGGGCAATGAGACGTTCGCCTCGGAGTGAGTCAGAGAAAAACTCAATCACACCGACATTCATCAGGTTCGGAGAGTGTTTAAAAAGAAATAATAACAGAAAGGGTAGCAGGAAACAGCTGTGATAAACCCTGTGCAATATTGAAATCCACTTACCTTGAATTGTCCCCTGGGAAGGTGGAAGGAGTTGGACCTGCCACATTAATGTAATGCATTGCATACAAATTAACTGCACTGCCGAGCTCCTATCCGTCCTCACCCTACGCAGAGCACCCCCCCCCCCCCCCCCCGCGTCCGCCTAAAAGGCACGGTTAACACTCAGCAAATAAAGGGGATGGGGAATTTGATATTCATTAAATTCCTCAATACTGCCTTTGAATTGCCTTTGTGTGCATAAACATGTCCATCTCTGATATGTAAATTATTAGTTTTTATTTGTTTAAAAAAATACATGAATGAACACATTTGCATTCAGACAACAAACAAGCGGGAAAACAAGGCTGGCGTAATTGTTATTTCCCCCCCCCCCCTTAAGTTTCCTTAATTTAAATAAAGCTCATTTTGCTTTCGCCTTTGTGTTGTCATAGTTGCATTATTATCTGAGTTTCTCGGCGACGAAAAACTCAGTTGCATTGTTGCAGCGGTATTGCTAACTCGTGTTAAAACACACTTCTGGCCGGACAAAGCATTTTGCGTGAATGCTGGCGGAGGGTTGCTACATGTATACTTTATTATATCTGGCCCGGTCTTAAACCACATCTCAACCACCTCTTGATTCCCATTCTCTCCGGCTCCGACAGCTCGAGAAAGGAACCACATGTACATCTGAAGATTGATTGCCTCTCCTAAGTGCCCTCCCACCCCACCACCCCTCCCCCCTCCCTCAAGTGTAATGGACTTGCTTCCTACTCAGTGACCAGGGACCAATCTCTCATTGAATTCAAACGCCTCCGCTGGACTGGAGAAGCAGAAGCGGTCGATGCGGTTCGTAACAGTGAGGAGGAGACACACCTGGAGACCAGAGCCTGGGACTCACCTGTGTGAGGATGGGCTACAGCGTGGCCACAGAGATACAGAGCAGGCTCTTTAGTGTTGAACAGGCCTGCTGTGTGCTGCATTCCACAGAACTTATGAATCATACTTATATTGTGGACTTTTACATTTTACATTATACTGCATTAAATAGAAGCTGTAACAATTTACAGAAATAGGTCTGATCATGTGAAATGCTCAATATAAATAGGTTTGTTTTTAGTATAGTTTTGTAGCCTCTCTTTCCAAATATAATCATGAAACCAAAGCACAGCTTCCATAATACCATTAAATCATTCCCTTTAATTTTGTGTTTCTAATTAGCTTTCCTTAAAATATGCACCAGTAAAAGGATAGGCCTATGTCATATCTGACAACTGTTGTGTGGAGATAAACCTCTAATCAGCATAGTCTCCAGCAGAGTAGGTTAGCCAAGGTTGCGCTGAAAGAGTAGCAACCAAAACAGTTTTCCATTTTTGTTTTGGTGATGTTTCGGACGCCGAACTCTGCAGGGTTCAAAGTTTGCCTTTTCAAGTTTGACCTTTTTTTCCGTTCTCTAACTGGGATGACCTCTTGAAATCAGATGCGCAACAGAGCTGGGTCCTATCGAGTGTCCACCAGATAGATTTTAATATTAATTTCCGATATCTCTGTGGGCTAACCTTTGAAAAACAATACCAAAAAGTCATGAAGCTACTTTAGAATTCTCACAGTTGTTTTGCTCTTTACGGAATCTGCTCTAATTCGGTGCCTCTTCACGCCTTCAATCGCCTGCAAATCCGTGGGACATTCCCCCTTGTTGTTAGGACAATACCGGCACAGGGCCACGGGAATAGCACGATAATTGTATAAGCCTGTAGCATCGGTTGTTTCATAGACTTCACGCTCCAATTAGGTGTTTTACTGCAAACAGCTCTCCTGACTCCCCAACACCCCCCCCTCCTCGTCTTTGTCCGTCCCAATGTTATTTATTCACATGCTACGTACATCCCCTCCTCTGTCCTTGCAAAATGGAAATATACATTATTATCTGTCAAATAAAAGAACCGGAAACAATGTGTATCTTAGCCTATTACGCACATAACAGCGTCTTCAAAAGGGCACTTTGAAGGGAGAGGGCAGAACAAAGCTAAAACATGCTGTTGAATAAATACATTAATTAATGGCGTATTAGGGGCTCTGAGCGCGTGCTGGTTCGCTCTCGACTGCCAGGGGTCCTCATAAATATACATTGAGCTGCAGACGTGTGTTGGGACCAAGAACCAACCTCTTAACAATGAACTTTTGCATCATCATTTCGATGATAGCAAACACTGAAGCACACACATGCAAATTCCGCTGGAGGAAAAACCAACTGACTTTTTTTTCTAATTCTCCTTCTATTTCGCTTCATGTTAATACATGTAAATGAATGCTTTGTTTATCGGGAGTTTCAAAGTAGACAATCCCATGTCAGGTTTCACCAGAGAGTTATGGCAACAACAAAAAAAGTGGGACGCAGCCGTCGGTGGATTCCCATGATAACACTGACCCCCCTGCTGTAGTCGAAACCAGGGTGGGGGGGTGGCGGCGGTGAGGGAAACAGTGGTGGAGCTTTTGGAGGAAGCGATCTATTTTGACGATCTGAGATTCTTTATTTATTTATCGCTGAAAGCAATGGAAAAAAAAAAGAATGAGTGCATTCGCGGTGAGATCCAGTTTTAAAATAGATCAACGGCGAATGATTCACCGGCTCACTGAAACAATCAATGCGATGCTATAAAATGAAAAAGCAATACTTCTTGCCAAGAGTTTTATGGAGGGATTTACCATGAGGCACTTTGTACAGTAACTCATCTCAGTGCAAATACTGTACTGCAGACCGGCCATGTTGATATATCACCGTGCTCAATGGGATTGACATATTTTATCTTGGCTGGTGCAGCACTTTGCGTGCAGATCTTTTTAATAAATTGGTTCAGTAGCTGTGACGTTATTGATGGATGGCTCTAGGCTGGATGTAATGGCATGTTAATACTGTCGTTGAAACGCATGCAATGTTTTTTTTTTTTCTTTTAAGTATTATTTTACATCAAGGTAACACCAGTCACGGTGAAATGTTTGGATTCTGGTTAAGAATTATGAGAGATTGACTTTTGATTGATTTTAAATTGTTTTTCTTGCATGGAAAGATTTCAAAACTGGACTGGAAATCATGAAAACTGAGAAGGCATCACTGAACCAAACCAGTTCAAGGGCATTTGGCATATTAGGGGGCGGCATTAGCTCAGGAGGTAGAGCGGGTTGGCTGGTAACCGCAAAGTTGCTGGTTCGATCCCTGGCTCCTCCTAGCTGAGTGTCGTGGTGTCCCTGAGCGAGACGCCTCACCCTAATTGCTCCTGACGCGCTGGCTGTCGCCCTGTGTGGCTGACTCCGCCGTCTGTGTGTGAATGTGTGCATGAATGGGTGAATGTCAGTCAACACTGTAAAGCGCTATGGATAAAAGCGCTATATAAATGAGGACCATTTACCATATATTAATCTACACTTCACTTCATATTGCGTCTCCTATTTGGAATAAAGCACTCTTAAGTCATAATAATGCTATTCTACTCAGCTGCTACTACTATACTATACCACTATTACTACTGTATAAATATATATATAAAACACAGACATGTGTAATTAGATAACACAAGGCAGGTCACACCATGGCTATGTTGCTGTTTGCGCAGGGGGCAGTTTGACATGGCTTTGTGATGTGTTAAACTACTCTGTACCCCCAGGGCTCTTTGCTACACCTTCCCACCCTTACCCATCTGCGGCCCCCCACCCCTGTGTCTGACACCAGGGCTGTCAGGGAGGTGAGGAGCTGCACACGGCGGTGTGTAACCACAGGGGGTGACCCGCCGTGTCCTGGCACGGCCCCACCACCACGCTAACTGGCTAACTGACTACTTATGTTCACGGGCGTTGAAGGACGTTTTTGGGGTAATTGCTTGGAAATTAAATCAAATCTTGAGTTGTTCATAATCGTTTTTTTGGTCAACAATGTACTTGCTTTCGTAAAATAAATAAATAAATAAATAAAACATTTGTTTTAAACTGTTTCTTTCACCCTTCAGCTGAGGTTGAGATTTGGAAATGCGTCACCAGAAAATACTTAAGAGATTTATCCCCATTGTTTGGGTTTATTGGGGGTATCATTTGATTAAGATCCGATTTAATGTGCAATCTGTGCGATGTATATTCACATAACTCATATTACTCACAGAACTTGTAAAAGAAACGACATTCCAAGTTAACTTAATCACGTAACTCGATCCTACCGTTATTCCCATTGAGTTGGCTGCTGCTTGTCAATACTGTACTGCCCTTAATTCTTCCACATGGGATACATTTAGTACATCTTATCTTATCTGACTCGATGGCTGGGACTAAAAGGGTTCACAAACACCATTTAAACAAACATGTCAACACAAGAAGGTGTTAAATGGACAGTATTTCAGCACTACTTAGGGCGTTCGGACATTATTTCCATCACCAACCCCGGCCATCTGTGAAACAAACCCTGGTCTAACACCAGCACCACTGTTTCCGTTAAGTGGAGGGAAAAGGGAAAATAAAGTAATTTGTTCTCATTTACTCCACGCACAGTGCCACCGTGGGTGGTGCCGCATATGGCCGTGACTCATCGCGTGGTACTCCGTCCCTCCCCCTCACAGATCAAGGGTACAGATGACTTTTGTCCGCCATTAGAAGCCCGCGTGGCAGATGTCACAGGATTTATTGTCACAATGATTTATTGGTTTGTAGTGTGTGACCGGCGCCACGGGGAAGAACACATCAGAAAACAAAAAAACTGGGAGGCAGGCGGCGGTTGCTGAGGAATGCCAAGCCCCTAAACAAGTTTCATCCCGTGTCTCCTGGGAGATGGGGCTATTTCTTTCCTTTTTTTCCCTCCCTCCCCGCTTCTGGTTATTGTTTGGCCATCTGTTTGGTTTCTCTGCCGCTGCTGGTACTCCTCCTAAACAAACAAGGGGAGCTTTTTCCCTTTTTTTCATGCCAGACATAAATGCATTCTGTGGTACCCTCTCCAGCATCAAGCGCGAGCGCCTCTAAACACCAAGGGCTGGGCCAGCGTGATGGAGGATGAGTGCTAGGCCTCACGAATAAAACACAGTTGATGCTTTTTTTAGTTGTTGTGTAGTTGTTGTTGTCGTTCTTTTACAGCTATCTGGGTAACCCCAAAACGTCAGTCCTTCTAATGCCAGCAACACAAATAATGAAGACATGCCATTGGTTGGACACTGTTATCCAAGGCATCCACCGATGACATTTACTTTATTGACTTGTGCAAAAGTACGGTAGGAGTGAATTCTAAGCATGTAATCCCCCCCCCTCCCCCCACATCCCAGTGGGAATCGAACTAACCTCTTACCTGAATAGCAACCTTATTCCTGTCACCACCAGCCACCAGCCGAGCGAGACAGAGCCAAATCAAAATAAATGTGCGTTAAAGCCTGGCCCGGCCCCTGGAAACATAAGTCTTGTCCAAGGTTGACGTTGAAAGATACACACTGTCTGGTGTCCTTTGTAGCAGGGGGTGACCTAGCCCGGAGAGACGATGTTGTTGACAACCATGTTTTTCGTTCAGCGCCGTGTCAACCCCATAAAGTCGGCTCTCACGGTTACTATGCTTTTGTCACTCACACACGAGAGAACGAGGCAGAGCATAGCAGTGGTAGAGGTGGTACTGTGTACCTATACTGTTACTTTGGGAGAGTTATGATTGGAGGCCGCTGGTTACCAAATCGCTAGCATGAAAAGGGTTATTTTCATGCTATATTCAATGCTTTATTTCATGCATTTGATTCATGAGCAGGTAAAGGATGTTAGGGGCCTCTTGCTGAAGGTTGCCTACGGGTAGTTTAGCTGTTCCAACCGAGAAGTGTCTTGCTTTCCAAATGCAACTACACGTAGTGACAGTGCGTTGTATATAGCAACAGCTTACACTTCCAACTGTTTATGATACATATGAGGGTAATGAACATCTAAGCAAGTACCTTTTGTTTTGCTCTTAAACCCTATACACTGGTTTAGGTGTTCCAACCGAGAAGTGCCTTGCTTTCCATATGCAACTACACATAGTGACAGTACATTATATATATAGTTACAACTCATACTACCAACTGTTATAAAATATGATACATATATGGGAGTCATAAACATCCAAGCAAGTACTTTTTGTTTTGCTCTTAAATCGCACAAAGCACAAAACCAAATGGCGTCTGTTTCATATAACGTGACTGTAGAGCCCCCAATGAGCCAAGGAAATAAAATAAGGAGAATGAAGGAAAAAAGGGAAAGAATGAATCCATTAGGGGTGTAGGAGAGAGTGCTGGAGAAGTAGACTCGGGATTCAATTTCCAGTTTAAATTCTGGTACACCCTGAGAAAATTGTGTTCTGCGGAAGGTAAATAACCTTGTGCTCCGGGCGACCCTCAGAATCAGACACTAGCCACCCCTCTACTGCGGGGGCCAGTCGGGGATGTCGTCTGATCTCCTAGAACCAAAAGATGTCATTGGCCCGTTTCTGAAGAGAAGAGAACAACCTTCCTGATTACTACTTGCTACTGAAAAATGCCAATTCTAGAAATACAATCCATGTGCCAAATATATTGTCTGTGAACACATATTCCTTGATATAATAATATATAACAATAACAATATATAACCATCTAATAATGATCGATTTCATTTTTATCAAGCTTTACTTAAAACCCAAAGACACGATCACTATCAGATGAATACAAGTCGACAAAATTATAAAAGCAGACGTCAAAAGTCAACATCAATAAATGTTTTGTGCACAGATCACTGCGAACCACAAACAACAACAACACCCCCCCCCCCACCCCTCCTCCAATCCCATCCCTTTTCCTGTGATGTTTCACCTTCAACGGTAACCCTGAAGACAACGATGGGCTAGCCTCCACACCCCGCCCCCCCCCCCCCCCCCCCCTCCCCTCCCACAACCCTGGTGGTTTGCTGGCGATAAAGGGCGCAACCCCCTCTTACCCCTCCCCACCCCATCCCCATCACCACCCCTGCACCTATGTCAAGGACATATGCATCCATCTATTTAGCCCGGCCCCTATCTGTGGAGCACGGCAACTATAGCCAGTCGGTGTCTTAAAGGGGAGGGCTGCGTTCATAGCAGTCTGCCTGGCCAGAGGACCCACCCCTTCACAAGGGCCCCAGCAGGGTGTCTACGGACTGGACCCGGGGCCACTCACACTTCTTCGCTCTATGGATGTTGCATGTCTTCAATCAATGGTTTGTTTTACATAATAGTCAACCTGTTTTAGTATGGAGGTTCTCTCTCTCTCTCTCTCATTTCGTGTATTGTACTACAAACACATAGTCATAATAATAATATAAATATAGTTGCATAGCGATAGCATTTGATTTTGTGGCGTGACACACAATATGTTTGGTCAAAGTCGGATTTGAACTGTGGAACTCCTGCACAGCATTGCTTAGCATTGCTGCCTGACACTCGACCACTGAGCCACATGCAGGTATCCCCCAGCAGGGGCTGGATACACAACATTTTGAGAAGGAGTCTTCTGTACGTGGAGGAAATGGAGCTTTCTAAGTTTGTAAAATGGCAGTGGTATGAATAAAATCAGGTTTAACAGAATTAAACACGTCAAAATCATCAGCATCCATGTCTCTAAGACAAGCAGTAACGAAATGGTTGGATAGGTTGGAGTCGGATGTGAACTAGGGACCTCATGGACAGCAATGCTTAGCACTGATGCCAAACACTCTATCGCTACACCTCACACTTTTAGCACTCTTAAGCCGCCAAGCCTATGTCATTGTGACGCAAAGATGTAGCCGGTTAAATGCCACTAATATGTTTAATCTGTTTTGGAACGAGCTCCCTGCCGATGCCATCACCAGCTTCTGCAATTGCCTCAAAGGTCACTTGTTGACACTGCATAGCCTCCCCCCTTAACCCCCACCACCCCTGCTCCTCCCTTACTCTCCTAAAAACACACTTATTGTATGCTTTTACGTCCTGGCACTTAATGTAAGCACTTATTTTATGTTGTAGTATGAACACCATTACTGTACTTACTGTACATCTCTTTCTTCTGACAAATGTACGTACCTATTGTTAGTTGCTTAGGATAAAACATATGCTAAATGCCCTAAATGTAAATGTAAATATGCATATATTTTACATAAAATGGTAAATATCCACCTTCTTTGGTCTTATTGCAATGATTGTTCCACCATAAAGTCCCAGTCACCTGGTAGATCTGTGCCAAGTTTGCAGCTTATGCAACCTAGGGCTCAGAATCAGTTGATGTGTGGGTGTTTAGTAAAGTTGTGTCATTGCATTAAATCCAAAGGGATACTTGAAAAACAACTTGTTTTACAAGTTCTTAAGGCATGCCTATGTATCCAACTTTTGACCAAGCAAAGCAGTTTCCTAAATCTTTCAAAATAAGTAACAAAAAAACAACACTAACGAATACAGGGTTCCTACCGATATGGTTGAACCCCTGATACAAAAGCAGTAAGATATGTCTCAGTATGAAATCCAATATAAACTAGAAAATAGTATTTAGAGTTCCTCAATATTTGTATGTGTCACATCGAATGAAGCAATCAAACCTCCAATAAATAAAAGATGTTGCAGCGTGGTTGAGCGGCTAATGCTGCCAGTCAGGTTCCTGTTATCCCTGTCAGACTTGATGTTTGTAAAGGTTTCTTTTTAAGGAAATAATGATACATATATGCTTGACAGGTGTGCTGGCAGGTTATGAATCAGTGATGACTTGTTTTGCAGCGAACCATAATGCCAATGCTACGCCAATTAGGGTGTCTCAAGGAATTGCTTTGAATTAGAGTTAGTGGAAGTAGTACAAAGGAGTTTTCATGAAAAAAGATAGATAAAAAAATATCCTCTTCAGATGAATCATCTGGAATCTTCCACAAGTGGCAGTATTGAGACAGCAAACATTGGCAGATGCATGAATACACTGAGAGAGAAAGCGCTAAGCACTGTATCATTGTACTGGTGAATGAAACAAGAAGATAAAAATACAGTAGATATAACGTCTTGAGGAAGGACTTTTTTATTTAAACATAAAGGATGAATTTATGGTGAAATGTTATCAAGTCAAGTCAAAATTTATTTATATAGCACATTTACATACGGCTGAGTCGCAACCAAAGTGCTTCACAGAAAGTGCTTAAGTGCAAATACACATAGAAAATGACCTGAGGCAAAAAAAGAAAGAAAAGAAAAGGAAGGGTTAAAAGACAGTGACTTTAGGAGTTAAAATAAAGCAAAAAAATAATAATAATTTAAAAGGTAACTAGGGGACACTATTGGCTGGCACTTGAAAAAAGGAAACACTAATTGTAGGCCAGTGAAAAATGGTGGGTCTTTAACTGGGATTTAAAAAGAGACTGGGCTGCCCGAATGTTATGTCATTGTTGCGTTTGCTATGAGAAAACAATTCCAAGAACCTAAGGTTTAGCATACATGCTGAACACGATAAATGTTGACAATCGTTGACTAGCTAATTATAATAATATGGATGCAACATAGTGCTGTACTTTTCAAAAGAGGTCATCAAAGACTTTGGGACAGAACTACAACAACTAGACATCTTTTGGTGCCAATGGTTAACATTAGCAAACATGAATGGACAAAAAAGAGAGATGAGGAGCCAGTCACCGTAGAATAGTAGCCTACTGCCGCATGTAATTAGAGGAGAAAAACAAAACAAAGACTTGAAGAAACGGCGTGAGGAAACGACAATCCCGTGTCTGTCGATGAAGAGAAAGTGAGCAGCACAGCCAACAGTCAATGCCTGAAATTCATTAGGGTGTCAGTGGGGGTACAAAGCAGTGACAGGTGTTTATGCAAATCAACCCTGAATGGATTAATCTCCCTAATGGGAGGAATCCAAAATAAAAAACCTTGTCAGTATAATGTGAAGTGTGTGGATGACAATGATCTGGGCTCCTTGTAAACTCATGATTCTAATATACTTGCAGGGATAGGTCGGTAAAAGGGAGGTTGGTGTCTTGCTGAATGTAAACGCTGGGATGGGCATTGTGTTTGTGTTTTTAAACCTTAATAAACATCCCTGGCGTTATTTTCTTTCCTGGCCCCAAAGGATAATAAACGTTGCAATGCATTCATCGACACGGTGACTCTCTTTCAGTGTAGTCCTTCGGTTCACATTGATTTCATACTTATTTCTCTTTTTTCATGGCAGAGCAGAAGGTCACAAATGGCTTCTTGTGTTGAAGGTCACATGTCCTATGAGAGGGTACTCACGGTGGTGATAAACGCAGTGGAGCTGAATACTCGTAGGATAATTCTCAGAGAAGCAAACAAAGAGAAATGGACGCATAGGTAAAAGTGCTGGACTTCAACTGCGAGACAGAAGCGCTCGCGGTTAGTGGTGAGGGAATGTCATTGTCACTCGCGAGGATCTTGTATATTTATCTTCCCTCTCTCCTCCGTCCTTGGTATTCCCTTCCCCTCATTATGATGACCTGTGTGGGTAGCATGGTATTCCACTCCACTTCTCTTGTCCTTCACTTTCCCTACAATTCCCTCGTCTCCCTCAGATTCTCTCTGAATCTCATTCAATGTCGTTCATTTTCCTACTCTGTGAAATGGTGAGTAACATGGATTTGATGTGAGCTGCGGATACAGAACCCAGTTGCGAGGAGAAAATAGCCGAAACGTAGCTATTTGTACGTCTCTGCATACCGCAAATACTTTGAATACCAATGTTTGTGGTGTTATATAATGGAAGTAGGTGGGGGTCGGCTTAGCTCAGGAGGAGGTAGAGCAGGTAAAATTGACTTGTAACAGGAAGGATGCTAGTTCGATCCCTGTCTCCTCCTAGTGTTGATGTCCCTGAGCAAGACACTTAACCCTAACTGCTCTGAGGAGCTGGCTGTCGCCTTGCGTGGTTGACTCGCCGTCGGTGTGTATTAACCGTTGTAAGTCGCTTTGGATAAAAGCATCTGCTAAATGTAAATGAAGTAGGCTATTTTCTGGTTAGGAAATAGCCTCATTTTATATTTAATGACCGACAAAATATTACAAACAAGTCACCCATTTCTCGTTTATACGCAGAATCTATATCTAAAATGTCATTTTCTGTGACATCAATGCATATTTCCTGTTTTTTTTTATCAATGAGCACTGGTTATGTAGTTTGGTAGCCCAGACAACTTGCATGGTGACACAGCTGAAACCCTATCCGTAAAAGCAAAAGCTCCACCAAGCTCATGGTTTTCAACAAGCCAAGTTTTTTTGACACAATTAATTTATCTTATATATTACACGTCCAACAGAATGCAATCAAACCTGTAGCCTCAACTTCCAATCATTCACTCATTCATTGCTGCCGGGGCCCTGAGGTAATTCCTCATCCTCAGTGTGTATTGACTAGATCTGTTGCTGAGTGCAATGATCATGGCAAGCATGGGCCTCTGGAATGAAGACACCTAATAGTAATAGAGAACCAGATTAATAGTTATTTCCTTCATGAAGAAGGCATGTGGAATGTTTTTTGAATATCTCACTCATCTACCACACTATTGAAGTAATAGTATTGAGATGGAATGGTCTAGTATGCTCTTAAATGTTTTCAACGTAGGCTAACTGGAAAATAAACACTGTATTAACACTTCTCCATGAACCATTAGTGGCTAGTATTTAATTAGCCTGTTATCATGTGTAGACGAGGCAGCAACCAAAAGATTTTTTCTGTGTAGCTAGTGTAATTGAATATTTTCCACAGAGAGGTCCTCAGCTCTATCTTATCTATCTCTCTGTGTGTGTGTGTGTGTGTGTGTGTGTGTGTGTGTTCCCCTAGGCCTTGTTACCGTGGCCCTGCGGTGATGGCGAGCACAGCCTACATGGTCGCAAATTGCTGCCACTGCCCAGTGGTGGTGGTTCCTTTACAGGAAGGAGGGCATAGAATTCTTCTAGGATTAGCGATAAGAAGGCCGCAGCCCTACAGGAAGTGATGCAATCCGTAGGTGACCTTGGGGTCAAGGTCACTTGGGAGGGAGCTAGAGACCTGTGGTCTCTTTTATATGGCAAAGGGCCTTGAGGACATCATCTAATATTAAATTGGGGGCTCTTCTCTGACAGGAAATTACAAAAAAAAAAAAGCATCATCAAATGCTGCATCTCGGGACACCTCATCCCGTTTGCAAGATTTTTTGCTGAAATTCTTCCTAGACACTCCAATGATCCAACACACATAACAAAAATTATGAGTGAAATGCACTTCCATTATTGTATATCTCATATGGGCCATGGTGTGGGCTCCATTTGACCCTAAACTTGTCAACATGCCAGCTGTATTTACACGCCTAAAGCACTGGTTACCATTCCCATTCCACCGGAAACGCACAACTGGGAAACCGCCCGCCAGCTAACTAAGTGTTCCATCGAAAAGTGTTGACTCAGGGATCTCTAGGAGATCTTGGAAAGATCTTGGAAAAATGTAGCCGAATTTAAGAGTTACTAGCATCTCCATCTCCTCAAACATTCAAATATGGTTAATCATTTAGATGATTCCAACAGATTCCAAATAACATAACAATTTTGTATTTCTATTAAGAACACATTATGGTCGGATGCTCTTTCTTGTTGTTGTTCTCAACATATATTTAATCGTGAACATATTAAATTAACTTGAAGTATAATTTCATATTATACATTATACGTCGGTAGCTCGATTGGGGGGAGGATGAACGCTGAGGAAAGGTTGTGGGTTCGATCCCCAATATGTATCGTCTACCTGTAGGCCTCGAAGAGTTTGATTCCCTGCCTCCAGCCTCATCGTAAATTACAAACAGTACCACGAAAAATATTAAATAATCCACCAACTTCCCAACATTTTCAATGTTTGTTTTTTTTGCAGACCGATACACCCTTCACCTCGAAGTATCCTGTTGTTGTGCACAATGACATCCATTAACACATTGTCTGATACATATTCCGATTTATTTTTGGTGCACTGTCATGAGGGAGCAGCAAAACAGAGACAGTGCACAAGGCTTACATCTCATTAAGGAGTCCTCTACTTTGATCACGCGTTGTCATGGTGCTGTTTGTTACTTTTCCATTTTACAGACAAGCCATGGCATGAAGGAATCTCAAAATGGTGGATGGACGAGTGTGCACACACATGTGTGCGTGTGTGTTAATATGAAACACGTGTGTGTGTTAATATGAAACGTGTGTGTTAATATGAAACACGTGTGCGTTGCACTGTAGGAGTGAATGGCTTCTTCTAGTGCATTTTTGTGTTTCCAAAAGATCCATCAGATTTGAATAATACTAATTATATTAACCTTTCACAAATAATAATGATTCCTGTATATTTAAGGCACATTTTATGCATTCAATATTAATTAATTAACTCCCAACCCACCACTGTTTTTAGCTCCTGATTTACCCATTTAACTTGAATCATCATGAAATAATCAAGTCAGATTCATTTTTTTTTCTTAAAAGCTGAAATGAAAAGTTTATGTATTTTTGGATTGTGAAATTTATGTAACTGACTTTATTGCTAATTTATCATGCTTTAAATAGGGATTATACATTTAATATTTGATCAATTCAATTTGATATTACAATCATTTAGTATAGAAGTTTTTATCCAAAGTGAGTTTTTCCTTTTGTAGTCTTTTGTCTGCCAGTCATTAACGAGCAGTTAGGATTTAGAGCATCTTGTTTAAGGATGCAGACAGATATGCTGCAGCACTGGGCTGTGGACCCAGAGCCTTTCTGGTGGGAGCCAGTTGGTTCCTCCATTTGCAGCTGCACCCATACGTCTATGCTAATGCCATGTTTGACCATGGGCTATTAGCTTTATGTTTTTATATAGAAACGCAACTCTGAGCACCTCTTTGATTAAATCGAATAAAATCTAATCAGACTTGAAATAGCTTGTGTTTTCCAATGATTAATTTCACTAATGTAATCAAAATTTGAACTTCTGGTTTGAGAGCTCCCCCTCTCACCACACACACACACACACACACACACACACACACTTTATGCTTTTATTGGTGTCATTGTCTCAAAACTGCATGTCTTTCTGTCTTTTTCATGCACTCAGGTTCAGCTCTCAGGAGAATGCAATCTGCTGTGTGATCATGTGATCGCATCGAGAGCCAATGGCTGACGAGCTGCCGTGTCAGTGAATGAAGCCCTTTCTATATGCTATGGAATCCTCCAGCTCTCTGGGGTTCAACCCACTGTCCTCCCTCCAGCTCTCCCTCACCTTCCACCTTTCCCCTCCCACAGAGCTCCAGCAGGAATCCTCCTTGAGCGAGACTCTGTTGGGCACAATAACAGACCGACCGGGACAAGGTCAAAGGTGAAGTTCCGCAGGGATCCTTCACATAATGTAGGGTTATAATCTGAACAAATCAATGGGGAAAACAAGCACTTTTAGAGGACGTACATTAAAAATAATATTACATTGCAGCACATTTTTGTGGATCACTGCATCAAAATCCTCGTTCGATTCTGGACAAATTAAAAAAAATGTTGTCTGAAGATATCAGAAAATAGGATCCAGTTGGAAAAATCTAAAGTTTTACCTTAAGGAGCAGGCAAGGGAGTCAGACATCTTGCTCAAGGATGCCTACAGGTTGGTTTGGATCGAACTCAGGAATATATATGCATGCCTACATGCCTTGTCCTTCATTTATATTTCATAAGGATGTGTGAAGATGAGAAATGTTACTTCACGTCTTGAAATGGTAATGGAGATGTATTGCTTATTTTACGATACAAAACACTGGTTGGATCCTTGTGGGCCAAAGGCCATAGCTAAGAAAGTGGGTTCCAGAATGAATAGGTTTTGAGACCCCTGGTGTATACCAGGACATTCACACAATAAATATATATATATATATATATATATATATATATATATATATATATATATATATGGTTCCAAAACCTATTAATTCTGTGACCAACTTGTTTAGCTACCTTTGGCCCAGGCAGGTAGGTAAATGTTAGGGTTTCTTACAGTATGTGTACACTACTCTGTCTAGCATAGTGTGTGTATGTATGTATATATATATATATATATATATATATATGCTAGTATGTATACTAGCTTATTACACGGCTCTTCGTGTAATAAGTACGTTCACTTGCATGGGCCTTCCCTACTTCTGGTGGTGAATTATTTTTCAATAATGACCGTTGCTAAGCATATAATGACCGCTGTCACGTCTTTCGTATCACTCCGCAAGTAGTCCGGTAACTTATCAACCCCAGCAGATTCGGTTGCTAAGCGACATCAACGTCTTTGGCGGACTATTTCTCTGCTGATCAACACTATGAATGCTGGTAACAAATAAATTGTAAAAAGACACACCGTGTGAAGTTATTTTTTCGTTTTGGCAAGTAGACGTGTATTAAGTGGGATAATGTATAGAACGTCGCTGGTCATTATCTAAAATAAGCCCCTTCAGGGCGAAGCAAGACACCTCCGCTTCACGTCCTGTTCGCCCTGTCGGGGCTTATTTCCCGATAATGACTGGCGTTTGATACATTATCCCTTACATAGTGTACACTACACTGTATACATACTGTAAAAAACAAACTCCCATCTCATCCAGCGGCCGCTCTGTTGACTCTCCTCCCACACCAGGGCCTCAGTCCTCTCTTATTGACTTCGGCCTCAGACGCACTCTGACAGCCTTTTCAAAAAAGAAAGAAGAGAAAGCGGCGAGTACAGCGGCACCGGCCAGCATGCAGTGCCTCGAAAGGTCAGGGGTCAAATCAGTAAGTTAAGGAGGCGCACGGGGGCTCTGTGGCGAGCCCTGCGCACCCACACCTCCTTCCACCCTGACCGGAGATCGATCTGGAGCCGGGGCCCGGTTAACCACTTGGCCCCCCTCAGACCCCCGGCCTCTCAGTCGGCGGTTCCCACGGCGACCACCCCCCCCCCCCCCCCTCCTCCTCCGCCCCCACCCTAGCACCGCATTCTTTTTTTCTTTCGCGAGGCTCCAAACCTCTACACTTTCTGTTTTTTGTGTTTTTTGAAGTCCAGCGACGCTCTGAGTGAACTTTGACAGAAGCATAAATCGGTAGTGATGGTGGATTTAACGGAGGAAGATGAAGGCAGGGTGCACGCACTCTCCGCTACACTTCTGTGCATGTAGTATCGTGTGGCCGTTGCTCAGTGTTTATTTATGTTCTCGTTTAGAGCACAGCGAATAACTGGACACACTACACAGCAACACCTCTCTCTCTCTCTCATCATGAATTGATATGTTAGGTACTACCATTACTGCAAGAATTTAGATACTAACAGCGGCAGTATGGTAATAATTCAGCGGCGGTATGGTAATAATGTATGCATAATATAATAGGGTCGACTTGTAATCGCTGATTATAACCTCATAGATACAAAACCACAGCTGTGCAGTATTATTAAGGCTCTTAATAATACAGCACAGTATTTCGCTGTATGTCATCTGCAAAGAGTCAACACACCAGTCGCACATAGAGTTACAACAACGACAGCAAGAATCAGCCAAAGTCGCCGCCCCACCCGGTGCACTAACCGACGAAAGAATAAATAAACACACCACAAAATAAACAAAGATATACTTTAAACCCGGAGGCGAGGGCGGTGGAACTGAAAAGGTGCGCTCCGAAGCAGCAGCAGGCAGACCGATCCATCAGCGACTTCCACCAGACACTTTTCCTGACAAGGTCACGCTGCATTTTCTTTTCTGGCACTTATTTTGTCTAGGTGCGTCACACACACACACACACACACACACACACACACACACAGGAATGTTCCAAGGCGTTCTGTTCGTCCCCTCTGCTGGTTCTAAGTGTTATATTACATTAATAACACCTTTGCCCCACGGGGAGCAGAATCCTGACAGCCCTTGCTCTCCCCTCAGTTCGTGCCCACCGGGACGCTCCTGTTTGGGCTGCGAGGATGTGCTGAAAGGGGGCCCGTTGGGGGGTCCCAACAACAGCGGGAATTGACGCCTATCGTCATGAACCCAACGCAGTCCGCCCCTAACAACGGCTGCTCCTGATGCTCAACTCATTTCCTTAAATCTCAAAGAAGACGATGCCGTCTCCCCGGCAAAACCTCCGGAAAAAATTAACGATAACCGCAGAGGGCTGGCGCTCCCGCGGTTCCTCCTGCGCGGAGGCTTCCCGTGAACTTTGGGACTTCTGCACTTCTGTCACTTTTATAATGGGGAGACGGGGAGACGCTAATCTTGTTTAGTTATTTCGTATTATTTTCGAAAGGGGAAGACGGCGAGCGGGAGCTGACAAACTGATTAAACGATAATTCAGGAGAGCATTAAAAGAAAAAAAATGTTATTAGACAAAAAATAAGTTAAAAAAAACGTGGCAGATTTCTTACATCTGGTGTCTTATACATTAAGAGGTGATAAGGAAAAGTATATAAAAAAATTGGTATTAGACAAAAAAGTAATACATGTTCAAATCAGTGGTAGATATCTGACATCTCATGTCTTATACCGTACATTAACAGGCCATAAGGAAAAGCATTAAAAAGAGAAGTTATTAGCCAAAGAATAAATATATGTTCAAATCCGCGGCACATTTCTGACATCTCATGTCTTATACATTAAGAGGCCATCAGGAATACCAGCGGGGGTTAACAGGGGATTGTTGTCTCGTTTGTTTGTCCCCGTCGTGGTGGAAGTGGAGGGTTTGGGCAGATGGCGGGGGACAGCAGACGCTCCTCTGGAATAAACAGGTTCTTTGGTTTCAGAGGATATCACACAATCAGCCGGGCCTTATTGACACAGCTCACCTCTGCTGGGAACGCCGCAGAAAAGCTGAGAACACGGAGGCTGGCTTCCAGAAATTCAGCCACTTACGTTTTGACTGGGAGGGAAAGAGAGAAGGATATCATGTATTTGGACACCCCCCTTGCTCCCTTTTATTCCTCTCAGAACAAACGCACACCTAAGACGCTGAAAACGGTTTTCGACTCCCCTGACTCACAGTCAGGTAAATACCAAGAGATGGTCTTTTCGAGTTAATTTCATATTCATGTTTTTTGATGAATTCTCCAAGACAGAAAAAACGTAATAACCAAGCTATTTGGCATTAGTGTAACTAGAACAGCGTGGAATATATCAAAGATTATCCCCTTGTCACGAAAATTTCTCCTTCAGAGATACGGCATGTTGACGATGATCACACAGATTAATGTGTGTGTTACCCCTTCTGTTCAGTAATCAGTTTGTCAAAGTCAGCCAGGGTTTTACAGCAGTGCCTCAAGTTTCCCCCCACCGCTCCGTTTGTTTTCCTTCTTCTTGGCTTGTAGCGTCGCACCGACAACCCAGAAGACCCCGCTTGCCAAGTGGAGAGGCAGCTGGCCGCCCGGTGTGCCATCCATGGAACTCAAAGTCATAGCTGTTGAAACACTGCTTAATTTTAGCTGTGCTGAGCTCACTCCAATGTTTAAATAGCGCCAAAGGGAGACGCCGCTTGAATACTAATTTCACCACACTTCGTCCGCACAGAATTGATTATCACTATTAAGTCAATTATCAGATTGTTATGTTTCACCCAAAGCATTTCACAACTATTTCAATATTATTTAACAAACTTGGTATTAGCAAGGGAGCACTTTAACACGGGCGGCATGTGGCTCAGGAGGTAGAGCGGGAAACCAGGAGGTTGCTGGTTCGATCCCCGGCTCCATCAGCTGAATGTCGAGGTGTCTCTGAGCGAGATACCTCACCCTCACTGCTCCTGACCCGCTGGCTGTCGCCCTGCGTGGCTGACTCTGAGTGGCCACTGGTTAGAAAAGAGCAGTATAAATGCAGTCCGTTTACCATTTAGGTTAGGCCTGCTGCCCAAGGATGGCTTCAGGCAGACTACTGCAGACCTTGTGCAGGGTTGCCAACTCGCACACATCTGGCGTGACACTTACGCTTTCAGCATCAATCTCACGCTCTCACACACACGCAACAAATGTCACAGCAAAAAAAAAAAAATACATGTTAGATCTCTTGTTGCTTTGGACGAGCGCTAAATTAAAAACCCAAAGTTGTCAACCCTGCTTGTGGGGTTTGAACCCACAGCCTTTCAGCCGGGAGAGTAGTAGGACCACTATCCTCCTTCCCAATGGACAGGCCTGGTAAAAGCGTCTGTGTACAACACCTTTTAGAATTGTTGTATCAGGACAACAGCTTGTTAGCCAAAGGTTCAACCACAGCACATCACGGTATTGTAGCCAGTACCTTTTTGTTAATTGTTTTTCTGCCATCTCTCTGTGCGCACAGAACGCATTGCAAATGCTTGACAACGGAGAATCCTGCTTTTGTTTGGTACCTGATAGCCAAGGTCAATACGGTGTACTTAACCGCGACTAATGAAACCAACAGCTCAGCTAAAAACAACATACACATGTATTCATTGGAGTTAATTTAATCGACGCGTTGGCCCCACAAACACTGAACCTTAAAACAAGTAATTCATACGTTTGCATGAGAGAGAGAGACAACCTGAATAGATTGGGATGAAACTTTTAAATGTGTCTGAGCAACACATCCATCTCTCAGTGACAGAACAGCCTGCCTGCTCGATATATCCCTGGATCCAAACCGAGTATACACCACAGTGAAGGGAGAGGCTCTGGATAACACACACACACACACACACAGCCAATAGCCATTAGCAATGTAATAATACATTTGTCCATACCCAATAAAACCATGAAAAGAGGACATTTTGACCAGAAAAAGAAATTTAGAGGATTTATGTGGAGATTAACCCTAAAATGGTGTACAAGCAATCCCCACACTGGTGATTCAAGCTTTGGGTAATGATAACTCTGTTAATGAAAATGTTCTGGTCTCAGTTTACACTTGGAGGACACACAAAACAAAATAGCTTATTTAACTGCTGTTTACTTTCATTGTTTTATTGTAGTTTTATTCAAATTAAAATGAATACCTATGTTTGACCTCACTGAGTTGACGCATTTCAGATCCACTTTAAAAAGCCCTTTCAGGATTCCCAGGCTACCTGTACACCTGTACCTCAATACACTCTATATCCCAGTGTATATGGTTGATCGTCTCCATTTTCTTTGAAATAAAGAATTATCTTAAATATTTAATCGCCAACCCATAATGTTCACAGACTGCCATATGGGGGCTTACATAAGGCCGGCCTCTGTTAAGGACAGAAGACAACAGGTTGTGGCGGAGATACACAAACCAAATCGGTAAAAAGCAAAAAGGCCATCGCCAAAACTTTTCATTACATCCCCATAAAGGCAAGATATAAACTTAAGTAATGCTGGAAGGATGCCTGCAATCGATTGCCCCGTCACACACCCAGCTTTAGAGGGGTAGTTAGGGATTTTGTTCAGCCCAGGTCTTTGGAATTACTCACCCTCAGAGCTCCTGAGGCCTTGATATTACAGTGTTCTCGCGGTCGATATTTCCAGAATATATAACCACTTCAGGTTTTCGTCACTTGCCCTGCGACACTGGAGGACGATGCAAAGGAAAGGAATCTTTTCTGGGGGAAATGGGATTTTATGTTTAGCTTGTTTTTTGGTTTGTTTGTTTGTGTGTTTTGTATTTTATTAATCTCTGTCCCGTACCCTTACATGTGTGACGCTCAGATAATGTCTGCTCCCAGATTGGAATTATTCATGCGGTTTATCACGGGGAGCCGGCCATTCTAGTGGTTTACCACTCCTAGCCCAAGGGTTCCGGGGTAAATCTCCAACCTCCGCAGCCACTCTTGTACAGGCCTTCTACAGATGCCTTACCTGCTCATTAATAACATAAATCTGCCATCAGGCTCTCGTGGGGCAGGATAGCTTATGTCCAGCACACACTAGACGATTTATCACATTTAGAAAACATGAGACCACCTAGTGATATACATTTAAAAAGGTACACTATATAACAAATGCACTGCACTAAATCATACAATGACCGTGATATCAGAGATTAAAGGAGAACTCTGTGATTTTTAACCCCATTATTGTTTTCCTGAGGGTGACCCCATGTTGAGGGAAGCTAAAAACCCGACGAAAATTGATTCGACCAAGCCAGACAACTGCACTGGCTGCCGGCGCTACGGAATAGCTATAACGCTAACCTATGGGGGCAAGCTCTTTATCCGCTTTTGGGGCCTATAAACACATTCAGAAAACCATAGTAAGTAAGGGCTTTCTGGATATGTCCACGGGGTAATCTGCGGTGAGTGTTTACATACAATAACACAAAGTTTATAATGTTTCGCCACACTATTTGAGTTAAATGAGCATGGTGGTGTCTCGTAAGGAACCAACTCGTGTTACATGTGTTGGAATGGTTTTCTGAATGTGTTTAGAAACCCCAAAAGTGGATAAAGAGCTTGTTTTCCTGAGGTGATCCTCAGGAAAACAATAATGGGGTTAAAAATCACCGGGGTTCTCCTTTAAGGAAACTATCTAAGGAACTAACTAAGGAAACTAAACTAAACTGCTATTCACAGGGTACACAGGGTTGCCAGATATGAAACAAATTGTCACACAAACACAGTGTGCCGCAGCCATCGAAGCAAGGAAACCACCTGGATCCCCTGAGATGGTACAAGAATCTACCCGACCTGAATAGCTGCGTCTAGCTCCCTCACCAGAGCTGTGCTGAAACACGGGTACATTTTGGAGTTGTATTTGTGAGATGGAGACAGCAAAGACCCCAGAAGGACTTCAGACCAACGCCACATGAGCAGGAATGATTCCCATCAATAAATAAATCAGAAAAAGTTGATATTAGCTGATCAACCAAGTGTAGGACTCGCAGTTGCTTATCAAAATAGAATAATTGCACTTGCCTCAAAATATAATGTTGCGCTTGGCTTGTATTGCGCTGGTGTTCATTCATTCTCCTCAACCTGGCAACCCACGTAAGCTTCGAGACTGGGGATGAGGGGGCGGGTGCAGACTTCTCTCCAATATTGTGAGTTTGAACTGCGGTATGCATTTTAAAATGCTGGGCATCAATTTTACATATTGTACCTTTAAGTGTTTTGGTCTTAAATGCATTGAAGGCAAAGCTGTTGCCAGCAAAGCACAACACACTAACCGTTTCCAACAACCCATCGCCCCATTCAGATTTGTAGAAGTAAAAAACATTGTAAACATCCATCACACCACATGATAATTTGGCAAAGAATTATTACAGTGTGTACACATTAATGGTTATGGTGTTCAACTCCCAGCTGAAAGGTTCTGGTTTGGATCCCCAATGTCCATAAGCCTAACCTGAAGGCCTGCTTGCACAAGATACTGCAATGAAGCAATGTCAAAACATGAACCAGTTTAAAAGGAAATATAAAGAAATTATTTTCGGGAGGTACAGGGATGGAGGTGTTTGACATAGTGTATATGTTGATATGCATGTATATATATTTGCATATATATGGCAGTATTTATATTATATTGATTGTTTAATTATATATTGGATGCATGGGTACTACCAATATTAAAAGACAACTGGACAACATTATTAGATGAATACGTAATTAATGAACTTAACTAGATAACTAATGTATATTTTTGATAATGAATTATATATCAGTAATTAGGAAGCTGATACACCATTATTGTTCAATAATTTAGGGATAAGGGGTGAGATTAAACAAGTTTTTCTTCTTCTCACCCCTTTTCAAACAAGTACAGCAAGTGTTAGTTTGGTTTTGTTTGTTTTCTTTTGTGGTTTTCATTGTTTGTAAATATTCCTTAATTCTAACTGTCCACTTGTTTCATTTTTGTTGCTTATTTTTAATTTATTTTTTCTTAGTTGTTTGAAATAAAAATATTTTCAATTCAATTCAATTTCAATTAAATTAAATTCAATTCCCTTTCCATGTTTGAGAATAAATATTTCTGATTATTTCAGCCCCCAATGCATGAATGTATAACAACACTCCTAGCCTGGTCCCCAGCTCATATTGTGCGTGGCTAGCAAGGCCCCTGGTCATGTGATCCATCGCTTCGCAGTTCTAATCAGGGCCGCTCCTCTCAGCGTTGCTGTCACCTATCAGGAAACGCAATCAGCGGAGATGAACGCAGAAGAAGAAGAAGAAGAAAGAGATGAGAGGGCCGGGCTGTCCGCGGCAGAGGGGTGCGTTGGATCTCCAGAAGTGTGACTCAAAGAGGTTTCCCGGCCGCTTATCTCCTGGGCTGCTTTTGTTCTCTCACTGCCGCGCTGCTGAAAGGCACCCTCTGTGTGCATATCATTTTTTCAGTATAATCGATAGCCTATCTCTCTCGCTGCAGCGTCGCTGGCGGTTCCCTTGTTCGCTCGTCAGTAAGAATGAACTCAAGTGCAAAGGCAAGTCTCTATTTTTATCTATTTTTATATTTTATTTGTGTGTGGTGCGGGTTATACCTTCTCGGTGTTGCGTAAAGCTTACGATCAGCTTTACAGCTCTATATCGTTTGCATACATGGCTCGAAAACACTTCAACAACTCAGCAGTATTCGACGTACACAAGTGGCATTACGTCAATAAACTACAAATATGACTATTTTTAGCGAACTGTCTTCTCTGCCTATTTGGTATTTGTGTCATATTTTGCCGTGTGTGCTTGATAATTCACTCACAGTGTAACCATGTGAATGGAATACGTTTACCTGGCTTTTACCTACTCCTTAGCGGAGGAATCACCCCCCTTCCTCTGAGGGCTTCGGCTAGGACTCACAGAAGCGATGGATAAAGGACAAATAAATAATAAAAGCACCAAAATGCACCAAGCACAACAAACGCACAACAAGTGACAAAAGCCATTCCCTTTTGATGTCCATAAGCACCTAATCACTGTGTCACAGGAGCAGGGTGTCTAGGCAACCGGCATATGAAGAGAAAATACTCCCTGGCAATGGCTCTCCCTGTGCTATTAGCAAGGGTTCTGAACATAACAGCATGCAAAAATTAAAGCACTCTAAAAAAAACTTTTTATTATCTGCAATTAAAATACAAATGCTTCTCTCCTCCATAAAGGCAGGCCACCTTATGCTCATGGTGAGATGTACTTTATTAATCACTGGTTATAAAATAAAAATAACATTTGTTGGCCGGTTAGCCTTTGTCTCGTCTCACAGACCAAAAGTCTGATAGGAGACCAGCTCAAATCTGGCTGAAAGTGGTGCTTCATTTTCTTAAAGCGCTTGATATTGGTTTTGACCAATCATGTGACTGGAACTCGGCCAACTGTAGTTAACTGCAAAAAAATTTGTGCAAAGCTTTCTAAGGAAAACTGTATAGATCCTCCACTGTAGAAAAACACTGACTAAGATCCTCTCAGAAAGCTTCATCCCGCTCACATGAATTTGTTGTTTTTCGGTAGAATATGCCAAAATCAAAAACAAGAACCAATGTGTGGCTTCGCCCCTTCACGTTTTGGTTTCGTCTAGCTCCAGAAGTTCTCAGATAATATTGTAAGAAGAACTGCTGGATACGAGATTCGCCTTTGGGATGCTATGCCACGAACGACCATGCTAGCTGACTCAGGTCAGAAAGTAAAGCTTGACTGGCATGGAACAGTGGATCCATTCAGCGGATCACTCATAGACAAACCAGCAGAATCCCAGCTGCACTCAAGTTAAATGGAGGAATCAGTATCTCAGACAAAATACAGATAATAAATTTGCTGACAACATTCACACCTCTGATTCACAAAGTTCATAATGGTAAAACACGTACCGGTGATCCAACCCTCGTCACAGTCTCCCACAGTAGTCACTAAATCATATGTTAGCGATATAATTTGCCAGATTACTTTGTTGTTCAGGTTCTGCTAAAGAGCATTTAGTCTGAGCGCGCCTTGCCACGAAGGCAAACAACATAATTAGCGCTTAGAAGACATTTTGTAAATAACTTGTATGGAGATTCAATGTTTGCTTGGTCCTAAGACTTTCCCATACTCCATACTGACGCGATGCGATTCAGAAAGAAGAAATTGCTATATTGCCACATAAGTTGTACGAGTGCAAGAGTAACTTTAAATGCTCTCAGGCAGAATCAGCAGGAAAACTTTCACTTTCAGTGAAAGTTTTGTCCAAGGTAGTGTGGGATGAGGGTTTTATTTCCCCTCTGAACCCAGAACTAAGTTGTGTGTGCTGCTGTGTTGGCCTCTGCCCACACCCCCCCCTCCCCCCATACAAAACGGCAACATAAGGTCAGAAACATTCAACCCAGTGAATGTTTCTTTGTAACGCCTCACAATGCTTATAGGTCCGTTTTCCAGGGCCGCGTGTCTAGCTCTGTGACAACCGCTGCCTCAATCCTTTCTTGGAGTGTGTCAGCATGTCTTTGTTGGAAGCGGAATAACAAGGTTAATATTATTTTTTCTTATTTTTACTTTCATTTCTGCCGGATGTGCTCGCTGAGCATCAAATGTTCTGTGTTCCAGCCGTGGCCCCCCCGAGCAGTGTAGCCTGTCATGCCCAGAGAACATGGTTCCCCCGCTGGGGAGAGAACCAGAGCACCGCGCCAGGGGCAGACCCAGGTGAAACAACCAGAAAGACACACTTTTCTCCCCCCCCCATCAGGCAGTGACTAAAAAGAAACCATCACCACCGTGTTACTGTGGCTGTGAAACACAGACCGTGGTTTCACCGCTTTAACCGTGGTTTCAAGTGCATAACAGTCAAATAAAAAGTAAAAGACAAGAATACGATCTGAAGAGGGAGTCGATTAACACAGAACCTTGTGGTTAGAGTGTTTGACTACGAGCCAAGAGGTTCTGTGTTCGATTCCCCTCATGTCCACAGTCTACACGTAGGCAAGATACCAATCGCCTACCTGTTCATTAGTATCAACACAACACATATAATTCACTAAAAACATATTTGCATAAAGGATCAAATAACTAAATAGTCAGTGTAGCCAGATGGACAATGCACAAAATATGCAGGCATTGTACAATTAAGATACAGTATGTCGCTATCTCGCCTTGAAACACTAGTTTTCAGGGGGCATTTGATTCAAAAGTATTTTTTTGACTTAATCATAATCCAGCATTATGATGTTGCGCACCAATTAATTAGCTCCATACATTGCTATTCTCCCAGAGGCTTTGAATATGTTCCTACCGACAAGCATTTTTTAATGGTCTATGGTCTATGAATGGCATCGGGGCTGGAAGACTGAACTGAATATTAATAATTAATCCAGAAGCCCTTGTGCAATAATTACCTCAGCAGAAGCACTTCTTTACCCAAATAATTCTTCTTAAACGACAGCGCTAGCTGGATTCAGCGGCTCCAGAGACGATCTTCCTTAACTCTTCCTGTGCAAACTGTAGCCTCGGTTCTCCGATTGAAATAAGGAGATAACTCTCGGGTTATTTTAAACGTTGTGGTTGAGTTAAACAAAGAGGAGGAGAAGAAATGGTCCAACCGCTGTACACCTGAGTCTACCACCCACACACGCACGCCTGGAGATACCTGCGAGACACGGGTGAGGTCAGCGGGGCCACGGACAGTCTCAGCGCTCGCTGGCAGCTGTCAATCTTGATGGAGACAGGGTTTTTTTTTTTTTCACGAGAGCCCCAGCTGTTCAGCTCAACCTTATTTATTATGGGATGGAATTGGACTGCCACCCACTCACCTGTTAGCTGTGTAGCTCTCTCGTGCTGTGTGCGTCTCTGTCTCTCTCCCACTTGCTCTCTGTTATCCCTTAATGTGATTGGATGGATTCAATAATGCAATATGATGTATTATTTATTATGTGGGGAGTTAGGCGGGACTGGCGGAGTAGCGGAAGGCTTTCCACTGGGGCCGGCCATTAGGCACTTTTTGTTGTTGCTCTTCAAAGAGCAGCAAACAATTTCTCCCCAAAATAAACAAATGAAACATAAAAATAATAAACCAGATATATAAAGTAACCAAGTTCGCTCAGTCCCCATCATGGGACTGAGCTGTGAGGTGGTAACCTAGTGATTGTCAGTGCTTGACATTTGTTCTAAGAGAATCCTTACCGTACCGACTGCGATGTATCGTTGTTTCTCGTTCTTCTGACATATATACTTATTGTTGGTCGCTAAAGGTCCACTAAAGGTCCTAAATGTTATTAATAAACATGCTTTTTGTTGGTTGAGCCGTATTGGCGCCCATGTTAAAAATGGAGGAATGGAGTTCATTGGGGAAGACATTGGGAGAAGGTAGTTAAGGTAGTTTTCACTTGCAATACAACAAACAATTTTAAAGCTGTTTGCAATAACAATATATTCCCAAAAGTAAAATAAAGATAATGTAACAAGGAAGGACAAGGGGTACATTTAAATGTACAAGGCTATCAATAGGAACACTTTTATTATTTCATGTTTGTACTTATTTTATTCTCAATACGTCATTTGCATTTTGAAACCCTGGAGCTGGTTTATAAGGTAGTGCTGGTAATCTGTCGCAGGTTGGCGGGAACAGATAAAGAGAAAGCTTTACTGTGTTCTGCTAAACGGATTCTCCCCCAAACTGGGGATTGTAGCATTGCAATTATAACCAGCCAGGGAAGTTATATAGAGCTAATGTTATTGAATCTCAGGCACAATTTCTTCTTTTATTTATTTTATTTTTCATTATCGCATCCTTTTTTTTCATATCTGTTTTGATACAGCTTTGCCCGATGGGTTTATGAGGAGGGCCAAATTATGGTAGAGGTAACCGTCTGTTGTTCTTAACTGGTTATGTACTTCCTGTTTCCTATTGCTGTCATTTAGCAGATGCTTTCATCCAGAGTGATTTGTTCACTTTTTGATGTTAGTACAGAGCAGTGGTCAGGCCTCTTGCTAAGGAGTAAGAGGTTGACAGCAGGTGTTGCTGTTTGGACCCAGATCCTCTCAACGATCAGTCTAACTGTGGGTTTCCCAACTGCACAACATATTTGGAATTATTCTTCCTTCCCAGAATAGGCTTATCATCACAAAACAAATATTGAATCTATTGAATCAAAGTATCTCATAATAAAACTATTAGAGAGTAAAGGAATCTCTCTTCCAAAGACAGTGGTTTCCTTTTTTGAACTAACCGTTGTAATCTTATCCATAACAAGTGAGAGAGTAGTAAATTCCCATTCGAAAGAGCTGACCCACAAAGTGTGAACACATCATTTCGTTGCCAAATGAATAATTTCCTCCATCGAGAAAGGGCTGTTGTCTTTTTAAACAAACTTTCCGCCGTGCTAAAATTGAAGACTTGAAGAGAGATCTATTTAAGCATAAGCTACTGTAATGGATTGGAAGTAGAGAAAGGTGAGTACTACACATACCGATGAGTATGCAAATAGGCACAAAGCAAGGCCAACTTTTTCAGGCCGTCTATTTACTTCAAACGTATTTTCAAGTGGATAAACAATCCCGGCAAGGTAAAACTGTCTGACACCATTAGCAAAACTCTGTTCTCCTTTTCATTGAAAACAGGCTTTTAAGGCCGTCAAATAAATTCTTAAGATGGTCATTTTTTCCGGTGCGCTGCAGTGCTTGGCTGTCCTTGGGTATCCAATCTCATGCTGAAAATGTGCCAAAGTGATATTGCTTCAGGCTTAGACAAATAGGCTTCCTTTTGTTTGCCAAAAAGGTTGGTTCTCAGGGAGGGGAGGAAAAAAAAAGAAAGAATGATTCCTTTAAACAATGTGCTTGATTTCCTCGGGTCCTGGGTGCCAGAATTGTCTGACATCTTATTAGGAGTTAAAGACATCTTAAGAAGAATGTGCACATCTTGGCTAATTAAATTGGTCCCATGAACAGTGTGTGGCTGCTGTACATTGTGCCTCGGCATGTCTGGAAGCAGCTGGAAACATCCAGCTCTTTTAATGTCTTCATAATGAAGGGAGATAACAGAGTAACAGCAAACACACAAAGAGTCCGCACCAGGGCTGGTTATGTGGGTGACTTGTGTTATAGTTATATGACCGTATACATTAAAGCCCATATACACTTATTTACCGACACGCACATGCATGAATGCACGTGCGCTCACACACCGATAATCACACCCTGCACATACACGCGGGTGTGTGTGCACACACACACACACACAAACATGCAACAGGCACAAACAGTACACATACATGCACACATACACACACACATGCACGCCCCAAATGTGTACATACATACACACACAACGTAATCTCTCACACATAAAAGCAAGCGCGCGCACACACACACACACACACACACACACACACACACACCCTACAAATTCAAGGCCTGAAAAATTATAATTTATTTTAAATGTCAGTAAGGGAGAGAAATAGTAAACAACCCCGGCAGGAAACTGCATTAGCATACTGCGCTTTGACCAGCGCCACATAAAATCTGTGGAGCTCTTAACTGGGCTAAAGCAGGCTGCTCTCGGTAAATCAGGACGGGAAGAATACGACACGAGTCTTCTGGAGATAAACTACGGGGCGAATCCCTTCACCTTCATGTTCCTGCAAGTCGACAAATGCGCTGGCCTAATTATCGGTCCGGTGCGCAGTACATTAAGCTCAGTGCGCACCCTGAGCTATGTGCTGTCTGGCTACACCAGCTAAATACTGCCGCTGCTTTCCTGTGAACGGTTTATCAATGGGAGTTTTGTGTCTGTTCTCTCTCTCTCTCTCTCTCTCTCTCCCTCCCTCGCTTAGTTTGCATAATTGATGACCTGACTGGATTACTCTTGTTTGCATGTTAATTTATGATGTATTTTTTATGATGATGATATACACGCCCATGCATTTTGTCAATTTGTTGTACACTATTCTATGCTTTCAAAACTTTTATTTAGGAAAAGCATACATTTGTGCAATGATGCTGCTTTCCTTTCCCCATCACCACTACCATCATTACAAATGATATATTATATTTATGTATTGTTCTGTTCTCATTATGGGTATGAATATCCTTATTATCCTCCGCAATCCAGCGTCTTACTGTCTTAACTCATCTGATTATCGTCATCCACAGTGTGCCGGCACGTCTCCGGGAGGGGGAGGAACAGGAGGGAGAGCTCAAAGGAGAGGCTAAGGAAAGGTCACCCCGCCGATGGAGAATTAGACAATGACAGAAATGTCAGGAGGCATTTTTATTAAAATGCCAATAGTTTGCAGTACGCTCTAAACAGGTCATCACGATAAGACCTTTATTCTGTTTTGCTTCTCTGTCAAATTCTGGCATTTTCTGCTATAGATGGTAGTTCTGGGGTCTGGGGGGGGTTGATGCATGAGCCATTTCTGTTTTAATGGCATAGACCCCTATAGCAGAGATCATCTCTGACGAGACTGATATTTAAAGTCTCTTCAAATAGTTGTACACTGCAGCTGAAGAATCCAAATACCATTAATCATTGGTTGGGGCGTCAAGTCAAGTGTATTTATACAACCATTTATCACTGCATTTATCACTACCATTTATCCATTCATCAACAGCCCGTAAATGTTGCTCAACAGTCAGAAATGGTCAGCTGAGTTTGAGTATGACTCTGACCCAAGTCTTTTTAACTTTTAACGTTCAACCAAATAAAGGAAACATTTCTGTATGCAGCAGTTTTTTGGGTGGTTTCCATGGCTTAAAAATGTGATATTGAAGGGTTTCAGAAGACAGAATATGTGTTGATAAGTCACCCTTAAACTACAGGCCGATGGAGTGTCTCTGACCACTTAGTAAACAGGTGAAGGCATGTCGACTCCAAAATATGATTTTACTCTGGTGCATACTAAGTGAGGTGGGCTGACTATCAACAAATACAAAACCATCTGCGGCTAAAGACAAGTGAAATATCAGGTAATACATCAAAATGTCAGCGGTAGGGTCGTTTTAATGAAAAGCCACAGATTTAGTGCCTGGGAAAATGAAATACACCTTATTTGTAATTGCTTAACAAGCGCCTCAAGTCAGAGTGGAATAAAAAAAACACATTTGGCATTCAACTTTGAGCTGTATTTTCTGGAAATTCAAACTGTCAAATTGCTAGATCCTCATAAAATATTTGACAGTCATGCACATACACACACATATAATTATATATATATATATATATATATATATATATATTTGAGAAGCTGGAGCAGAGCCAAACACAGACATAAAGACATAAAACCCCATATAGGCAAACGCCAGAATGATTTAGCGGCTCGGTTTATTTGCAATTTCACGTTACGGAATGAGCTACTGTTTACCGAATGAGTTACTCAGACATTTTATTTCCTCGACAGGTACCACAGCATGGAAATTGATGGAATAGGTGTCAAATCTGTGGCTGACATCTGCCTGTATGCATCAGCCAGCGAGCGCCCTGCATCGGGCCTTCATTAAGGCTGTGATACCCCATCAGGCCCTGATACCGCCCAGCTACCTGAGCAAAATTACTTTTTTAATAAATGTCAGAGTGAGTTTTGGACTAAGTTTCCAAAAAAGTGAAGTGGTCCAATTTAATTTAATTTTTTTGGAATGGGCAGGACCTGAAAAACCTTGACAGTGTGTCAGGAGAAAAATTAAGGACGATTTTTTAGCATTTTTCACACGTCGCTGGCGAGTCCGTTTGCTTTGGAGGGACTTAATCAATTCCCCTCCTTATAATCAGGAATCAGCACGCTGCTTAGAGCCCCACTGTTATTAAAAGTATGGTTGTTCACGGGCAACGTCAACATACAATCCCTCTGGATTTTATCCATGTATTTACTTATTTTCAGCCTCTCTCACCCACATTCGTCTGATTCATTTTCTCTCCAAAAATACAATTATTGTAGTTGTCGTTATAGAACGGAATGTCTGCCATGCAGTGAATCAGGTTTCCTTCCACCAATTGTACCAGATGAATGGGCTAAGAACATGCATTGGCTCGCATGACAACATATGTCGGAGACAGTTCCTGGTGCTCTCTAATGCAAGGCAATCGAATCACGCTGTCACACTGACTTCAAGTTAGTCTCCTCTACGATGTGAACGACTCAAGCTCTTTCATCCGCGCATTTAGTGGTAGCCTGGTCACATGCCTCAAGTCACATATCTTAAGTCTCTTGAACGCAAACCGGGATTTCGTTGCAAAGCCACTGATGACCTGCTGAAGTGGTCATGAATTGATGAACTATACACAAAATGCAACATATACAAACCATATACAAATGGTTTGCTATACAAACCATACGTTTATATGTCTTATATACTGTATGTCACACCATACGTTTCATATTGTAGACAGGCAGACTGACGGATAGATTCTTCCTCTCTTATCTTTATATTTCTATCGACACATCCCACACACACACACACACAGTGTATGAATGGGGGTCAATATCAGCGGTCAGTGGCGTGCACGTGAGGCATTCTTCTCAGCTCCACCAGTATTCCTCCATATTGTCAATCTGATAGACTGGACATATAGCCTGTCCCAGAACCCATCTGCTGCCACCCATGGACGTGGCAAAAGGCTCAGATCCTATCGAGATGATGCTTTCTAGACTATTCGACCGAATAACAGAAGGTGCCGGCTTTATATACTCCACCGAAGGTCAACGGGTGTGAAGTTGTAGTGATGCAATTACGGCTTGGCTCGTTAGTCTGGGCCAAAATTAACCGTCCATGCAGAATTTGGTCGCTGGAATATAATGGTTATTCATACCGTAATACCCTACATGCCTTAGAACTACAATTTCATTTTGATTTGATAACGCGTGAGGAAGAAAGATAGAAAGATCACACGCAGTTGAGCAAGTTTTTAAACACTAGTTTTTATATTTAAGCAAAACTGATTCTGTCTTTGGAAAAGTGTCAATATTGATATTGGAGATTGTAATGTTTAACACACATCTCAGCTTTTGCAACAGATATGACTAATCTCTTACTGCAACGAATTACACACAAGTGATCCATCAAATTGCATACGTCTTTTCCACCCTCCCTGTAATCATGAGCATGGTCAGTGTGCATGTGTCGCCTACCTATAGTGAAAACAATTAAAGACCGTAACACAAAGAAGACAAATGACCGAAGGTATCCTTTCCAGCTGTGCCGCCATTACTGGCGACCAAAACCAACCCCATGATCTCCCATCTCCTTATAATCACCCAAGTTCAATTCAAACAGAGGGAAGCAGCGAGGTAAATGCATTCATCGGTGTTCCCTTTGTTTCCTCCCACCAGTGGCATTCCATATTTATAATGAAGACCAATTAAAGTGTAAAGGCTGGCCACCTGCTGGCGGCCGGCGTTACGGATGCGCTCCACCGTGCCTCCGGGCCCGGGTTAATTAGGAAGGACGGACGGAGGAGAAGAGAGAGGGAGACACAAAGACACACAGACAGAGCCCTGGGAAGATGGACACCACTGTGTGGAAGGTGCGACTTGGAAGTTATCGAAGGAGGAAAGATTGTGTAAAACATCTTTATGGGATTATGATACATGATGATTATGATGCGGATATAGTTAAATGATGGTGATGGAGGTGCCGATGTGGGTGAAGATGAAAGGGGCGGTGGTGGTGTTAATGGTGGCGTAATGGTGGGGATGGTGTGGATGGATGTGAGGGTGGTGGTGATGGAGGTGGAGCTGGTGAAGAAGATATGCAGACCTGGGGTTAGTGGTGGTTTTGATGGTGAGGGTGGTGATGGAGATAGCACCACTAGTGGGGGGTAACCGGTTTTATCTAGTTCTGTTAGAAACTTTTGTGAGAGTAATTTAATGAAAACCCCAAACTGCCATCTTCTGTCATTCTGCCAGATCCTCTTAGGGCAAACAGAGAGTCATAATAAGCACCAGCTGTGATGTCAAGCCCGGACTCTTTCAAATGTAACCAATCAACTTCAATCCGCCAAGAAATGCTCACCAATCACCAGCCAGTGGCTATGTTTCATAATGTTTATTTCTAGATTACGAGGAAAAAATGTTTCGGACTACATGTCCGAGACAAAAACAGTTGGTGAACACTTTAATTTACCATTAAGTAAAAATAGTTGTTGTTGGTTCATGTATACTTCAGGTTTTCATGATTACCAACGCATTAATGTATATATTATTCAATATTGTCAGAGTTAAATCTAACCTACTTCTAACAATAACCCACTGTTCTTAACTGCTATGCTATACAACAAATAAATCTGGTGTGAAAATAGTAATTTAGGGTCTACTTTGAGCTTTGCCTTAAATAATCAAGTCAGTGTTAGACTCTAGTCTAGGATTTAAATAAGTGAAAGAAGGATTAAGAGGTTGCTTGGTGCCAGAGGGTTATCTGGACAGAAATATACTAAGTATGGCCTCTTATGGGACTTCTCTCCTTCGGAGGAACCAACTAATCATTACCTACATGTCATGTGGAAAAATACAGAATTATTTTTGCATTCATGTTTTCACAGATTTAAATTTTTATGAGCAGCAAATAGTTTTTTCGCTCTGCTGATATTTTCTTCTCCCTAGTGTTTAAATATTTTTTTCTTCTATGCATGTTGGCTAATGTCTGGAATTTCTCTATGTTTAAGCCTACCTGTAAAGAATATCAAAATGGCACCAGAATGCATTCAAATCAACTGTGCACATTAAGATTAAGAAAATTATTATTTGAATGATCATTAAATAAAATCATACATATATTATTTCAATAGCCATTCAATTCTCTATATACACAGTTTTAAGAAAAGATGAGGGCTACATCTTGCATCGTCCAGTTCAATACTTTTATTTTGGAAAAACTAATTAATTCTAGTTTATTAGGGGGTTTAAAAGCATTACCCATCAGTAATCTCTCAGAGCAGTGCTAGATTATTGCTTGGATCCCCAATAATCTTTTCCAGTTGGTGGAAGTTCTTTGAGAAAGGTACAGTTGGCAAACTTAATTCAGGATTTGAATGAAGATCGTCTTTACTGCATACAACGTATAGGTGCAAAGGCCAAATGTCTATTAGCTGGTAGGTTTTTGTAAGGGGTCATCCCTATGTTCCCCGGGTCCTATGTTCCCCGGGTCCTATATTCCCGGCTTTGTATGTGATTAGGGAGCGAATGTGTTTTTCGTAAGCGGAATCCGGAAGAATCATGAATATTAGGGTTACGGTTAGGGTAAGGGTTAGGGTCACAGTTATGGTTAGGGTTAGGAGTCAGCGTGCAAGTTTGTCGTGACCGGGGAACATAGGACCCGGGGAACATAGGTACACTCCCGTTTTGTAATATTGTCATATTCATCAACAATGTATTGCCCTTTTGTCGGTTTGTACAAGGGCAGACACTTGGAATCAGCATTAGCATTATTCCATAAATAATGTTCAGCACATGATACGTGACATAATGGCAAACTCATTATGTTACTATGGAATTTCTCTGTATAAAAACGTGTTACTTTTAAAAGCGCTACAATAGCACAACTAAAGAATATCCTTTCATGGAGGACCTACTGTAAAGTGGCACCAGAGACAGAATCAGATCTCAGGTATATTATTTATGTTTGCATTATCTATTTATCCACCTCAAATGGCTGACAATCGTTTGAGACCCACCGTGCAAACGTGTTTGATGAGGCCACAGGGAGAGACCATACGAAGAAATGGACCCCAGTTATCGTTATGCAACTCAAATTTGATTGCACTAATTTGCACAAAAAGCATATAAAATAAAATCCTCAACAGTGAAGCAGGGCCAAGCCAAACTTAAAAGATAGTGTCATATTATATTCAGCAAGCCTGATTCCCAAAGTCTGAAAGAAAAATTTAAATTCAAAACAAGAAGCATGCTTGTTATTGTGTTTCTTTAATAAATAACCTATAAAGACACTGAACAGATTGCATTTTTTTTTATTGGACTCAATCTTCATCAGCTTTTTAATTTAAGAGAAAAAAAAGGATGTTCAATTATTTAATCAGAATTCAAATTGTGGTATGATTATGTGCCACCACAGCTCTGAGAACAGGGTTGAGGATAACTGCTATGACAGTGGCGGTTGCTGGTCTTTCAAAGAGGGGATGCTCATTTTCGACCTACATCATATAAATTGTCAATTTATGTATATGTAAATTATGCTCCCTTTTCCTTTTCAAGGAAATGCTCTGTCATACCAACTAGCTGTCTTTTCCAGTGACTTGACCAGTGTCCTCTCAATGGCTAGCAGAGCTAGGCTGCTTAAACGGCCTTGGTCCATTGTGTTAGGTGTAGGACTTGAACCACTTTAAACAGGAGAAGCTCCTTTCTACACCTGCAGATGTAGCTCCAATTGTTGCCACTAATGAGAACAGTTTGTAAAGCTGAGGCAATGCACTGTCCAACTCCATGTCTTTAAGGAACACCAAGAAATCACACAGCTTTCCCCTGTCACCCTGCAAGTCCTGATCTGAATACAGGACTTGAAGTTCAGACCTCAGGCTCCCTGAATCAAAGTGGCCAACTACCAAAACAATATTAAACTTGGAAATGTGGGAATTATGTTAAACTGAAGCAAGGAATTGTGCGAATAAGTGTATGAAATATACGATGAAAATTGACTAGCAATTTCGCCATGCAAATATCAAGAAATAGGTTGCAGTTCGTCTTTCGAATCGCTTGCAAAATCTGCGATGGGACTGAGGAACTAAGAGAGCTCAGGCGACTTTTTATAGTTCAAAATTGCTGTCAATCAAATGGCAACTCGGTCTTTCGCAGACCCTCCAATCATCACGCAGAAGCCCAGAGTCCAGGCCAGCCCACTCCTCCATTCATCCCCAGAGACGCTGAGCGTCCGTGGGAGGGACATAATCGCAGCATTATCCAATGACCGTCAACTTTCGACAGACTAAAAAAAGCTGTTCTATGCAGCCCCATTGAAGTGGATGGACGCTGAGCTTCAACAGGCAAATGCACTGTGATGCTACGGGAATGTATGAGAAGGAAATCGAGTCAGTCGACCTGCAATAAGCAGCTGATTCTGAACGAACTCGTCTTCGAGATGGACGTGTTCTAACACATTTTTAGTCAATGAAATGTTAACAACAGTATATATTTGACCATTTAATTTTGGAAATTTTAGGGGAAGCTGAGCTTCCCTTGCAGTCTTAGAGAAATCACCACTGTGCTATGATATATATTGTGGATTCCCCATTTCATATTTCAGCAAAATTCTTCCTACTCCTGATTGAACACATGGAAAAACCATAAATACCAACATTGAAAGGAAAAAAAAATTGAAAATTTAAATTATCTCATCCAATCCTATTTGTTTTAATATCACTGTCATAGGTCTGACACTTTTATCCACTGCATTCCGACACAGGTACTTAAGGACTAGCTAGGGTTTTTATCCAGAACGACAGCTACACTCGCTTTCAGATAAATGCAGCAGTCACTGGATGCAGTTGAAGAGCTCCGACAAGCAGTTTGATTCATTTGGAAGAGACTGACTAACTGAGTGAGGGAAAACAGTCACTACCAGCCAGCAGCACACTAATCTGACCTTCTCTGTGGCCGCACACCAAACCACTCCAGACCTACTGCCGAGACAAAGTGCAGCAAAAGAGTTCTCGTTTACTCTGATGGCTGGTTGGGTTGAAGGCCATACAGTGGACAGAATCTGAGCCAAGCAAATAAACACTCATCACTTCAATTCCAAAAGTGCATAAAATAAACGATAACCACTACTTGTTCTTAGTGATTCAAGCAACAATCAGTGACTATGGTCAACAGTCTCGCTATCATACTGTGGCGATCGGTGAAGGTAGGCCCAATGGTACGTGCAGAGTTTCTTGATTTGCACTTGGGTCGACAACACAAACAACGTTGTCAATTCTGGTTTCAGTGCTTCATTTCACAACAAAAGAAGTAATAACAAATAATTCAACAACACATCACATCACAAATAACTCTTACGAGATGCAAAAACATAAAATATCTCTCAAAGTAACATAATGCATGCTGGGAAACGAGAATAAACTAACCCCCCTAAGAAAACCAATCTTCCGGTCATACCCATCATACCACCTAGCATTGGTTCATGCAGCCTTGAGTGATAGGGTTGTGACTCATTGGCTTGTTGCATAACACTAGGGACAAAGAGCATGTTGAACAATAGAAAACATTCCAGGAATATTACTCAAAACTCATTCGATAAAAAATACCTCTTTATAGCGACAGGTTTCCCCTCGTGTCCCAGCAGTCAATGCAAGCAGTTTTTATTAACTTGTGAAGTCAGGTTAAAATACTGCTCCGCTGGACCTGCTGAATAAAAGGGTCAGAGTCAGCCATGGTCAAAACAGGGGAGGGAACTGGGGGTAAGAATGCACTGCAAGTCAACATCTCCCAACTCGTACCTTGTCTGTGCCTGCACACAGACAGACCCCTCACTGTCATCTTTAGAACAGAAGAATAAAAGTAAAAAGAAATCCCTTTGTGTTCTATGTGCATTATGTTGAGTTACAATGGTCATTGGACAATAAATTCATACATAGAACAGTTGTCTGCAAACTCATCATACAAGTTTACACTGGTCTATGAAGCCTTGAGAAGTTTGTTGCTGCTCCTCACTGCCTCATCGTACGACACTGGGAAAAGATACACAAGTACAGCTAGCACCATTTGGCTCACGCAGAGCACTCGTGTATGCGTCCTTATAAAAAAATGCACTGATATTTTGCTGGTCCATTGCAAAACAAACATTTAAATTCACGTCTTGCACTGCTCTGCCGGTCTTATCAACGGATATCACAGTGAAGAGCAGAGTGTGGTCATGTTCAGAGCGCTGAGCTCAAAATGACGGCCGTAGGAAAATCACGGATCAAACCGACAAACATGACACAAGATGTTGATTTAGACGTTTCGTTTTGCCACCCATCAACAAAAGTAGCAGTGCATTTCAGAATGTGTATCCCAGCGCAACGTGTGTTCATACGGGGGCACATATGCGGCTAAACTACATCAATATGGTACATGACTTTTCTTTAGTCTGAGATTTTCCCTCTCAGCAGCTGAGTAATGTGGCCCAACAGTTTTACAAGCAGTTGTATTCATTTGTTTATTCTAGTCTAAATATTGCTTCACTGGACTTGCTGAATAATGGTAAGAAGAGAGAAAAAAGAAGACTAGGCAGCTGTGGTGATGATTTCAATTTTGACTTTATTGTCCCACTAGGGGCGATTTAGCTTGCATCCATGTTCACATAAAAGACAGAATAAAACAAATACAAGGCACAACAACAGCAGCTGCTAAAAGCCAGGGTAGGCAACTTATTTTAAAAGCATTTGTTGTCATATTAGTTGAAAGTCTCTTTGCAACCCGTCAGCAATCAATAAATCAAATGCTCTGACAAAATACATTTCTTAACTATGGCTGTCCCAGGCCTGTAATAATCCCTCCAAATCATTTCAGTTGGCCCACATGAAACTACTGGATGGCCTACCAACCTACCTAGCTAGCTATGTACACTCTGCCATATATTTATCGCACATGAAAGGAGTCCTCCACAAGGCTAGGCAGACCCATTGCTAAAGCTAGCACTCTAGTCAGGAGTTTTGGGAGAGTGGATTCAGAGTAAGGCCTGAACAGTGGGGTGGGTCTATTTTGGGTTTCATACTTCCAAAAATCTAGCTTACTCTGGCTCGTTTCTCCAAATTGCCGAACCTGGCTTTAAGAGGTACATGGGATCAAGACAACGGGAAGAATATACAAGGCTTTAAATAGCTAATTGCTAATAAGCAGGTCAATAGCATTACATCCAAAAGCTGACCGTACATCTCTGGGTCCTCCCAAAAGGCTGCCCTTAGGCCAAGAGCTCAAACTCACTCCAGAGAGGTAGGTTCATAGACATAATAAAGATAGACGCCGCATTGGCTGCTTGGACGCAAGAAATGCGGCTGCCATCTTGGACCGGTCATACTCTGAGTTGCGTAGCAGCAGAAGACACAAGATGCCAGAGCACTGCAGCATATTACTGCTCAAATCGGCGGACCATCGCAAACAGGGCCTGGGGGATTACTTTTCAGGAGGAGACATTGGTTGTGTCTGTGTTTCACAAGTTAAGGCTGCACCACATTACCAAACTCGCCTCTCTTGAACTGCAGAAAAGGAGCATGAGAAAGAAGCTCTGCAAAACAGTCCTCTTTCAGGGGTTTTAGCTCATACTAAAACTTTTATGTGCTATATATATATATATATATATATATATATATATATATATAGTTTATGTAGGCTAAGTATATATTTATATATAGCCTAATCATATATTAATTGTTTCTTCAACGTATTGAATTGTACTGAATTTACTGCCCGTTTCTGCTTCTCTATCATATTTATAGTGTGTAATTTGCAAAATACCTATCATAGCCTACATCACATATCATAGGGTGACCAGATGTCCCCATTTTTGTCTGCCTGTCCCTGGCTAAATACAGAAAAAACTACCTGTCCCTGTTTAGTTTTTGAAGACACATTAGGTTTTTCAATCAGATTGCTAGTTGGACTGGAAATGTCTTTTATATATCATATGACATATATCAGAATATTCTATTACTGTTAAGCCCACGAAATATTAAAACATGCTGAACCATGTGTCCTGTATCATAGCATCATTCAGCAAAACAACCAGCGTGAAAATCGGTTTGGTATTCAGTGAGGTATGATGAATTAAATGCGCTGACAGTTCATTGCACCAGCCAAACTGATTACACTGAGTGGAGTGGTCGACCGGTCCAAGATGGCGGCCCTACGGCTTGTCAGCGCCAGTTGACAGTAGCGGTCGATGCAGCGTCTACTCTTTATAATGTCTATGGGTAGGTTGGCCCAGTCCAGGATTGCATGGGACGACCTAGGAACCTGTCATAATCAGTTTTGAGCTGAGCCTGACTCACCCCAGAGATCTTACTTGGCACATATTTATCTCAGTGAAACTGTTTAAAATAACATCCTAGTGTGGGGGTTTAAACACGTTATAAAGTGCGTTATCAAAGACAAAGTAGACACGATTTTCATTTTTTTACTTTAACAGGTCAATGTTGCCTTGTCACATAACACTATGTGTTGTGACAACACAGGAATATTACAGAGATAATTTCACAAATCATACCACTTCCTTTGAGTAATGAAGATTTTACCTCATGGCTGCTCCACTTATCCCTGCAGCAACATGGTGGAATGGGTTTTGTATAGTGGAATGGGTTTTGTGTAGTGGCTATGGTGTGTATAGTGGCTATGGTGTTCGACTCCCAGCTGGATCAATTCCAAATGTCTGCAGTATACCAGTCCCTTGCCCAAGATCTCTAACTACATTAGTGTTTCTGAATTAGCATTTAAAGAAAGCCATCGTAAAATAACTATGTAGAAATATTCTTATGGTACACATCTTGACTTTGGATCTTAAAGGGGACATATTATACCACCAGGTGTGAGTGTGATTAGCCATTACAAGCCATTTTGAAAATGTGCAGCTTCTGACATCACCGACGGGCATGTCCACCTAGATGTGTGCTGGATAGATCAGTCCACCAGCCTACCCAGTGGACTGTAGCAAACGTTGCTCATCTATCCGTCATACATCTAGGTGGACACGCCCACCTGTGATGTCAGAAGCTGCACATTTTCAAAACGGCTTGTAGGCCTAATGGCTAATCACACTCACACCTGGTGGTATAATATGTCTCCTTTAAATCTGATTTATCGTATTAAATTTAAACAGTTTTGCATTGGTCACACAAGAGTCAAGAATGACAGGGGTCTGGGGGGAGAAAAGCAGATTGACAGCCGATTTTTCTTCCCAGTGCTGGACTGGGTACTTGGCACCAATGGAAACTGGCAGAGGTACTTGTGCCACAAAGAGGCACAAGGGCGTTGAATGTTAGAATCAGGACAGGACAGACACTGCGACTGTCAGATAAGCAGAGCAGCCGCAATTGTAACATGCACTGGAAATCCTCAGAGAATCGCCTGTGTTTGGAAAAGGTGAAAATAACATTGAAAGGAAGAAAAAAAAAAAGAAGAGAGGAAATGAATAAAATGTTTAACGTCTCCACACTGAGCCTAGAGGGAATATACTCGGCCGAGCAGGGACAGCATAACAAAATACATCTCCGATACTGACATTTGATGTATAAACGCGTTTGGCATGTGTCAATGTTTATACACAAACTGCTATGTCACACTCGGAAAATGTCAAAGCATGTCGGGGCATTTGGAAAGAGAAGAGTTGATCATTTCTTAAGGACTACCCGACTTAATTGCGTTTTGCAATTTTTTGAACTCTGTTGGGGCCCACTAAATGAAAAATAGGTCCCATAAAAACTCCACCAGGTGTTGTGTGTATGTGTGTGTGTGTGTGGTTCGCTGGAGTTAGTTTGAGTGGCTGTGCTGTGTCTGATTCTCCCGCCGACCCGCTGTCCCTTGATCGCAGAGCGGCTGCATCATTCTTGCGAGCGGCGTCGGCCAGCACTGGCGTCGGCGGCCCTCTATCAAAGGCCAGCCTCCTCCGCCTCCTCCTCCGTCCGCCCAGGCCTCTCAATCACGCCGCCGCTCGGCTGCTTAGCGGCTGCCTCCGTAATGTCCCGGTTGCCGCCTTATCTGCCCCGGACACTTGGAGACGCTGCCAGGCCCCGGCCTGTGGCACAGCTCTGATCTGAAGACAAGCCGGTCGCGTGCCAAAGAAATGACCCCCCCCCTCCCCACCACCACCACCACACACTGCTCAGAGACACACACACACTGTACACAGACACACACACAACGCACAGACACACACACTGCACTAACAAACGACTCTCATCTCTCCCAAACACACGCGTGTTACATGCCAAACGCCTCACCCCCCTACCGTCCTTATGCTCTGGCTGTTGGAGCAAATGCGCAACACTCATTTGCAGATTATGGATGTAGCCGTGGAGTCTCTCTCTCTCTCTCTCTCTCTCTCTCTCTCTCTCTCGTGACGAGGTGGAGGATGGAGTGAGCGTGACAACCGAGGATGTGAATACAGGGATGGTGAGTCAAACCAATCCAACACATCTCAAACATCTCAGGCTGTGATGGTGGTGGTTGATGGTGATGGTGGTGGTTGAGGTGGTGTCGGTGGTTGAGAGGAAGATATTGGTGTAGGCGGTGGTGGTTATCCAACAGCATCGTCCCATGGAGAACCTGACATAGCACAACCACAGGGCATATCACCTCCATAGCACCTCCACAAGACATAAGCAATCATGATACTCACATCTAGGAGCCCCTCGTGAATTCACAGCCACACAAGCTGTAATCAAGTTTTGTATCCAAGTCACATTTAAGATATATCTTTTAAATTGTGTGCTTGGCATACCACCGCTAAAAACCATCATGTTGAGGAAATGCTCTTTTTACAAGCACTAAATGAGCTAACATCCAAAACCCAACAGCCATTAATCAGCATCTCAATCTATAACCACAAGGGACTGATGCGAAATGGATCACTTCTGGAACACGTTGTGGAGCGAGTCAACATACATTAGCCACGGCGGCTAACCAGAACTCCAACAAACCTATCTAGAGCGGCAGAAGGCAGTGTACACATCATTAATTTCACTTATTCCTCCTGTATACGTGCTATGCAGCTCGTCGGGCCTACCGCCTTTATTAAACGATGCATGCCAGACCTCTTTTGGACCATGTGACTCCTGACATCAAAAGAGCTTTAATGTCTGCTGCGTACAAAAGAAAAGGTCATTGTTCAAGGTCAAGCTCTGCAATCCCAGAGCACTGAACAGTCCTGTTTTATTCAGACGGCGGTTTATCCCAGGCAGGGCCCTCCGCTCTGTTTAACTTGGTTGACAGCCTATGCGGTGGTGGGGAAGATGGATGAATTTACACCTCGTAGATTGATTAATCGGGTCTACCAAGGTAACGGAGGTCGGTATTCAAAAGCTGAAGGTATTCCGCAGCACGAGGAGTACATCAATAAATGATCACCCAGAAAAAAAGAGGGAGAATAAGGTGCACTCTAGACTAGGAATTTGTTATTTTAATTTATATTAAGTATAGCCACTAGCGTGCAATGGGAACTGTGTTGCCATTATGACAGAGCGTTCACCAGCAGAAATACTCTTTTTTGACCTCTGTACGTTGAAGGCACTCCAGAGTGGAATGCGGTTGCTGTGTTTTTTTTCTTTGCTGTCGAGTTATTGCTAAAAATGGTACACAGGTCACACACTGGAAACCTAGGAGGGAGCTATTTTTCAATAAGATAATGACTTGGATCTCCAGTGTCCAAGCCTTTTTTCGTCGTGGACAATTGGGACCGCACACACAATGACTCACCCTCTAACTACAGCAAACCTTTCCACTGAAGCCGTAGATTGGTGCAAAGAAAACCCTTTGCAGAAGCATCCCTCCGACCAAAACAGAAATGTGTTCCTTGGACTATTAGAAAGCCATAAATTGTCAAGAAATGTATCTTGTTTTTTTTTCAGGCAACACACGTAACATTCATTGACAAGGATTGGGGGTCAATCCGTCATGGGGAATAGTGAATACGTAACGTTCAAATGAGCCTCAGACTACCAGGCTGACGCCAATGTTGCACATTTCATATATACCTGTAAGAGGTGTGTGTGTTGGCTTTTGTTTTTTCTTTTACTGTCACTGTGTGGTTGGATTCCCAATTACTGTCACTAGGTCTGCACTCAAAACATGGCTCTGTTTATATCCTTCTAGTGACTGGTACATGTGGAGACAGAGAGAGAGCGAGAGAGAGAGAGAAAAAAATCTAAATTGCATCTCGATAAGCTATGCTCTGGTTACACTTGTCATTTGGGGGGGGTGATATTTGAAAAGCTCAGATATTTATTTATTTCATTTGATTTGGAGACCATATCTTGTGTGTGTGTCCTGGAAGAGTCTGGCCTGAATATGTCTGTGATGATGAGGAGGTCTCTTGTGGCTGCGGTTATATTTAAGCTTGTTTCTAAATTACGTCTCCCTGTCCAACCTCCTTATCTTATCGGTTGGCTTCATGTCTGTGTGGTCTGACCGCACACCAATACACACAATGTGTCCATGCTAATAATGTCTGCATACTAACCACGCTATTGTATAAAAAAAATCATCAAATGGCATATTCCATTTCTTGTCAATCCATATCAAATATCTGGCTTGTTAATATACACTGTTAAAACTGTGTTTATTTCATTAGTCTTCACCCCCTTCACCCTAACCCTTAAAAAAACGACAAAATCTGCATGATTACAAGAAAACCATTGGCCAAACCATTGAGACATGGCTGATTTTCCAAGATACTCTGCCTTCTCACTCCCTAATTCTGCCCCCTTCTCCAATGATTACATTGATCTTCTGAGATTATCGACTGCTGGTTGAAACAAATGCCACTCAGTCCTCTCATACCCCAGACTGCAAGGCTCTCGCGAAGCCACGGGCTGCAATCATTTATTCATACGCCCGGGTACCAATAAAGTCACCCGGGCATCTTGGAACAGAGCAGCAGCAGCAGTGAGCTCCTGGGAGAATCTTCATGTAACATGACGTAACAATGTTTACATTCATGGATCCAGAACATCCTCCGTTGAAATTTGTCATGCCTCAGGGGGGGACGATGATGCGAAATGACATATTTTACTCGTTAATATGCAGATGTGTGGCGTTCGCAAAACAAATAATGAAATGGGCGAAAGCACAGCGACAGTGTGTAATTGCTACCCCCTGACACCGGAGTCGTCTTTGATTTGCGCGGCATTCATTACCAACGTGACAATCACCAGCAAGGGATCCCACTGGCTAGGGGGAGCGTCGCAGAAACTTGCCAGGAACACGAAAAAGCGGCATTCTAGCATTGCTAACCTCTCAGAGAGCATCAGTCCTGCATAATTAATATCACTGCTCCCTGCGTTCGCCTCAAACCGACACTTTCACTTAAAAACGAAAACCTACAGAAATCTTTGGGGGCAAAGAGGAACACACTCGTCTGGTGTATGAGTGTGTGTGTGTGTGCGTGTGTTGGGGTGAGCTTATTAGGGTGTGTGTGTGTGTGTGAGAGAGTGTGAGTGCATTAGAGGTGCGTGTGTTTCTGTGTGTGTGCGTGTATGTTCTTGATTGCATTAGAGTGTGTGTGTGTGTTTGTGAGTTCATTATTGTGAGAGATATGCTAGTGGTTGTAAGTGTGAGTGCATTAATGTGTGTGTGTGTGTGTGTGTGTGTGTAGACATCTGATCAAATGTACCTTGATCACCATTAACCCGGCGACGCACGACGGGCGGACGGCCGTCGCGTCACCAGTCACATCTCTGCTGCTCATCTCACAGAGTCGGAGCGATGCCCACGAGACAGTGCAGCTGTCTCATCACCACACACACACACACACACACACACACACACACACACACTACAACAGAAACCCTACTAGTCCAGCCTCATTAAACCAGACTTGGAATGTGTTGGTCTCATGGAGTCCTTCTGCTAATCGAACAACTCGCTTCGTTTGTTCAGCAACCTCCCTGTAAGCAGCCGTGACACGCGGGATGAGGGGGCGGGGGGAAATATGAAAGTGAATGAATAATAGTGTGCACAATTAAAATGGCCAACTTTGAGGATCCATATCTACAGTATCTGTGATCCGCAGTCAGACACCAAGAGAGACAAGCAGGCAGTCAGGGACAGACGGCCAGATGAATAGACAGACTTGCAGTCGGACGGATGGACAGACGAATACATAGAAAGACAGACCCATGGAAAGACGTGTCGATGTATGGATAGACGGATAGATACAGGCCGACACATAGCTAGATACATGCAGACAGACAGACGGACGGCTAAATAGATAGAGAGACAGATAGAAAGACAGACAGCTAGATAGATAGAGATAGAAAGACAGACAGCTAGAGAGAGATAGAAAGACAGACAGCTAGATAGAGATACAGATAGAAAGACAGACAGCTAGATATAGAGAGAGATAGAAAGACAGACAGCTAGATAGAGGCACAGACGGCAAGGCCGATGCCGAGAAAACTAAGACCGAGAGCACACACACCATGGCCGACACAAACCGCTCAGCAGCAGAGTGCCGTTAACAAAAGCCGGGCTGAATAAAGGAGGCGTCGTTCCATCCAGTCCATTTATTCCCATAAGAAACCACATAGACACCACCGCTACTGTCTTCTCTCTATGGAGCCGTTAGGGGGTTAAACCTGCTTATACACCAGGGGAGGCCGCAAAAGGTGCGCTATTAGTTTTCTCTGGAGGCAGTGTGGGTAATGAGGTTGGAGATTGCACTATTCTCCTTCTTGCTCTGTTTAACTGAGTATCAATATGGAATGGTGTTTTAAGCGTGGAAGAGAATTTCACATTTCCCCCCCCCCCCCCCCCCCCATTCTGTGTCTTATGTATGGACAGATGGATGTGTGTGTGTGTGTGTGTGTGTGTACACGTGAGTGCAGCATGTACATACATGTGAGCGCCTTCATCATCATTGTGCGTTTGTGTGTGCATTTGTATGCGTGTGTGTGCCTAATGTTTGTGTATGTCTTGTGTATGTGCACACATGCACACACTACTTATGTGTATGTGTAAACGGTCAGGTGTGTCAGGTGTGTGAGCACATACAGTATGCATGTGCGGCCATTTGTGTTCATGTACGTGCGTGTGTGTGTGTGTTCATGTATGTTTGTGTTTCTGTATGTGCATCTGTGTGTTAACATTATTGATATACGAATATGGGTTTATAAGTTGGTCCCAGATCACTCAATTCACACTGTCACTTGCTAGTCTTTTAATATTTACTTGCGTTTCTTCCGTGACATAAAACGCTAACCATCTCCCCAGCCCGCCGACTGCCGGCCAAGCCCCATAAATGATATCATAAATGATATCAATATCGTATATGAATTTGAACTGGTCCTTTGGACCGGAAATTTGTCAACGTCGAGAGAGAGAGAGAGAGAGAGAGAGAGAGAGAGAGAGAGAGAGAGAGGAGAGAGAGAGAGAGAGAGAGAGAGAGAGAGAAGAGAGAGAGGAGAGAGAGAGAGAGAGAGAGAGAGAGAGAGAGAGAGAGAGAGAGAGAGAGAGAGAGAGCTGTTCAATGGGCCGCTCTCTCCACTCATTTCTTCTCTCATTTGTCTCAAGCCACTGGGGGGTTTTGTTGATGTGGACAAACACGTTAATAAAAAAACATATTAACATGCCCCGTGTTTAATAACAGCCCAGCTGAAAAGTGAGGCTGTCCGGTCAGTCTTTTCATTGTGGTGGTTGGTTGTTGTTAATAGATATTTCCATTTATTGAATCCCTATAGCTAATGAATATTACAACAATTCAGTCATCAAGCATTCATCCAAATGGACTTACAGTGAGTTGTTATGCTACGTGCCGTTCAGTAGCAGATAGGCTTTTGGCAGGCGTTGGACCAGCCTAGCCACTGCAGTATATCTACCCAGCGTCCAGGCTACTCTATGATAGCCTATCGCTTTTAACTCATATCAAAGGGGTGATGTTTGGAGGATTGATGCTGGTTCTAAAAATAAGTATGACAGCTGAAGTGAAACCAAAATCTAAACTGAAAAATTAAACAGATAATTATAAGTCTCTGAACTATGTTAGATCATTTCCTGTCCCAGGCCCGTTTTTTGTGACGATGTCAGCATGTACGAGGGGGGCGGAGCATGACGGTCCAACCACCAATCAAAACGTTAATTACTTTGATTGATGGTGGTTCTGGAAGCAGGCATACTCCCATGACAGTGAATCAAATCTGGATTCATCAGTTGACAATCGCTTAAAAAAAAAAAAAAAACTGTGTGCCTCGGAAAAAAACTGTTGAAAATAAACCTGTGTTTGATGACCAACTCGTCGTGTTTTATCGTGACGGGGCAAAACTAATCCCCGGGAGCACTGGCTAATGTCTCGCCCGTCGCCGTTTTACCTTATTTATTTATTTATTTATTTTTTAGCTTTACAGTGCCTTTTTTAAAATTACAATAAAGATGTCAGTATCTATTACGCCGTGGAAAAAGAAGTGCTTACTGCACTTTCCGTGGAAGAGGAGTGCGTGCGTGTGTGTATGAGCTGTTCAGTCCGCTGCTTTTAATCAGTGTTATGGATAGTTTTAATTTGGCAATGCTTAATATCCCTGTCGCCATTACACTCAGATAGTGTTTAAACTGCAAAATTGAATTTTCAAAATGAGCCCCAGCAACTCCAGCACGCATCAGTAGCACAGATAATTCACGTTGAAAAATAACCCTAGCCTCAGCCTCCCCCTACTCCCACCCTCATAACCCTCCCCCCTGCCTCACCCTCCGAAGAATGGAGACGTTAAGAAAGTCAAAGCGTGTTCATGTCACGTTAGAAACAAGATTATAAAAGCAGAACTTGACTGATATGGGCTGGAATTAAATGTGATTACATATAGTGCAGAAACGTAACATCAGCTGAATTGGTCAGGACTCAAACCTGCGCCCACATATCCCCAGACTACCGCTAGGCATCCAAGAGCAAGATGCCCTTACCCTTACCCTTACAAAGATGCCCTTACCCTTACTCAGACACCCTTACCCTTACCAAGATGCCCTTACGCCCTACCTTTCACATTGTTTAATTTGATACATTAGGAAATGTAACACCTATTCAATCTAAGTAACTCTGGATCATTACTCAATAAAATCCCAAAATACGTAGAAAATAAATCTAGAAAAATAGTTCCTTATTAAATATATCAATACAACACAATAACTGAAGGACATACTATTCATTAAATCCCTATTCATTCATGGAGGGCCAGGGTTACCCCGTCCCCCGGTGGCTTTATGTAATGAGTGCACACCCATGGCAAGGTGTTTGGGGGCCTGGTAATGGACCTGTGTGTATTGATTAACGCCAACATAAGGGAGGAGGGGGAGGCGAACGGGGGAGACACAGACAGGATGTGGGCCAGGAGAGTGGTGGGAAATACTGAGAAATAAAGAGAGAGAGGGAGAGTGAGGGAGGGAGAGGAGAGAAGATAAGGGAGAGGCGGGTCAGAGTTAGAGAGGAAGTGAGGAGAGAGAAACAAGATAAGAGAGGAGGGAGGGTGGGAGGGCGGAAAACAAAGGGAGGGGGAGAGAGGGATAATTAGAAAGAAAAGAGAGAGGGAAACAGAAAGAAAGAAGAGAGAGGGATTGAGAACTGGAAAGAAGGGCGTGAGGTAGGGAGAAAGGGGTGAGAAATGGGAGGTAAAGGCGAGGAGAGGCTTGTGTGCAGTGTGTTCCTGCGGCGGCTCTTCATTAGGGAGCCTGTCATCCCCAGATGCCAGCGCCACCGCCGCATCTCCCCTTACCGGTTCTGAAGGCTGACACCTAATGTTCCCCTGGTTACATGTCACCTTTGTGGGAGAAATTGAAGCCTTTCTCCCCCCCCCCCCCCCACCCTCTCCACCACTTCCTCCTCTCATCCTCCCATCCTCTTCCTCCTCCTCTCCCCCACCACCACCCCCCCCCCCCCCGTCCGACTGCCTCTCGCGTTTAATTGGAGAGGAAGTAGCAACACCTACACTATGTCCAAAAAAGCAATGTATTATATTAGTATTATATTAGTATTGGGCTCAATAATAACGTCAGGCTGAGAAGCTACTGCTGAGGTAGACGATAGAGAAAAGAGCCCAACGCACAAGTGAGGTTAAGGGAACTCCTACATACTCCTGCTAAACTCTATTATATTGATCCAATCTGAATATTTTGTTCACTCTGCAGCTATTTTTCCGTGGACAAAAATAAACTATTACATTAGCATCCGCAACCATATCATCATCGTAGTGGCGAGGTGGAAGTAAAACGTGTCTCACCCTAAGTGTTCTGTTAGCTGTGACCTCGAGTTGAGTCTCTCTCTCTCTCTCTCTCTCTCTCTCTCTCTCTCTCACTCTGCTGTTTGAGATCAATCTAACCTTGGTGAATGATATATAGATCTCCTTGGTTTTACTGTTGCGTTTGGAGGAAAAAGGTGGTACTGGTAGTAATCTAAAGGTTTATTCATCTGCTTCTTTTACCGAGGTAGCATCAATCAAAGACCCCCTCGCCCACAGGGGGGCGAGGTTATGATATAACAGCAGGGCCGCGCCCCGTCTTTCTCCAGCCCCCATCTGGGGCTGGAGGTGGCGGTTTGGAAAGAGGTGGGGCGGAGAATCAAACAGTTAGAGAGCGGGAGTGAGAGAGTCAGAGACGGATGGAGAGAGAGAGACGAGGGAGGACGGGACGATGAGAGAGAGAGAGAGAGAGTGAGTATTACAAAAAGAGAGAGAGATATAAGAGAGAGAGAGAGAGATGGAGAGAGAGTGTGAGTATTACAAAAAGAGAGAGAGAGATAAGAGAGAGAGAGTGTGAGTGAGAGAGAAAGAGAGATGAATGGAGTGAACAAGAAGAGATAGGATGGTGACAATTAGAAAGAGGGAGAGTGAGAGATATATAAGAGAGAGAGAGAGAGATCAGGTGCCCACATCACTGCGCTTCACCTCTCAATAACCGGAGCTGATCCTTAGAGAAGGGGGCTAATGGATGGCATCTCATTTGCATTTAAATGGTCACAGGGTCTCTGGTGGTCCGTGGTCCTCTGGTCTGGTTCACAGGCCCGGGCAGGGCAGGGGATGGGGGTCGGAGACACATGAAGAGGGCTATTGGACGACTATGAGGGTGGATGGGGTTTTCTGAAGATCCAACCCAAATATGAAGGTATTTTCTTTGGACTCGGTCCAACGACTTACCCTGGAATCCAGAGTTCTCGTGAGAGCACAATTAGAATTTGCTCAGCGAGTCACTGTGGGAACGAGCAATATAATCCATCCCCGATGCCCCTCTCCCAGCACATTAACCAATCCCATCGGTGTATCTGATATAGGCGGGCCAAAAGCGTTGCTGTTTTACCGATCGTATATGGCAAGAGTCTTATCTATAGGCCTCTGAAGAATAAGTCCCGCCTCCGAGGCTCCCGGTTCCCTCAGTCAAATGTCTATGGGAAATAACATGGGGTTTTTGAATGATCGTACATAGCAAACTCGGTGGGTGAGTGGCGAAGAAGTAAAAGCTGCATCACGTTTTGAACTACACACATTTTCCATCTAGTTTCGACTGGCTTTTTGGATTGTCTGTGCCATTAAAATAGCATTTATAATCGTTTACTACTTTAACGGCACCGACAATCCAAAAAGCCAGTCGAAACTAGATGGAAAATGTGTGTTGTTCAAAACGTGATGCAGCTTTTACTTCTTCGCCACCTACAGAGTTTGCTATGTACGATCATTCAAAAACCCCATGTTATTTCCCATAGACATTTGACCGAGGGAACCCTCGGAGGCGGGACTTATTCTTCAGAGGTCTATTGGTTAGCTCCGTTGGTCTGGATACATCACCCCTTGTATTGTTCAGATTGGTCGTAGTGTTGTCCAATTGTTATCCAGTGATATTCTCAAATGCATGCTTGGTTTCGCCCCTCGAGTTGGGCCATTTTCATTACTCGTTGCCAGACCCTACAGCTTTCTAGATGTGGGTCTGGATTTCCAGGCTACCAGCTGCTCTCAGGTGTGGACTAGCCGAGGTTCCCATTCTCTCTAGTCATGCTTTACAAAAGAGTCTGGAGGAAGACCCCAACGATGTAGGCCAATCGGGCAGCACTTGAGCTGTGATTGGGTGGAATGGTCTTCACACAAGTCTCAGGGCAGATGGGCAGTTGTATGGTCCAATGGTTGGCCTCCACTAGGAATTTGATGGCAAACGGAAGTGAGGGAGCAAAACCACTGAAAGAAACCCATGGGTGTGGACTGACAATAATCTAGATTGTGTAAAATGTCATCATTCAAATTCATTCAACCTTATTCCATATCTAATATATAATAGTTAGTGGATAAATATGTAGTCTTTTAGCATACATAATGTTATTTAAATGTCAAAATGTATAAATGAATAAACAAATAGGTGGAACAAACTGTTTGATACCTCTGAATCAAAGGGTCATGTTTTGGGGATCATTTAGAACCCAGGATCAATACATTCTCCACATGAAGAATTAAAAAATAAATAAATACATATAAAATGTGTACATTTTCTTGACCATTTTCTTGCTGCCCTTCAATCGAGGCAAACGGGATCGTGACCGTGACCAGCATTCCCAGCACAAAAGAAACCGTCCATTGTATGTTTGTTGCAGAGCATCAGTATGGGCGCGTCAACCTCTAGCCCTGAACCACTCTGTCCACAAAGCCGTCCATCCAGCCAAGACATACAGAGGTCCTGTTCCTGAACGTCACGTAACAACGTTTCGAGTTTTAGAGCGATGAATGGTATTGGAAAATATATCTCAGTGTATCCTTCAATAGTATTGGAGGTTTATTTGTTTTGCAGAGGTAAACACGTCTGATTCTTCACACATCCAGTTCTTCTACTTGTCTTTCGTTTTGAAGCAGCTTTTCAAGTATCCTTGCGATGAATCGTGATTTGTCAGAAATGATTCATTTTGGTACATATGGCGAAAAAAAAAAAATTTGGGCTGTTTGATTAATTCTTTCCCTGAATCAATAACTTCTAATCCATCGTACATGTCATAGAAGTGACAAAAGCAATGTGTAACGCTGATTATACCAATAAACACTTTTATGCTAATGCTCGATAAATATGGACGTGCACAAACAGCTTTAATATCTTCTTTTTTGTCCTTGTTCTCCTCAGACCATTAATTTATGCAATTTATTTCCTAATGAGACCAATTAGATTTGGATTACAAAAGGGGCTGCCAAATTTAATTAATCTGTGATGGATAATTGCCCCTGATCATTAGAAAAAAAGTCATCCGTACTCAATGGTTCCATAAAAAACTGAGGGAAGGCTAATATTGATATTGAAAGTTTTAGATGATGAATTCTGCATAAACAGCCATCAGCAACTTTGTTAAACGTTTTTTTTGTTAGTTATACAATCGTATGGAAGAGACGAAAGTGGCTTGGTTGGTCGTCCGAGCAATCCTGACGACTGGCCTTGCTCTCTCACTCAATTACAACCCTGTCCTCATGGGCTTCTCATCGTCATGGCTACCAGTGTCCTCGGCGTAGATCTAATCAGATCAATAAGATAGCAGATGATGCCATGCAAACAATCTCATCTACAGCAGATTGAAAGAAAAAAACGCTAGTAAAAAATGTTCAGTGTTAAAGAATGAAACCAAAGTCGTTACCTCTGCCTTCCCGGCTGTTGAAGCAACGTTGTTGTTGTTCAGATTAACAGTCCTTCTCTTTCATGCTAATCAAACACACAATTGTCTGTTAGTACAACCTCCGCAGATGAATCAACACTTCCCCTATCCCCTAGAACTCATTAGATCTCTCCTTCGGAAGAACCCACGATTTTTACCATAGCTTTGATTTCATATTTCTCCCAAGATCTGTAGATGAGGCCAGTTTCTCTCCCTCCCTCTCTCCCACTCCCCCTCTCTTTCGCCCTCTCTCCGGAGGGTCTTTTACTTGCGTTTTATTTTCCTCAATTAGTACGTTTCGACGCGACTAGTAGTCTCACTTCTGGATTCATGAATTCAGGCCCACCAGGACCCCCCCCCCCCTCATACACACACACACACACACACTGCATTCAGTCCCCTATCATGTCCTCCAAGTCCTCCATTTCCATCGCTCACAAACGGAATGGACAGCTGCTATTGCTGTCACTAATATTTTTCCAGCGATGGTGGTCACCCAATCACACCTCATTTCCTTCCCCCCCACACACCTCACTCCCACCCTGATCCAAATCCAATAGCTTGTTAGGATTTTGATATATACGACAAAAGAGTAACATAGTTAGGCGAGGCTAGTCTCCCTCCCTTCGCCAACGCCAATAATTGGGTTTCCCTTCAAATCGTCAAACTAAAATGATTGACCCCACATTGAAGAACGCGTAGACACAATTCTTCACGGAGGGAAGCCATGCATTATTCAGATCAAATGCATAAATATCACCTCACGATGGAATTGTTAGCCATGTCTTGAATGTAGTTTGAATATACATCACAACATTTACAGATGATATGATGCTTTGTTCTGCCCAATGGTTGAAGCAAAAGGAAAACCTTCTGGAGAAAATTGCGCAAATAAAACGAAAAGCTTTTTTTTTCAATTGCAGCACTTGCTTTTGTTTGGATATTTGCATGGAAATATGGGATTATCATCTCAGGCTAAAGCCAACAGAGTGGAGTGACGTTTGACTTCATGTTTCCCTCACATGTGTAGCACGACACAACTGATAGCTAGAATGCAGTTGTTTTAGCAGATTAAAGTAAAGGGGGCGAGTGAATCAGTCGTTATTTGCTTTCATAAAAGACAACTCAAGTCTATTTTGGACACAGAAACTAAAAGATGCATTTCACATCCATCCTGACAGCCGTCTGTTAGCTTTGACCCTTTGGACTGAAGAGTGAGGAAGAACTTCCGGTTTGGTGGAAGGGAACGGAAACTCAAAATGTTGTTCTTGAATTGCATTCTTTCTTGTATCTAGTATTTTGTAACACATAATTGTAATATTATGAATAATTAATATTACAAATGTCATCAAATACCAATTTGGCCAATGTGGATTATGTCCCAATTATGCACCAATCTTTTTCAGATACACAACCCCACAACGCAACACAACACAACCCCACAACACAACTCAACACAAACCCACAACACAACCCCACAACACAACACAACCCCACAACACAACACAACCCCACAACACCACCCAACACAACACAACCCCATAACACAACACAACCCCACAACACAACACAACCCCACAACACAACACAACCCCACAACACCACCCAACACAACACAACCCCACAACACCACCCAACACAACACAACCCCACAACACCACCCCACAACACAACACAACACAACCCCACAACACAACACAACCCCACAACACAACACAACCCCACAACACAACACAACCCCACAACGCAACACAACACAACCCCACAACACAACTCAACACAACCCCACAACACAACCCCACAATACAACCCCACAACACAACCCCATAACACAACACAACACAACCCCACAACACAACACAACCCCACAAGACCACCCAACACAACACAACCCCACAACACAACACAACCCCATAACACAACCCCACAACACCACCCAACACAACAAAACCCCACAACACAACACAACCCCACAACACAAGACAACCCCACAACACCACCCAACACAACACAACCCCACAACACAACACAACCCAACAACACAACTCAACACAACCCCACAACACAACCCCACAATACAACCCCACAACACCACCCAACACAACACAACCCCACAACACAACCCCATAACACAACACAACCCCATAACACAACACAACCCCACAACACAACACACCCCCACAACACAACACAACACAACCCCACAACGCAACACAACACAACCCCACAACGCAACACAACACAACACAACACAACCCTACAACACAACACGACCCCACAACACAACACAACCCCACAACCCCACAACACAACCCCACAACACAACACAACACGGGCTCTTTCAGATTTCTCCACTTTGGGGACCGTTAATAACCCCGGTCTGGGCGGTGGAGGGGTCGACTGTGGACAGAAGACCAAAATAGAGGAATTAAAGTTGTGTTTATTACATTTAAGCGGGGTACACTGGACTTAACTCTGCAGCAGCTGCTGAGATTACCAAGCACTTAAGCAGGCCACCGCCAGCATCTGGACAGCGTCTGAATGACACGATTGTCATTCAGAGTGCTCCACATCACATTTCAACCATTTAGCAATTCAGCATTTTTTTGTTTTCTTTGCTCAATACCAGGCACCAAAATCCTCTGCTCTGCTCTGACCTGCTAGGCAATGGTTTTGAGCGTACAGGTAAGAGTTTCTACGACTGCAACAACACAGTCATAACTTATCTTTCTCTCTCACACACACACACACTTGCTTTCCTATACATAGGATGCTAGAACTCTGGTTTGTTGGTAAAGTTCACTGCTGGACCGGCACCCTGTGGTCAAAGATCTGCAGAAGCAACGACGACCTGTCAATCACTGCCTGTTTACAAACCACAACAGACACACACACACACACACACACACAGGCACTGTCTTCCCATAAACAACTTACTACATGAAGGCTTTTCTTTACTGAATTTATTTATTTAAAACTGCACTAAACTCAACAAGAAAGTGAACAGTGTCTGTCATCTATCTATCATCTATGAAACGAGATCATGAAGAGGCAGACGAGAGGTCACTAAAGACGGTCTCTCACCCAAAACCAACTGGCTTTGATCACAATGTGAGCGTCATAGATGAGGACGTCCTCATCCCCATTTCCTGCATCTTAATGATATGTTCTACAAATTCAACACTTGAATGTATTTCTCTTAAACTTATCTTGAATCCAAGTGAGGAAAGAACCGGTCTTAAGAGTTTCTTCAGGCCAACATAAAGCTGGAAGAAGGAGCGTAACAAACACAAGCTCTTGTGCTGGGCAGGTCGTACTGCGTGACATTACAGGTTGCTCTGACCACGCAACATTTTCCTTCCCTTCATGCCGTTTTGTCCGCTCCTGAATAACTCAAAGATGGCGGGAGGGAGACGCTGGATGGACAGCCTGCTGGGCAGAGTGGAAAGTTATTATCGCTAATGACACCATGGAGGTTCCAGCGGCGGTGGGGGGTGCTAATGTCATCGGACACACGCTGCTTCTGATTGGCCGGCCCCGAATGCACTGCAGAGGCTCCAGAGGATTGGTGTATAAAGGGGTGGGGAGGGGGGGAAAGATAAGGCTTTCCTCGGGTAAAAATGACCCTGTTTTAATTATGCATACACCTTGATAAGAAGTTTTATTTTTGGACCGGACGCTAATCTCCCCCCCCCCCCCCCCAAATAGAGTGACCTTTTTTTTCTAATGACATCTGCTAAACATTTTGCCCCCGTGGAATATGTATGGCGCTCAAAATTCATGAGGGAGATGGAGAGTTCATGGGAAGCTGCGTTGTAATTGCGACGTATTAAACGTAATGGAATGGATTCACAGGAAAAGGGTTGATAGTTAATAGGAAGTTTTATAATTCATGAGTGCTCTCCATCAATACACGGGTGTCTGCATTGGAATAAATAGGAACGAATGAATAGATGAATGGGTGAACATTTATATGCAAATCGATTTTTGCATTTGATCAGTTGGTCAAGTCAGCCAGGTCAAATCAACTTTTTTTGTATAGCCCTGAAACACGGTTATGGTCTCAAACGTCTTCACAGGCCCCCACATTAGAGCATATGTACCCCCTAACCGTAGCATCTACCATGAAAGGAAATACTCTTAACCCAGAGGGGTGAAACTTTGAGGAGGAACTTAGTTGAGGGACCACTCTTTACGGGGAGGTTTAGGATAGGGGCCCCGATGAGCATTAACACATCATGGTATCAAAAAAAAAAGAAAAATAGAAAATTTACAATTATGTGAGAAAATGGTTGATTAGATATTAGGACCAAAATGTTATACCTTAACTGCCTTCTAAATCCAGAAAATGCTTTAATACTTTATGTTCCTGATGAACCAAACAGAGCGGGTGTACGCCCAGCGGTCGCCCCCCAGAGTTCACCGTCAGTGATGCGTCATGGTTACCCTGTTACCCTTCTGGAAGAGGGACGCACTATGGGGGCCTGTTTACACTTCACAAGACATCCACCTTATTAAAACGGGGTTCTCTTTTTATCATAGTAGTAATAAAGGTACAAAAAAAAGTCTAACTATTTAATCAGAGCTCATTCACCGCGGCTGCTACCAACACCTGCATTTAAAGGTCCCATGGCATGCTATTTTATGGATGCTTTAATATAGGTGTTAGTGGGCCCCTAATACAGTACTTGAAGACGTTCAAAAAATTCAGCCGCTCCACAAACGTGCCGTTTTTAGAGGCGGGGTCCAGGTGGAGGGTGGGGGTGTGGCCCTGAGCAGCTTGCGGCCACGGTACCATGCGCTAGTGTTTACAGAGCTCTATATCTAAATAATATCATATTATATTTAGATATCTATATATTATAATATATATTATCATGGTCAAAAGCTGTTTGCGCCTTTGGATGATATTATGAATCTCAAACGACTGCGTTGGGTTCTCAGACGCCTCTGGTTCTTCCACTTACACGTCAATATTAAGTACAGACTGAACCGCGAAATGGAGGAGAAGGGGATTGTTGCCCGGGGTTGTCTGCATCGGGTTGGTTGAGAAGGAATTGGGAACCGCGACATGGAGGAGAAAAGGATTGTTGCCCAGTATTGTCCGTCAGAGCCCCGCTGCCTGCTGAATGCTGGCCGCCCCCGGGGCTGGCCGCCCCCGGGGCTGCCCGCCCAGCCCCGCTGCCATGGCAGCGGTCCGTCGGAGCCCCGCTGGACACCCCCGGGGCTGCCCGGCTCCAACAGACAATCCTGGGCAACAATCCTTTTCTCTTCCATGTCGCGGTTCCCAATTCCTTCTCAACAACCCGACGCAGTCCAGCCTTTTCACCAAATGGGAGCTTTATGCAAGCTTGCGTTATTGTGTTGCGTGTTATGTGCCATAACACCAACAGCAGAACGGTTATCCAAATAACAAAGAACACTTGCGTTACAGTGTGTGACACACACACACGTGGCACTCACACGGTCCTAGCTCATTGTCTCATTGTTGGGCCAAATTCTCTGGGCGGGCCAAGCAGAGAAAGGGGAGGTAACCTGGTCCCGTATGACGTCATACTTGACCGGAAGCCAAATCGAAGCATTTCAGCGATCCTTTTTTCAAAGACAGAGTAAGATAGCTTTTTCTAGGTTTATACCTAATGCAATTTTTAGCTACTGGGGGACAATAGGGAGGCTAGGGGAACTCAACTTAATGTTATAAAACCTCATAAAGTGAAATTTTCATGCCATGGGACCTTTAACAATCAGGTATTATTCGTCTCAATTTTAAAATAAATTACCCAAAAGGCTGAATAAGGGTTGTTTTCTTTTGTTTAGCTTTGTTGCTTTTCAGGTCGAAAGTGCCCGGCGATAAAGAGAAGAAACTGATGTGAGGGAGACAAAAGAAAAAGGCAGTTCATCAACACCATGGGGAAGCTGACCAATCACAGAGCAGAATTAATTCATTTTATTTTCCCATTGTGTGTGTGTGTGTGTGTGCGTGTGTGTACATGTTTGTGTGTGTGTGTGTGTGTGTGCGTCAATTGCAAGTGATGATAATGAATGCCGTGATAATGAATACCTTGATAATGAATACCTTGCATATTCATCAAATGGCAAAGGCCTCTAGATCAACGAAAGGAATTAACTCGGATAAACGCTCAATGTATGTCTACGTGTCTATGTCTGAGTGTTTGTATAAAATAAACATAAATAAAACCCTCCATGAAAATAATTAGTACCGGTATGTTCTTTAAAAGCCTATTTATGTTAGTGTGGGCTCTCTTCTGACAATTTGTCGAATAACAATCCAAGATAATTAATACGGCGCGCCAGCAAAAGCGTTGGCTTTTTCTTACAGCGTGTGGAATGTATTAAGTTGTTTCTGTTCCACAAAGAGAGCACTCCATCAGTCCTTGATAGGGTTGAACGAAGAGACACACACCTAAATATCGCTCTGCTCACACATCGCTTTTCTCCTTCAGAGACGGCTGTGTGAAGCTCCACTCAACCCAAGAAATGTCTCAATTAGAACTGTGGGCAGTGCAGTGGGCTGCACTGCGGCTGCCCACTGCTCTGGGTGTTCACCGGCTCCCGGATGGGTCAAAAGCAGAGAAAGAATTTCCCCCAAAAAGGGACAATAAAGTGTAACTTAACTTAACTTAACTTAGAAACAATGAAGACAAAATAACCACATGTCCCTACACTGTCATCATTACTCAAAAACAAAGGATCTAAACCTCATGTTAAAATGATCGCTGATCAGTTTGGTTATGCAAACCCCTTGGTAAGATGTTTGATTATCCCAACCCCCCCCCCCCCCCCCCCACCCACCATTGTGATTTTGTTGTGCGTCATCTGCTTATCATTCGGCACTGTTGATTATGTATCACACTCAAAATTCCTGACACAGAAATGTCGAGTTCGAGCCAAGCCATTATTGCAATGGGTTAAATGTAATGATATGGAATTGCAGGAAAAAGATGTGATGGTTTATAGGTTAGTTATATAATTCATGTTCTCCATCAACACACGACAAACACCTTCAGTGTGGCTGCGCTGCACGTGTCTGTTTGAAATGGAGGATGTGGAACGCCGACATTACCCTTTCTACATTCTGGCGTCTCCTGTGAACCACCTGCGCAGTACTGACTCTTTTTTTATTTGTGATGCTGTGAGCGTAATTCTGCCTTGAACATTTCAATATGTAAAAACAGGGAATTCCCAAAGCGCTCCGATTGGCCGGAGCCGTCTCAGTTGGACTGGCCAGCGGCTTGGTAAACTGGCAGTTGGGTCGCCGGTTCTTGTTCGGCCAACATTATTTCATGGGAGTCCTCGTGGGAATGATGGGTCTTTTTGTTCCTGAAATAAAAGGGGAAGCCATTTTGGAGAAGCTAGGGGATCATGTCCAACTGACGACCGCCCAACTCCTCTTACATGTAACGCCAAACATTCTGATCAAAGTAGCGGTGGCAAACGATCTTTCTGACGAATATTTATCGGAAAGGGATTTATCCCTTGTCCGCTGCCTACCTGTAGGTGCTCTGTGCGCATGGTAAACTAACCCCTGAATGCTCGATATAAATGGATCGCTGCATGCATGGTAGATATTCTCAAGGACAGCATTCACCACGAACTGTACAGCGGATCCCAACCGACGGCAAATCAGACATACATTTATCAAAATTAAAAATGATAGTTGGAGGTGCCGAAGCCTCCAGTTGTGTTAGATTGCAAACCCAATTTTAATCAACACTCCAATTCTGTTGCTCATAATCACGAGGAGCTCACTAACCCCGACTCCTTCCCGCTGCAGTAATGACACACCTTTTGACCGCATTGCATGAAAATAGACTCAAATCCCTGTGGGAGCGGCGAAGAGGTCTACCTACGCTATGAACAATGAGGCGCCAGTTGGGCCCGGTGGTGGCGGCGATGGTGGGGTGGTGGTGGTGGTTGTAGTGGTGGTGGTGGTGGTAGTGGTGGGTGGAGGTGGTGGTAAGGGTGTTGGTGGTGGTGGAGGTGGTGGTAAGGGTGCTGGTGGTGGTGGTGGAGGTGGTGGAGGTGGCGGTAGGCGGCGGCTGCGGCGGTGACGGTGGGGGTAGGGGGTAGAGGTCTACGTGGTCACATGGATTGTTTGTTGTGTGTGGTGTGGCTCCCTATGGTCACAAACTGAATAATTCAGAACATGCTTTTATATGTTGCCCCTCTCTCTCTCGCCCTCTCTCTCTCTCTCCCCCATCTCGATCTCTCCCTCTCCCCACCTCTCTTCCTCCCTCTCCCCCCCTTCTCTCCCTCCCTCTCTCTCCCCCTTCCCCTCTCCCACCTCTCTTGTCCTCTCCCTCCCTCTCATCCCCCCTCTCTTCCTCCCACTCTCTCCCCCGTCTCTCTCCCCCCTCCCTCTCTATCTCTCCCCCCCTCTCTGTATCTCCCCCTCTCCCACCCCTCTCTCGTCCTCTCCCTCCCTCTCTTCCCCCCTCTCTCCCCCCTCCTCTCTATCTCTCCCCCCCTCTCCGTATCTCCCTCCCTCTCTCTCCCCCTCTCCCAGCTCTCTCATCCTCTCCTTCCCTCTCTTCCCCCCTCTCTTCCTCCCACTCTCTCCCCCCCTCTCTCTCCCCCTCCCTCCCCCTCTCTCTCTCCCCCCTCCCTTCGCCCCTCTCTCTCTCCTGTCCCTCCCCCCCTCTCTCTCTCCCCCCTCCCTCTCTCTCTATGTGGATGTGCATGATGCCTGATCCACCTTAAGGGGCGTGTTCCTTCTCGGTGAATAAAGAAAGTGAACGGGATCAGGGGACGACGTTGCAGAGCAGAGGAGCCGCTCCGCTCTTTGATCTCCACAAAAGGCCAGCTTGACACCTGCTCCCACCACTCGCCGGTGTGACGCTCACTCCTTCAAACACTGAAGGTCAAAACGGATTATATTTCTCTTTATCTCTATTTATTTTTACTCACTTTTCTTTCCCCTCCCGCCAAAACCTTTTTGTGTATGACCTATTGGTCCCAATGTCTACTTTACAGACCATTTCATCATTCCTCAGTCATATTTCAGTCATGCTTCTTCCAAAGCGGCCTACAGTGAATACAGATATGTGTCAATAAGGAGCAGGAACGGGTTAAGCCTCTCGCCGAGGGTGGCTACAGGTGTGCTGTTTGATATTATATTGGGGGGAATCGAACCAGCACCTTTGAAGCAGGGAGTCAAACACTAGTCACTATGCCATGCTGTCCCCCAAGGCAATGTTGTTCATTAACATTCATATATCAAGTATAAGGGGTTAGGTTAAAGCACAAATGCATTGTGGTGCCCCCCCGAAAATCATCAATCAAACATCAATTCAGTAATTGTCAGTACGTTTCTCTTTATTTCCAAAATAACTTCTCAACATTAATGTTTTGCAAAATGTAATGTGCAAATAAAGAGAAATTAAAATCTTGATAAAAGACTACACTAATTTTGCATTAACAATAGCACCAAACATTAACATAAGTCCTGAACTAGTAGTTGGTTGTTGGTCAGGGCTGGGTGCTGTTGCAGAGTCTGCAGAGATTGGTGGTTGATGATGTGTGCTTGAACTGCTGGTGGATGGTTGATCATCTAAATCTTCCTCCTGGTCTTGAGGAACTCCTTGCACATATCTAAGCATTGACCCTGCACCTTGATTCAAAAACAATATTACATATTAATTACAGGTTTATGTAAGCCAATGTGTAAATCACTGATGCATGACAACTTGATGGCTCACAAATAAAAAAAATAAAAAAAATCGACATAATTTGAAAACTATGAATGTGAAGGGAGGGGGATCTACATAACTAAGATTTCTTTATTTTCTTTCAAATTGTAGTTTCACCTGCAGATGTCGCCCTGTAGATGCAAGGTTTCTCAGAATTCATGTTACCAGGAGCCATTCTCCATTCATCAACTCATTACTTTAAAGTATCATCTGTAGCATTACTTTTTCCACTACAGTACACAATTGCATACTTGCTGGTTCACAGTACACATGCATAACGTCATAACGTAGGCTACATAACAAACGCCAAATAAACGTCCTGAAATGCAGTAGACCTATATAAGTAAACTTGGCTAATACTTGGCTGACGACTTCTGATGGCTAAAAGAATAGAGGAGCTAACGTTAGTTTGTTGACGTTAACGGTAACGTTAACATTACCTGGCATGAGCATAGACATTCATACAAGGACTAAATTACAGAATAAGCCATTTTTATTTAAAATATTGTCTTACCTGCCATCGACGTGCGTGCATCATCTCGCTGTCTCTTCTTTTTTCTCTTATCCGCCCCCGACTCTTGATGCCTTTTCGAGGCCATGTCCAAACACAGGTGTCTGCCAAACTTGAGAATGATCTAATCGAACATACCACTGGGATGTGGGGGAGGGGGGCACCAAGGGGAGAGAGAGAGGGCCGCACAGGAGACGCATATTTTTCTCAAGCAAATGTTACTTTTGTATTGCTATTAACATGTTTTACACATGCTCATTTTAAATATATCGTGTTATTATGATTATTATTATGATGATGATTTTTTATGAAACCGATTTTTTTGGTGCCCCCCCAGACACTTGGTGCCCTACGCGCAGTGCGTGTTCTGCGTGTGCGGAGCGCCGGTACTGGGTTCTAGGATAACAACAGATCGACCACGGACATCGGGGATTGAACCCCGAACCCTTTGGGTTGGACGAGAACAGTTTCACCACCACACTAACCTGCCTCTTGCCCTACTGATTCTAGAAAATATGAGGGGCTAGGGGTCTGGACCTCAGCCCTGCGAGAGTGACAGGCCTACTGCAGGGAATCGGGAGTCGAACCCAGGACCTTTAGGTTGGGAACCAAACCCCTGCTGCCCGTGCCTCTATTGTTTCTATGTGTGCATCATACGCTCTTGTATCTGCTGTCACTGAAGGAACCACGGCAGATTCCTCTCCCCACATGTGTCTCTGATGATCTGTGTTTACACTGAATATAATTAAAGAAATGACACATATGCAAACACAGATGCACGTGGGTAGGGGACACACACACACACACACACACACACACAGACGTATGCCCACACACATATATACACACACACTGACACACAAACAGACCTGACGTGTCAACACCAGTGTTTTATTTATTAACGTCACACACATTCAACATGCAAACACATTTTCTTTCAAAAAAGACACACACCCACTCCCACAAACACAATGTTATGTTAATCACAATCACACTTTCTTTCCACCACAAGTGCACAGGCACACATTCCACACACCACCCCCCTCGCACACACACACACACACACAAACTCATACACAAAGACAAGTTATATTAAACACAAACAGACTTTCTTTAAAGTCAGGCGCAACAATACACACAATACAGACTATTAAACAAACGTACCCACCCACACACACACACATACTTTCTATTAAACTTAACACACCCACACACAATCACAATTTGTATTAAACACACACACACACACACACACACATACAAACACACACTTTGTATGAAATACAACACACCCACACAAAAACACTTTCTATAAAAAAAACACATCCACACACAGACACACTTTCTATTAAAAACTACACACCCACACAAAAACACAATCCTTTAAAAAAAGACACAAACACACACATGCACACACACACACACACACACACACACTCACATCCTCCCAAACGCTTCATAAACGGGGGGATCTGGAGGCGGCGAGGAGCATGGCGGGGATCCACCGGCTCTCAGAGATCCCACTGTGGGATCTCGCCGTGGAGCGCGAAACCAAATCATCTGCGAGACAACGCGGCAGTGATGTACGACGCTCTCTCCCCTGGACACCGATGTTGCCATCCAGCCGGTGATAAATATGTACTCTCTGTGAAACACCCGAGGTGGCTATGTACACAGAGCAGGTAAACTCTGGAATCAGGGGGAAAACAGAGAAAGTCAGACATATGGACCGACGGACGAGAAGGAGATGGAGAGACAGATGGACAGAGAGGTGTACAGACAGGAATAATGTAGACAGAGAGAACAAGGGGGAAGCTAGACGGACAGAAAGTTAGGAAGACAGACGTGAAGTTAGAAAGTAGGACAGAAAGATGAAAAGACAGGTTGAGGCAGAGAGACAGATGACACAGATAGAATTACTCATCCTACAACGCCAGTGTACAGCCCTGACATCAGTGCTTCACTGCATTCATGAGACAAACGCAGAAAGCCGCTGGATTCCATTTTTTCCTTTTCCTTCTTTTGTGATTCGACAAATTCCAGGAAACTACGAAACAAGGCTTTAAATTCACAGATCAACTGTCAAGAAAAACAATACCACTTGTTGGATTCGGGACGATATTGATCCCTCTAAAAGATTTCTCAATTTTAGACCCTTTTTAAATGTTTTCTGTTCCATTCCATGAGACAAAGGACATTAAAGTCAAAAGGAAAAAAGAAAATGTGCTGATGAATCTCGTCTTGGAAACCCTCTCGTTTTGATTCTCACAGCTTTTCGACAGTCCAACAGAAAACCACCATTAACTGAAACAGAATCAGAATACTTAATTGTCTGCGCTTGTTGACGACTTATGGGAGAGGAATCAGTGTTTGCAAACACAACCGCCGTTCCCAAAAAGAGCTGGAGTGAAAACAGCAGCGATAGAATAAGGTAATGAAATAAATGACGATGATGGCAAACAACTGGTGTGTGAAAGCAATGAACTATAATGACTGCCAAGTCATTTAGCAGATGCCTCTATCCAAAGTGACAGTTTTGTACATGTCAGGTATTTGCTAAAGAATTCTTACAGGTGGGCTGAGGGCCGTTTGAATCCTGAATCTTTCGTCTGTCTCACCTTACTACTCTATCTGTTCAAGAGTATCCTAATAGATATTGATATAGAACAAAATTAGAAGTCTTAATTGCTGTTTGGTAGAAATCTGACAGCAGTTAGCTCAGCTAGTGCCGTCAAGCGCTTCCCACACACGCCATCGTCATATGTCCAACCGCTTGGTAAATATTTAGACCTCAACATCTCACATCTCACATCTCATCTCCAGACATAATTAGGCTACGCAGCTACCGCCTCTACACGATATCACCATCCGGTGTGACGGGAAGGATGAGAACCACAGGGGATATTAATCTCTCAAATTAAAAGTCTTGGCCAGGGAAGCGGGAGAGGGAGGCTAATCTATATTAAGTCACATGTTCACACTCAGTTGGAGGAATTTCCAGTTCCCTTGTAGAACAAGTCGCTGCGGCCACTATCTGACTGATGCACAGACGGCGGTCCTGTCGTCGCCATCCCCCTGAGATACCTTCCACAGAGCGCTGAAACTTTTACTAGATTTAAAATACTATACTTTATTTATACAGCGCCGTTGTCATATAAACGTGCTTTAATGAAAGCGATTCAGAACATTAAAACACACAGAGAGAAGGAGGGCAATAAACACATATTTTTTTAAGCACAACACAATCCAAGAGACTAATAGACCGACGATTTATATGAAATGATTATGTGCTTGTGTAACCATGGATACAGTAAGACATTAGTGTACTTAAAAGACCGGAAATGCTAATTTGCAAAGGTGGGTTTTATAAAGTTGATTTTGTTTTTTATGTGCAACGCTGCATGTTGATTTGCAGCCCTCACCAAAGATCAACAATTGGGGTGATGATCGTTATAATCAGCATTGCCTTTGAGAGCGTTGATTGAAATCCTATGCATTACAATCAACGCTTTCACCTGTTGGATGCATCTGTGGCGCGCCGAAGCCAATGTGCCATTTCCGTCATCTCCCCATTTGGAATCGATTCTATTTTAAAATACAGAATAGTTTATAAAAAAATAAAATAAACGACGTTTATGGGTGGTGTTGAATTGGCTCACAAAAAAACAATACAACAATAAACACAAAGTATTGAAAGAAGATCACATAGAGAAAAATGTAATACTCACAAAAATCATAACGAGAGAGAGTGGCACAGTGTTTGATAGCGTCAAACTCCAACATGGTGGTTGTAACATCGAGGCACACAGCACCCTATTGGATTCAGTGGCCATAAACGATGGACGTATCTGGTCTGAAATTAAGCAAATACCCATTATCTCCCTGTTAAACCCTAAAGAGACATGATGGACTCTGAATCTTTTAATTTGGGTGTTTACTGTTGACTAAATCAGGAGACTAAATCAACGGTTGAGCCATGGTTTGTATTAGCAACGTATTACAGGCCACAGTTGTAGTGGAAACTAGCTTTTGTGTGTGTGTGAGTATGTTCGTGAGCGTGTATGTGTGTGCATGCTTTTGTGTGTGTGGGCAAGTGTGTCTATGTGTGTGTGTGTGTGTGTGTGTGCACGGCATGTGCAGTTATATAACACAACAGACGGCAACTGGAGTAGATCAGTCAGATCATGCCTTGCAGGTGATCAGTGACAGTTTGAAGTTTGACTCTAATTTGTACAGGCGGTTGTGGTGAAAGTGTAATGTGTTGGATGGGGGATCTGGGTGGAGTTCTATCAGCCGCGTGATATGGTACTGATTGGAGTCTGGCAGCAACAGATTGACAGAGGCCCATTAAAAAGGCATTAATGTAATCCAATCAAGAGAAATGTATAAGCATGCGCCCGTGTGCTGCAGAGGGGCCAGGCTCAAACAATAGTTGAAAGGAAATGTGATAAAGGAACTGCAGGAATTTGCCCGATGATTAAAAATGTATCTGAGGATAACTGGGAAAAAAATTGTGTTTTGTTGTCTGTTGAGTGTGTTGAGTTTTCCACCCAATCGAGGGAATCAGAATGAAAACAAACACGCGTTATGGATACGAGTGTGAGACGTCCATTGGTTTCACAGTTCGGCTATGATCTTCACGCCCAGACAGAAGAAGTATAGTATATAGCGGTACGTGCCATCCAGGACCAGTCTTCCATTTTCGTGTCTGACCTTTCACATTTCCCCCTCAACAACATCACTGAAGCAGAGATAAACATGTGGTGTGGTAGACCGCCTCACAGCTGGATCCCTCAGGGGTTGAGGCCTGGGCAAGATCTGTGGGCAAGGCCTGTGACTACACAAAAAGTAGTTACCTTGATTCCTGGGTTATGAGAAGAAGCGGTGGAAATAACTGCGGACGTTTGTATGTTCTTGAAGGGAACTGGAAGAACGCGGAGAACATCCAAGGAGAGACAATGGGAGATGATAGTGTTTGGATTGATGGGGAACTAATCAAAAATAAACTGTGTTGTGAAGTGTATAGTGGCATATAGGGGCGGCATGTGGCTCAGCAGGTAGAGCAGGTTGGCTGGTAACCAGAAGGAGTGATAAGATAAGATAGTCCTTTATTAATCCCCCTTAGGAGAAATTGTGACCAGCAGTACAGTGGAAAAAGAGAGTGCAAAACAAGAGTATATATACAAATTTGAAATAAAATATAATAAAAAACTATTAGAATAAGATAAACATACTATATACATGTAACTGTCCGTTTGTAGGTGACTTGTGCATTAAAAAATAAATATGACTATAAGCAGTAGCATACCATGGGGTTTAAGTCAGGGCCTTCAGGAACAAACTCCAATGCCCCCACAGACATGCCCGCAAATATCATTTTTGGTGCCGATACAGCCAACAAAGCCATATGTGCATCACACTATGTACTACTGCATTACATCAACAGCAAGACAGATGCTCTTCAACAACAACAGCGCACACGCACACCACTGTGCTTTACCACAGCTAGACTTCACCATCAGATCTTTCATTATGTCAACCAAATTGCACATCACACACGACACAAAAACAAGTTTTCAGAGTTATTGTTATATTATTCACCGGATGCTTTCGCAACTTCAACTTCAATGGATTCAATTAAGTATAGCCACAATATTACAAGTGCACCGCCTCCAGCCCAGGAGTAGTTGAGAACGGGTTCATTTAACATAGGCCTACTTATTAAGCGGCATCACTGAAACACAGCATTACCGTTTAGCCTACTGCCCAAATTCCAGCAATATATTTATGTTTCCAATCATTACAAAAAATGCTTTATAAACTAAAGTATTACAACGACATTATCACTCCTCCTACACAGTACAAAGTAATACTCACCCATCACTTTGGATCGGTGGAAATCCATCCTCCGATCCTTTCAGGGAAAAACGTTAAATGACCTCATGCAGTCGGGTGTCCTGTTTTAGTTTAATGAGCAGCTCCTTCTCGATGGCAATAGATGCCAGAGAGTCGGGTCTGTCCAGTTGCATTCCACGACTCCACGAGTATGTTTTAATGCGCTTGAGAGTTGAGAAAGAGCGCTTGAAATTAACTCTGTCTTCTCTCCAAACGATCGCCTTGAAAAAGGCAAACGAAGCAGATCAGAAACAGGATCGCTAGGTGGTGTGAAGGCGGTGGCCATAGTAGTTCATATCAACTTTCTCTCACTACCCGCCAACATTTCAAACTTCCCTGATGACATCACCGGGGGCCAGCGTCGGCATATTGCTGGGCCCTGGGGGCGTTCTATCACTACATATCAACATTTGATTGGCTGATGACACACATCAGTGAAATTTATTATACAATGGGAGGTGGTAGCTTCAGCAGAAGGCTAGCAATACTTCTAGTGCTGGCCCCGCTGGTCCATGTAGCTGTGATGTGTTATTCAGCTGAGCTCAGCCTTACAAAAAGAACCGTTTTCCTTCTGGAATTATATTGTAATGTACTGAAAGAAATATGGAATTAAGATGCGTTCAGACACACATTAATGTAATAAAATAAAATAAAATATATATATATTATTTAGATTTTGACAGGGCCAGCAGAGAAGGCCCTGCTAGCCCTGACGGCCCACCACTGACTATAAGTATAAATGTGCCAAAGTGCAGGGTTCCTGAGGTAATGAAAATGAAATAAGATTCTGACTTTCATATTCACTCTGTCTCTCTCTCGGTTCTCACCATTTATGCAATAATTTACTCCTTAAGTTGTTTGGACAACAAGTTGTTTGGACAATGTTTCAGATCTCTCGGTGACTGATCCTTCACTGTCGGGCCATTTCCGTGTTTTCTTTAATATATCTTTTATTCCCCACATACAGACAAAATCAAATACTGTAAAAAAAAAACGGTATATCAATGAACATTCTAATGTACTTTTTAAAAAGGCCATCTCCTTGCTACCACCTCTCAACCCATGTTCTGCTGATGATCTTTTAGAAAACTTTAATTTGAAAATTTTGAAAGTCATAGATGTCATTGCACCTTATAAGGTTAAAACAATTTCTGGAAAGCAAAAGGCACCTTGGAGAAAAGCTGCTTTTGTAACAGCCCAGAAAAAAGAATGCAGGAAGGCTGAACATATGGCATAAAGCGAAACTTCATATTCACCATGACATCTATAAAGAGAGCCTCCGTGCCTACAATTTAGACTTAAAAAGTGCTAGAGAAACATTTTTCTCCAATATCATTAAAACCAATACTAATAATGCCAAAACCCTATTTGCAACTGTTGACAGACTGACCAAGCCCCCAACACAAATTCCACCTGACCTTCATTCCATGCAGAAAAGTCAGACATATGTTGGGAAAAACAGTCTGTCTAGTTACTTGACCAGATAAAATGAGACGGAGAGGTAATAAAGTCTGTCGGCACGAGGACCTTGGATTTATTAAGTAAAGTAGCAAAAGTTATACTGAGTCATAAAGCGTGAGAGATCGATTATTTCTAAGTCCCTAACAGCGCTGAGGTCGTCTGGAGCTTCGCCTCCGTGGAAGTTCTGCTTCAGAAGAGCATGAGGTGTTCCTGTGTGATGCAGTCTTATGCTGTATTTTCCCTCCCAATGAGGTGTGTGCGTTTCGAGGTGTGTGTGTTTCTGGATGTTTAGCTTGACCTTGAGCATCCGGACTCTGATGTCTTTATGAGTGTCTTCTGTGTTTCTCCTAACCAGCTGTGAGGGCTTCTCGAGGGGTATCTTGACCCTGAGCTGTGGCCGAATGTTATCAGCAGACTGACTCCTGTTCTTGCGAATGTGTGGTGCATTGTATGAGTCTCCAACATCTCCCATAGTTGGGATATGTGGCTCAGGCCTTGACCTGAAAAAATAGCTGACTATATTCGTAATGTACATGTGATGTGTTCATTAGGTTAGAGCAAGAGTTAACTATATTCGTAATGTACATGTCATGTGATGTGCTCGTTAGGGTATTTTGCCCATCAAACGCAATGAGTTTGCAGCATTTTATACTGATAAAATTGAAGGCATCAGACGCGCCATCAATGTCTCCACTTTAAACAAAAATGTTGGACTACCACCCTATTCAGGCAAAAGTAACGTGGCAATGACATGCTTTAATGTCATAGACTCTAAAACTCTTGTGGAAACTGACACAACTGAAGCCATCCACCTGTTGCCTTGATACTTTACCTACCAACCTCTTTAAGAATGTTTTTGACTGCCTAGCAATAGACATATTGCAAATAGTTAACAACTCTCTCCAATCAGGCACTTTCCCAAAACCTTAAAAACTGCAGTTATCAAACCCCTTTTAAAAAAGCGGAGCCTAGATGCCTCTATTATTAACAACTACAGACCAATATCAAATCTACCCTTCATAAGTAAAATCATTGAGAAAGTTGTCCTCCAGCAACTTAGTGACTTCCTGGCATCAACTGGTTGCTATGACACCTTCAAATCCGGATTCCGACCCCTTCACAGCACAGAGACCGCCCTTATTAAAGTTGTAAACGACATCCGTCTTAACACAGACTTAACAAAATCTCAATACTAATGCTACTAGACCTCAGTGCTGCATTCGACACTGTAAGGCAAGGCAAGGCAACTTTATTTATATAGCACTTTTCATACACAAGGCAGACTCAAAGTGCTTCACATATAAACATTGTCATACAATAAAAGAAAATAATAGATACGTAAAAAGTAAAATAGATAGAAAATAAAGGCAAAGTTTTAAAAAAACATTTTAGAAAGGCAGAGTTAAAAAAAATGCATTTTAGAAAGTGAGAAAATAAAGGCAAAGTTACTAATAAAATAAAAAATAGAAGCATTGTAGATTTAAGATTTAGCAGAAAGCTAAAGCAAACATAAAAGTCTTCAGTCTTGTTTTAAAAGCTGTCAGAGTTGGGGCAAGTCTTAAATCCTCAGGGAGTTTATTCCAGCTATTTGTTGCATAGTAACTAAATCCTGCTTTCCCATGTTTCGTGTTGACTCTGGGGATAATTAACAGATTGGTCTCAGAGGATCTTAGTGGCCTAGAAGGCTTATGTAGTGGAAGCATATTAGTTAAATATTTTGGCCCTAAACCATGTAGGGATTTATAAGTTAGCAACATGATTTTAAAATCAATTCTCTGACATACAGGGAGCCAATGTAATGATTTAAGAATTGGTGTAATATGTTCAAATTTTTTGGTCTTTGTTATAGTATTGTATGGTCTACAACTGGCATCAACTGGTTGCTATGACACCTTCCAATCCGGATTTCGACCCATTCACAGCACCGAGACCGCCCTTATTAAAGTTGTAAACGACATCAGTCTTAACACAGACTCTGTGTTCAACACTATAGACCATACAATACTTTTGGACAGATTAGAAAACTGGGTGGGGCTTTCAGGCACAGTCTTAAATTGGTTTAGGTCCTACCTACAAAATAGGAACTACTTTGTTTCCATTGGCGACTTTGTTTCAGAATCAACAAACGTGACATGTGGAGTCTCACAAGGTTCGATCTTAGGACCCTCTCTATTCAACATCTACATGCTCCCACTAGGGCAAATCATGAAAAATAACAATATTGTCCATCACTGCTATGCTGATCACACACAAATCTATGTATCTCTATCACCAAATGACTATCAGCCCATAGATCTGTTGTGCCAGTGCATTGAGCAAGTCAAAGACTGGATGTGCCAAAATTTCCTTCAACTAAATGAGGACAAAACCGAGATAATTGTATTTGGTGCTAAAACCGAAAGGCTTAAAGTTACCCAACACCTTCACTCTCTGTCCCTGAAAACCTCAATCAAAGCCAGAAATCTAGGGGTTATCATGGATTCAGATTTACATTTCGACAGTCACAAAATCTGCATATTATCACCTTAAAAACGTAGCAAGACTTAGAGGGCTCATGTCTACCGAAGACTTACAAACACTTGTACATGCCTTTATCACTAGCAAGCTTGATTACTGCAATGGTCTCCTTACAGGTCTCCAAAAAAAAACTCTAAGGCAACTACAGCTTGTTCAGAATGCTGCTCCAGAGTTCCACCAAAAAAAAAAAAAAAGTGAACATATTACACCAATTCTTAAATCGTTACATTGGTTCCCTGTATGTCAGAGAATTGATTTTAAAATCATGTTGCTAACCTATAAATCCCTACATGGTCTAGGGCCAAAATATTTAACTGATATGCTTCCACTACATAAGCCTTCTAGGCCACTAAGATCCTCTGAGACCAATCTGTTAATTATCCCCAGAGTCAACACGAAACATGGGGAAGCAGGATTTAGTTACTATGCAACAAATAGCTGGAATAAACTCCCTGAGTATTTAAGACTTGCCCCAACTCTGACAGCTTTTAAAACAAGACTGAAGACTTTTATGTTTGCTTTAGCTTTCTGCTAAATCTTAAATCTACAATGCTTCTATTTTTTATTTTATTAGTAACTTTGCCTTTATTTTCTCACTTTCTAAAATGCATTTTTTTTTTACTTTGCCTTTCAAATTATTATTATTTTTTTTTATCTTTGCCTTTATTTTCTATCTGTTTTACTTTTTACGTATCTATTATTTTCTTTTATTGTATGACAATGTTTATATGTGAATCACTTTGAGTCTGCCTTGTGTATGAAAAGTGCTATATAAATAAAGTTGCCTTGCCTTGCCTTGGACCACAACCGCTCATTATGGACAAGAGCGTCATATTCCTTTGGATATGGATGCAGGCTCATGAAAAAATAAAAGGTATCCATCATACATGGAGTGACTCATCCGATGGATTTGCCATGTCCCTGAGTTCAATCCACCAAGTCCACGCCCACCTGCTCATTAGAGGGTACTTAAACCCCTGTTTCAGCAGCACTTCCGCCTTTGAAACAGACGGAGACATCGGGTTCGAATCGGGTTTGAAACTTTGTGGAAACCCACGCTCGCCTGAGCTAGGGTGTGCAGCCACCAGAAACCGACCACTCTGGAAAGGCATCGCTCCAGCCCGCAGTAGCAGACTTCTTCTATTTCACAGACAAACTCCACTTCCCCTGGCCCGAGGTACAGCCGGGCGCATCTCCGCGCTGTGTCAGAAGAACACAGAGACAACCCCGGTGTTTGGGAGCCTCTGGGTTCTGATACATCATTATTGTTCTGATTTATCATCCAGGCATGGTACCCCCAACCCCCCGGGGCACGGGAACATACAAAAAAGAAAAAGCCTTGCCTCTTCTTAATGGTAGTGGTTTGGGGCGCAGGAAAGAAAGACGGGTTTAGCACGTAGCTATAGCCTGTCAGGGAGGAGAAGCAGTCATGATGCTGTGGGGTTGGGGAGGATGAGGGGGGGGGGGGGTTGGGGTCGGCTGGCTGCTCTGGAGGCAGTTGTACACAGGTTACCATCGGCAACTTGACTGTGGAAGGATGATCTTGGTGGTGCCGGGGGTGGCAGGGAAAAGCGACGTCCATCGTGGATGCAGGAGTCAGACACACAGACAGGCGGGCGGCGGTGAAGCCTGGCTGGTGGATGCAGGAGTCTGACACACAGACAGGCGGGTGGAGGTGAAGCCTGGCTGGTGGATGCAGGAGTCTGACACACAGACAGGCGGGTGGAGGTGAAGCCTGGCTGGTGGATGCAGGAGTCAGACACACAGACAGGCGGGCGGCGGTGAAGCCTGGCTGGTGGATGCAGGAGTCAGACACACAGACAGGCGGGCGGCGGTGAAGCCTGCTGGCTGGTGGATGCGTGAGAGAGAATCAAAGTTGTGGAGACATACTAGTGAGGATGTTATCGCATGCGGTTTGAAGAGGCTCACAGCAGGTTCATCTATTGGTAACCCCAATGAAAAATATATAACTGGCAAACATATTTGAGAATATACAGTATATAATATTATATATATATATATATATGTATATAAACTGTTCATTATATTTCAACAGCTTGCCAATATATAGAATTATTTGATGATTGTTTACAGTAAAGCATCAATTACATGTCACGATTATGGCTGCAGTCCAATAACCACAATAATTCATATCAAATGGGAGTTTACCTACGTGAAAGCATGGCTAGAATGATTTTTCTTTCATTAGATATGTGAATTGATGTGTTGCATTAACTTTATATTATCTGTATTTTATTTATAGTGCACACTCAAACTCCTTTTTAGAAAAACTTTTGTTCTCTACTTGGTGTATTGCCGATATCAACCCCATTCGCCAGCAAGGACCTTCGTTCTGAGATGCAACACATGCCCTTCGTTCAGAGCAGCAAATCACTTCAATTACCCGTTCCACGTTGACAAGTCACCGTGTCGATGATAAGATGACTCGGCATGTGGGATTATCTGTCCCCTTATCGTACCGGGCAGGATAGAGGAAGGTCACCCCGGAACCCAGAGAACACATAGAGGACACAACGATTTGGCTCCAGCTGTCACTCCGGTGTCCTAGTGCCGAGTTGGCATTTCTCGCTCACTAAAGATCTTGTGTCCTTCGGGCATCGCATGTGTGCGTTTTTGTGTGTGTCTCTGTGTGGGATTTATTCATTTGGTTGACGCATGCATGATGATGGAAAAACGCAATGGACCATGAGGAAGGACATCCACAGTCTGAGGAGAGGAGGAAACACAATTGTGTATACCTACCAAAGCCAGTGGCCATTTTGTCTTTTCTTTTTTCCCAGCATGCATTTTTCCCCTTCATCCGGTCGTCAAACGGTGGAATAATAAGTGTTATCGTCTGGTTCCATACCTCTCCCTCAAACGTAAACATAAACAGCTCTTTTGTCTGGCAATTCCAGCCGATCAGCATTGGAATAAGGCGTCTGAAATCATTAACATTTCATTTCATGTTTCCGACGGCAAATTCATTCCATGGCAACGGCCGTTTCCGAGCTGCCTCTTCTGTGAGGGAAAAATGTTTTTTGCTTTTGTTTTGTATTCTTTGCACAATGCTCGCTCATGCCCCATCACACAGGCAACACAACGGATTGAAAAACATTGTTTGACAGGAGCGACAGATCTGTCAGACAGCTTGCGTGGACAGCCTGCGTGGAGCCAAGGTCGCTGCCCTGGCCAGACTGCCACCGTGCTCAACGCGTCACCAGTTATGCCGTGTGAATCGGCCAATCCCTGCCATCCGGTGCATTGTAACAAGTGAGTTATTAATCCATTAATCCATCTACTGAGGGAGAGAGGAGGGTTAGTTATCATCCAGTGAATCCTACAGAGAGGAGAGAGGAGGGTTAGTTATCATCCAGTGAATCCTACAGAGAGGAGAGCAGGGTTTCCAACAGCACGAGCAACTATAAAAAATAAATAGCAAATAATACGAAAATTATACAATAAAAAAATTGTAGACACAATTTTTTATTATAGACACAAACATATTATTAAGTATATATCTTTTTTATTAAATATACTATTTATTTTTAACCACTAAGCAAATTTAATTTTTTATTAGCAAATTAGTGTGAGCGATTACATTTTACATTGTGTGAGTGTGATTGAGAAACAAGAACTAGGAACAAGTGAGTGTTCTTGCAAGAAGCTTACACTGCATACAAAATATTACTTTGTTTGGATTCTTTTTAATTTGTTTCATGTTTTAGTTATGTTCTAAAGGAACACACTCCATGGATGCACCATTGATGAGGCGACCACATGTGCCAGGTGTCCACACCAGCACTGTACCGTATCTCAAAGGCAACAGACCCTTGCTTCGTCGTTCTGTCCTGCTTAACTTGGGCAAGTTGGATTTGAATTAAGCATCCAATTATGGATCTATAGCAGCTGAATGTTACGTCTCGTCCTCCACCAACCCCCGGCCCCTTGGTCTCTGTGGTCATTGTTGGCTAATCAGCTCATTGGTTGTAGGGAATTATGAATTAATTAGAAAATTAATTAACTGGAGAGAGGGGGTAAATGTTTGCCGCATGTCTATGTCAGAGTGCAAGTATTCCGTTTATTTTTACACTGCTTCCATGGGTAGGCAGAGACAGAGGGAGAGAGAGCGCGAGAGATGCATGATCCATACGTCATTGAGCTTAACACGGAATGATGGATGGATCTTTCACCTTTTCCATCCATCCATCCATCCATGCAACCATCCATCCACAAGACCATCCTTCCATTCATCCATCTATCTATCCACCCTTCTATCCATCAATGCACCCACCCACCCCTCCTGCCTTACATCAACCCGACCCCCCGTCTGTTCAATCCTGGTCGGGGTCTCTCACCTTTCAATGTGAAACTGATCCAGTGTCTGCCCCACTGCATCCACACCTACGGGCAATGTACTGCACATGTCCAATTAGTCTCACCTGCGTGGCTCATGACATTGACAACCCATGTACTCATGGACCCCCACGCAGGCAGCGTCAATCAATCACTCATTGGTCGGGTAATTGATTGATCGTTGGATCGGTTGGTTAATTGGCGAGCGCATTGTTTGGTGGATTAATGTAGCATTTCATTCATTTAATTAAGTTAACCACTCAATTAAACACACAGTTTTAAATCTCATTTACAACCAACGCCCAAAAATTCTCTTTAACTTTTAACTTCAAAACGCAAAATAATTTCCAAGAGGAAACAGACAGGATCAGCCCCACTGGATTGTGAGTAAGAAGATGGCAGGCCTATAGTTAGACCTCCAGCGAGAGCCACAGAGGACAAGAGGGCCATACACGGCTGTTTACTGTAAATTATTCAAATGAAACAGACCGCCAGCCTCGATGAGCCGACCCAGAAGCAGCATTGCACGTAATGGTGGGCGATCGAAGAAGCTATATGTTGTGCTGTGGCCGAGAAAAACAATTTACAACACACTGCGTGAATAGAAGACATTGTTGCCTTTGATCTGTACGGTTTATCAAGAACCTGCGCTCTCTTAAGTGCATGATGTGTGTGTGTGTGTGTGTGTCTGTGTGTACGTGTGCGTGAGGCCTAGGCCTATACCACAATGTTTGTCCATGCATGTTGTGAATTTTCAAGTCACCTCTGGCTTTGGTCTCAACTGTGACACAAAAGTCAGAATGAAAATCCACAGTGGCTTGTCCGTTAAAACATGAACCACCTGAAATTTCACACACCTTTTATTTTTTTTCATACAGCAAATCAACAATCTATCCGAACACGAAGTCCCTCCGCCTGAAACTGTCACGGAGGACTCGGACATGACAGGAAGACGGATGCGCTGACTGTGTTTCTGACAAAAAGCCTCCAGAGCCAGGAAATGTGTTAGGGCCGCTGTTGCTACATGAGCATGTTGTGCCACTCGGAGCCCTCCCTCTGCAATCTGCCGTGTTCATCCCTGCCAGACGGCCATTTTCTATCTATATTTATACATATACACAACCACACACACACACACACACACACACACAGAGTTGTTCACTTTCGATTTTAATTATTAATTTAAATTGCATGTCATAACTAGAAGTAGGATAGTAACCTGTAATAATCAGCAGAATAATTTAAACAAAAAAAAGATTGAATTATAATATGTTCAACAGTCTGACGTATATATTCACTCTCAATTAATGAGTCAATTAATGAGAGCGCTGTTAAGTTATATAAAGAAGTCGAGTTAGTGTGAGCGCGTTACTTCATATATTAGCAGTGTGTGAAGCCCCCGTTCAACGCCTGAACAGCCAAACAGACACGACCGACGTTGCACAACCGTCTCCACGCAACACGCCGCACAACCGTCTCCACGCAACGCGCCGCACAACCGTCTCCACGCAACGCGCTGCACAGCGGTACGGTAAACACAGCGGTACGGTGAACACAGCGCGGCGGTACGGCAGCACACTGTGAACGTGTTGAAGTCTCCTCTGGTCCTGCCAGCGTCGCTCACAGGAAGTGGTTTGTCTCGGGGTGCACATGTGAGCGGGCGAGAGAGGGAGAGAGAGAGAGAGGGAGAGGGAGCCTTGGATGATCCTCATGGTGGGGGGTGGAGGATGGGGGGGGGGTGGGGAGGTGTCAGGCTGTGACTGGCTCAGAGACGACATGCATAGACACTCACACAGTCATTGGAACACTGTTTATCTCCCCCCGGACCAGCGGCTGATTGGTGGCTGGGGACCCTCCCCCGTCCTAACCACGCTGGGCAGCGATCATAGGGAATGGATGGCTCTCCCTCTCTCCCCCCTCTCTCCCCCATCACTCTCTATCCTAACCTGCCATGCTGGGCAGGGATCATAGGGAATGGATCTCTCTCTCTCTCTCTCGGTCTCATTCGCTCTCCCCCCCTTACTCTCCCCCCTTCTAACCATGCTGGGCTGGAATCATCAAGAATGGATCTCTCTCTCTCTCTCTCTCTCTCTCTCTCTCTCTCTCTCTCTCTCTCTCTCTCTCTCTCTCTCTCTCTCTCTCTCTCCCCATTTCCTACCTCGATTAAGGTGACTCGATTTCCGGAGTGATGAACAGGGACATTTGTGTTTTGGCAGTCCATAAATCAGCAGAATATCTGATATTATTTGTGAAACAAAAGAAAGGGCAGACATTGTTGACATTTTCCCTTTACTTATCATGGTTAATGTAGTACTGTAGTGAATGATTTGGCAGTAACCTACATGCCCACTGGTTCAGTATGATGTGTTGTAAGCTTTGGTAGAGCAGCCAAAAACAATCCAAAGTAGCTCCTCCATTTTGTGTTAAAAGTCTATTGTTTAAAATCAATGCCTGCTTATGGTGTGAAGTTTATAGATACAGCGTTAAGCAAGGTCACGTCACAGACTATCAGATAGACTTGAGACTAATTAACAACTGTCTCGTAATTAATATTCATGCGCAAGCTGGGGACCTTTGCCATTTAAAAATGTATCATCTTTTTTTTTTTAATCCTTTTTGAAAAACGGGAACATTACCAGGGACAGCCCAGCAGAAAACGGTCCCCAGATAACAGGCATGTCTGGTCACCCTAACCTTGATCACTCCTCTCTATCTCGCCATCTCCATGCCATCTATCTCTCTGTGTGTCCCCATATTAACTGCATCTCTGTCTGAAACCCCCCTGAGAGCCAGTCGTCGGCTAAGGGAAAAACACACTTAATCTTAAAAAGATGTTCTACTCATAAATCATACATCTGTCACATTAAAACATGTGTAGGACTTTAATCAGCCACTGTCGGCGGAATGAGATAACGTTGACGTCTGATCACAACTTCTCTGGGCTCTTCCCACTGTTTGAAATAGCTGCTCTTGTCACAGATTCTCCTTGCTCTTAATTATTGCCCTATTTCATGGCATCGAACGCGCGAGCGGGCGGCCTCTCCAAGACCGACCCGTTGTGCTCATTGTTAGTCATTCCAGATCAGTAAAAAGCCAAGCCTATATTTAAATCCCATGTAATTTAATCACAAACAAGTGGCTCATTAGATTCCATAAGTTTCCGCTCTGATTTGTGTAAATAAAGCACAGGGTGAGGACAGCGCAGCTCCTTACTAGCTTTGATGTTCACGCAGACTCCTTTCTAATGAGTTGCTTTCACAATCACATCCTACAGTTGGCTCAGTCACTCCTTAAGCTTCATGAGTTGAAGCAGACTTTTTAAATTGCAATGCTATACCTATGGAGAGTTTGATGGTGCCGTTTGAAAATGACACTCTGTTAGCATTATGCTAACAGAGGCCATAGCAGAGCATACCTTCATGCTAACACCACGCAACACTACACTGTGCTATCACAGGGCAGCATCGGACTTGGTTCCCGACTCATTCTGCTGCTTTCTTTGCTATGCTAACACAGGGCAACAGCCGACCGGGGAAAGCTATTCAGCAGTGTGTTGCTACATGCTAACCCCTGTGTTAGCACCAGGAGCCGCGTTTTGCTAACACAGCGGAACCAGACAATGCTAGCTTATTCCCGCAGTGTTGCTTCATGCTAACACAGGGAGGGGCACCAAGGGCCGCGATACGCTAACACAGGCAAGTGTGCGCCGCGTTATGCTAACACAGGGTAACAGCGGACTGCGTTATGCTAACACAGGGTAACAGCGGACTGCGTTATGCTAACACAGGGCAACAGCGGACTGCGTTACGCTAACACAGGGCAACAGCGGACTGCGTTACGCTAACACAGGGCAACAGCGGACTGCGTTACACTAACACAGGGCCACAGCGGACTGCGTTACGCTAACACAGGGCCACAGCGGACTGCGTTACGCTAACACAGGGCAACAGCGGACTGCGTTATGCTAACACAGGGTAACAGCGGACTGCGTTACGCTAACACAGGGCAACAGCGGACTGCGTTACGCTAACACAGGGCAACAGCGGACTGCGTTACGCTAACACAGGGCAACAGCGGACTGCGTTACGCTAACACAGGGCAACAGCGGACTGCGTTACGCTAACACAGGGCAACAGCGGACTGCGTTACGCTAACACAGGGTAACAGCGGACTGCGTTACGCTAACACAGGGCAACAGCGGACTGCGTTACGCTAACACAGGGTAACAGCGGACTGCGTTATGCTAACACAGGGCAACAGCGGACTGCGTTACGCTAACACAGGGCAACAGCGGACTGCGTTACGCTAACACAGGGCAACAGCGGACTGCGTTACGCTAACACAGGGCAACAGCGGACTGCGTTACGCTAACACAGGGCAACAGCGGACTGCGTTACGCTAACACAGGGTAACAGCGGACTGCGTTATGCTAACACAGGGCAACAGCGGACTGCGTTATGCTAACACAGGGTAACAGCGGACTGCGTTACGCTAACACAGGGCAACAGTGAGCTGTCATCAAGACTGAGCGCCAGGTTTCCTTGGGGGGGAAAGGACGGTAAATGAGAGGGGCGGTGAGAGCAGCATCTGGGCCCCCCCCCAGGTAGGGAGGGCTGGCCGGAGACACTGATGGGAGGTGAAGTGGCGTGGGGGGGAGGATCAATGTGAGGGCTTATTTAAGACAGTGGTAGCGTCCTGAGCGGGGAACTCCTCTGATTGGATGTAGCAGCGGTCCGCTCTGCTGTTGATACTAA
>NC_140281.1:17749288-17761788 GCF_964030765.1 Micromesistius poutassou | reverse complement strand
ACACATACACACCAACATAGACACACACACACACACACACACACACACACACACACACACACAAGCACACACATTCACAAACACACCAGCGTGCACAGATTCACATTAACATGCATACAAACACACTCACACACGCACAAACACACCAACACACACACATTGCCACAAAGACACACACACGCAGACACACACACAAACACACACACATTGCCACAAACACACACACACGCAGACACACACACAAACACACCAACACACACACATTGCCACAAACACACACACACACACACACAAACACAGCCCTATTCCTGTCGCTTCCCTCCCAGTGTTGTTCGCTCTCCCCCTCTGACTCCCCCACTCTGTCTCTCTATCTCCCCCTTTGACTCCCCCACTCTGTCTCTCTCTCCCCCCCTCTGTCTCTGTCTCTCCCCCCCTCTGTCTCTGTCTCTCTCCCTCCATCTCTCCCTCCCGCTGTCTCTCTCTCTCCTCCCACTGTCTCTCTCTCCCCCCCTCTGTCTTTCTCTCTGTCCATCCCTCTGACTCCCCCCCCTCTGTCTCCCCCCCTTTCCTTTGTCGCTAACTTGTGAAAGGCAGCCAATAAGGGGCTGAGAAGGCTCAGCTCAGACTCACTGACACCCACCACAGTGATGCACTGGGCAAGAGAGAGAGAGAGAGAGAGAGAGAGAGAGAGAGCGAGAGAGAGAGAGAGGACTAGGGACGCAGACAGAGAAAGATGAAGAGAGGGTTCGGGGTAGAGCGAGCTAGGGCTACAGAGATACACAAGGAGAGAGGAGAGAAAGGAGAGCAATGGGACGAAGACAGAGAAATACATACAGTAAACAGAATGGGGAGAGAGAGAGAGAAGGAATGAGACAGAGACTGAGAGAGAGAGAGCGAGCAAGGGACACATCAGCGGCAGGGGGTGAGAGGGGGAGGGAGAGGCTATATAGAGAGACATGGACATGGCACAGAATAGACTGTGTGAGAGAGAGAGAGAGACAGAGAGACATAGAGAGAGAGACAGAGAGAGTGAGAGAGAGAGAGGGAGGGTTCTGGATGATGATAGAGGAAGAAAAGAGTTGAGAGGAGAGAGGCCGGGGAGGGGGGCGGAGAAACCGGGAAAGAGAGTGAGTGGGAGAGGGGAGGGAGGGAGGGCAGAGAGAGCGAGCGGGCGAGCAAGAGAGAGAGCGAGAGAGCAAGGAGGGGAGAGCAGGGAGAGAGAGCAAAGCACAGTGCGAAGCCAGAGGAGAAGGCGGGAGTTCGCTCTCTCGCTCTTTCTCCAGCCTCCCCCCCCCTCCTCTCTCTCTCTCTCTCTCCTCCTCCTCCTCTAGCTCTCTCTCTCTCTCCTCTCTCTCCATCAGCGCACACACACACGGCGGCTGCTGCGCACACACACAGCCGCGCCGGGCTGCACTCTTGTCAGTCTTGGAATGTAAGCACGACTGTGAGGAGACTGAGGAGAGCGTTCCGCCGCCACCGCCGAGAACCGCTCAGGAACTAAGGACTCTTTAAGTACCCCGACCCCCCTCCCTCCCTCCCTCTCCCTCTCCTCTCCGTCTCACCTCTCCCCCCCAACCGGGGATGGGTGCCTGGCTGTGACACCCCCGAGGTAAGTGAGACATTTCCCCTCGCGTACTTCACTTCCGACGCCGCTTTAATAGCTGTCGATGTCGCCTTCGATGTTATTGTTATTATTGTGACTGTGGTTATTGGTGTCGTTGTTATTTTTATTACAGTGTTGTTGTGTTGTTGTTTGGCTGGGCGCTGTCGCCCATGGGTGCTGCCGCTGCCGCTGCCGCTATGGGTTCACTGCCCCGGTCCCGTCATGGCTTGGTTGGATGAGAGACGGAGGGCGAGAGAGAGAGGGAGAGAGAGAGAGAGCAGAGGACAGGTGGACTGTTGGAACAGAAAGCACAAGAAGTGGAAAAGGGGAGACTGAGCAGACGCTGGTGGAATACATACAAGGCAAGACCGGGTGGTGTTACTGCTGCTGCTGGTGGTGGTGGTGGTGCTGGTGCTGGGGTTGCTGGTAGTGGTATTGCTTCTGGTTGTGGTGGTGGAGGAGGTGGTGGTGGTGGTGTTACTGGTGGTGGTGGTGTTACTGGTGGTGGTGGTGGTGGTGTTGCTGGAGGTGGTGGTGGTATTGGTGGTGGTGGTGTTGCTGGTGGTGGTATTGGTGGTGGTGGTGTTGCTGGTGGTGTTGCTGGTGGTGTTGCTGGTGGTGGTGGTGGTGGTGCTGGAGGTGGTAGTGGTGGTGGTGGTGGTGGTGTTGCTGGAGGTGGTGGTGCTGGAGGTGGTAGTGGTGGTGGTGGTGGTGGTGTTGCTGGAGGTGGTGGTGCTGGAGGTGCTGGAGGAGGAGCAGCAGCAGCCACAGAGGTTACCGGGAACAGATTCTCTGGAAGTCTGGCGGTGGCGTGTTGGAAATGTTATCCGTGCGCATTAGGATCCGCCTGCCACACCGAGTCTGCAGCTCCGCCGGGAGAGGAGCGATGGCGCGCCGAGCCCCAGCCCCTCGTGCTGAGCTCTGGGTGGATTAGTGCCAGTGGAAGCTCCGAAATAATAATACCCAACTTTTGCTCTTTTTTTAGTTTTTTAAATCCCAGAGAAGGTTTGTGTTACCACGATTCGGTTTGTTTTTTGGTGACTTATAAGATGGTGATGGGGACAATCGGGTTGGAATGATGGGGCTGTATTTGCATTTTATTCGCCGATGTATTCCTGACACCTGTCACACAGTGCGTATCGTACGGTCATGTCCATGAATATGTAATTCGCAGCCCCACACTGCCCGGGGAAAAATGTCTGCTTGTTGGATTAACGAGTATAGCAGCGTATACTAATGTAAAGTGCTTGAGTCTGGTACATGATTCATTTGACTTTGAGGGAGCTACAATTGGGTGGAGATTGTAGCTCCCTTAATATGCTGTGTTACTGTGTTTGTCTGTTGGAAATATTGTATATATTTATATAGTCCTGAATGTTGCCTTTGCATGAATTGTGTGCATATGTACGCTTGGGGCTTGTTAAGACAAATGTATTTAGATTTGTGTGTTTGTTTGTGTCACTAGGTGTGTCTGTGAGAGACATTGCATGTGATAGACTTTGTGTATTTGTGTGTGTCTGTCTGTGTGTCTGTTTGCGTATGTGTGTGTCTTTATTGCAGACGCATGTCTACATGTGTATGTGTCAGAATCCATTTTGACTTGCAATGGTTTATGTGTGTGTGTTTGTGTGTGTGTGCATGCCTGTGCCTGCCTGCGTATATATTTGTGTTTTCTATGTCCGTGTCTGTGTGTGCGCATGTTTGTGTGTGTGTGTGTGTGTGTGTGTGTGTGCTTGCTTGCTGAGAGGCACTGACGGGCAAATCATATACCTGCAGTGTGGCACGGACTGATAGCATGGAGGGGCAGCGCGGCGTGGATATCTGCTGGAGCGCACAGAGGCGTTTGGTCGCCGCACTGAGTCCTCCATGGCCACGCGCACACGCAGACGCACACGCGCGAGCACCCAGGCAGGGGCGCACGAGCCCAGAGCAGCCAGGCAAGAGTGTACGAGCCCAGAGAAGCCAGCAGCAGCGTGGGTCATGTACATGTGCATATCCTCCACAAGGCCAAGTTAATCCTCTCCCCTCTCTCTATCTCTGCCTCCTTTTACTCTCTCACAAACGCTCACCCTCTCTCTCTCGCTCCCTCACACCCACGCCTTCTCTTCCTCTCTCTGTCTCATACACACCCACTCTCTCTGTCCTTAACCCTCGCTCTTTTTCTCTCCCCCTCTCCCCCGTTCACACACTCTCCATCACCTCATCACATCTCTCTCTCCCCCTGTCTCTTTCACACCCTCTCCCTCCGTCTCCCCTTCACCTAGCCCATCTCTCGCTCTCTCTCCCTTTTCCCCTCTCTCTATCTATCCTCATACACTCATACACTCATCTCGCACCCTCCCTCTCTCTCTATGGAGTCTCCGGTACATAGACAGTTTGATGACCTCCGCCCGGCATGCAGATGATGTATTTAGGACATACTTCTTGGGCATGGGGGGGGTGGGGGCGGGGGCATTCGTGTTACAATGTCTCATGGTTTATACGAATTATAGCGTGTTTCCTGAATCTCTGTCAGATACAGAATGACCTTTTAGTCAAACGAGCAGAGGTGCAAAGCGTTGCCTCCCACACACATGCAGGCTGCTGGTGCTTCTCAGCGTGCAAACCGTGGCTTTAGGAGGGCTTTGATACGGAATAATCATTTGAAAAAGAGGCTGCATCTATTGAAAATGAACGACGGAAAGTCAAGATAATTTTGGGATTTGAAAGTGTGCGTGTGTCAATTAAGATATTTAAATGGCGTGTGATTTTTTATGAGGACATTTAGGCACGATAACCTCAAATTACATGCAATGATGTGGCAAAACAGGGTCAAGCAAACTATCAACTACAACACTGTCGATATATATGTACGGCTATACATGCCTGTATATCAATACTTTTTTTTTTTTTCTTGAGTCTACATAACCTTTCAAGTAAACACACTCCCTTCCCCGTTTGCAGAATCTTTTCAGAAAGGAAGTGCGGACTGTATCATAAAAATTGCTTAGAGGATTTCAAAACATGAGCACAAGCTTGGTGAGCTTCGCCGGTGACAGCAGCCGGCCCCTCGCCTGTCTAGCATGGCTCTCTGGCGCCACCAAGTGGCCGCTTTTATACTCCCCCTCGTTCACCCTGCAGTCCACCGCGTCGACGGCCCCGTGCTGCTGCTGCTGCTGCTGCTGGATTCACACCCTGCCCGCGGTGGGATGTCGAATCCGGCAGGCAATCACTGGGCCTATTGCGGCTGTCAATCACACACTGTGCTCTCCCCTGGTCCTACCACTGGCAAAGTGTTTTCCACAAAATATGACATGGTCCTAAAAACATGCGTATGTCTGTCTGCTTGGAGAGCCCTGGGTAAACGAGTGTCATGGAGGACTCTATCAAAACACCGCCCTGACCCGTCTGCTCTCTGTGTTGTGCTCTTGTCCAGCATCCTCTCTCTCTATTCCCTCGCCCTCTCGATGTCCTTCATTCTCCACTATCGTGGCTCTGTGTGTGTGTGCGTGTGTGTGTGTGTGTGTGTGTGTGTGTGTGTGTGTGTGTGTGTATGTCTGTGTGTGTGTGTGTGCGTGTGTCTGTCTGACTGTCTGTCTGTCTGTGCGTGTGTGTGTGTGTGTGTGTGTCTGTGTATGTCTCTGTCTGTGTGTGTGTGTGTGTATGTCTCTGTCTGTCTGTCTGTGTGTGTCTGCGTGTGTGTGTGTGTGTGTGTGTCTGCGTGTGTGGGGGTGTGTCTGTGTGCGTGTGTGTGTGTGTGTGTGTGTGTGTGTGTATGTCTCTGTCTGTGTGTGTGTGTGTGTGTGTGTCTCTGTGTGTGTGTGTGTGTGTGTGTCTCTGTGTGTGTGTGTGTGTGTCTGTGTGTGTGTGTGTGTGTGTGTCTGTGTATGTCTGTGTATGTCTGTGTGTGTGTGTGTGTGTGTGTGTCTGTATGTGTGTGTGTGTGTGTGTGTTTGCTTGCCTCTTTCTTCCACTTGTTGATTGCGCCGTCGACACACACAAAGAGCCCTGTGGACAAAGCGCGAGCGAGACGTCTCGGGGTCTGAGCGGTAATCCTTCAGGCCTTCGCACCTCGGCGCCGCCTGCGTCCCTCCGACGGCCGTGCGGCGACACGGCGTCAGACCCCACACGTGGGCTATCATAGACGTATACACTGACTAGATGTCGCATTCGGCATCTAAGCGTGCGTCAACAATGCCGCCATCTTGCCGCGGGGTACGTCGATGAGGCATGACCGTCGACGAGGTCCTTCCCCAGTCTACATCACTCTAAAACGCCTGGTTTTGAGGACGTGTAATGATAGTAAAAAAAAAAAAAAATAAAGTATTTTACATTTATTTTTACTAGCATTACCACAAACACGCGGTTTGACCCGACCCGATTGAAGATTTCCTTTTAAAAAGGCGTTTTAGACTGGGAAAGGACTTCTGTCCCATCGACGTTCATTCATTCAGGTGGGTGGTCACCCCGCGGCAAGATGGCGGCGGCGTTGACGTATATGTTCCACTGAACGGCGCAGCTCAGGCGGTATCTAGTCAGTATATATCTATGGTTGGCTATAAGCCCCTTCGACGGGTGCATGTTCAAATGGGTCTGTCTGCGTGTTGCTAGGGATACGTGCATTCACTTGGAGCACAAAACAAACATTATGGGATTAAAATATGAACCAATGTTATTTTTTCTGATGCACTCGTTAAGGACCACGTGACCCTAATTATCTCCAGACAGCCAATCAGATAACAGCACTCGACGGTATGACAGTGGAAGATGTTCTCAGACTGTACAGTGCGTCCTATAGGCTGTTCAGTGTGGGCCAGGGAGCCAGGCAGCGTTTGAGTTCACATTATGAGTCCTACTACCCTATGGATTTTATTTGTGGATATTAAATATTTTACAAGGTATTGAAAAAACACTAATGGAATCAAGAAAAAGCCAAGTTGCACTACTCCCATTACTTAGTGTGTGTTTGCTTGTGTGTGTTTGTTTGTGTTGTTGCGCGTGTGTCTGAGAGAGAGAGAGAGAGAGAGAGAGAGCGAGAGAGAGAGAGAGAGAGAGAGAGAGACACACACACACACACACACAGATAAGGTGACAGAGTGGGAGGTGAGGGCGAGGCTATTTGTGTACAATCGTGCCTGTGTGTACACATTAAAAATGTGCAGAGTAGTACGTGTGCGCCCTGCTTGGAAAAAGTGTTTTTCCCCATAATCAGCTCGTGTGCATGTCTGATCAAAGATACACTTATTCAGCAAAACAAGAATGTATAATTCTGCGTATTACAGAAGGGGAGCTCAGCAAAGCTATCGCCAGTGCATGCATTAACCAAGTTAACGATTACAAAAAGTAAAATAAACAACAACTTTATGGGCTTATTTAATGATTTTTGCACTTGCTCTCCGCCCCCCCCCCCCGCTATATAAGCTGACACCAGCACCTAATCCCATCATAAACAATGTCTTTACTACACTTCTCTGGGCTACTTACCAGGCTGAATAAGTTGAGATAATTCACTCAGAGTCTATAACAGCTGGCGTGAATACAGCTAGCCGCTGCCGTTAATGGGCTGAGTTGGAGGGATGCTTCTGAGGGCGCCACAGTGATGCCTAATGCTCAATAAGCACGCCGCATCAAAGATTAATATCGCAAATGCCATTAAAACTCAAGGACAAGCTGGAATGATAATTAGAAAATGCAATCACAAGTATCGGGGCCAGATTAATTGCGAAGCCGAAGCCGGCGTTTCCTGATTCGCGGCGAATGCACTTGTCACACGCGCGGAGAGCCGTGGTGCATGCTGCCTCGCACTGCGCGGAGATAAGGCGGCGGGCGGTTCACGGCACAGATTAGCACATTAGCATTAGCATATAAGCAGCAAACCGCTTTTATTTGCTTTACTTTTCTTTGAGCAGGGAGGGGAGTGCTTTAAGAGGCTGATCCATACGTTGTGTTGCATAGGTACCCTCATGATGAGCACTTTCCCCTGGGCTGCCAGGATATTTATGGCCTTTGTGTCATTATATTCTCTTTATATATCCTCTATACATAATCAGTGACCTCAGACGTGTAGGGACACCGAGATGGAGATGCAGTATATGCAGGAGGGTGCTAGTGCATGCTTATGCCGTTATGTAACCTCATATTTTCACATTTTTCACCCCAAGAGTGTCTCACTATTTTGTACCTCAAACGGAAGGCAATAACATACAGGATATTCCAGCTTAGAGTTTGCCGGTGGATATAATTACAGCCCAGCCTCTTCCGAGATGTTCCCCAACCAAACAAACCTTCCTGTGCTTTAGTTTAACGTGACACATACCTCAGTTTAATAGCAAATCGCTTCATCACATGGATTTCACTCAGCTAAATATCTCTCTCTCTCTCTCTCTCTTGTGTGTGTGTGACTAGAATGATCAGTGTTTAACTCTCAGATCTCATTAGCCCATTTATTTAATTTCCCATATAAAGGATGGCAGTCATTTACATTCAGTTTCATCAACCCCAAACCATGATACAAATTTGTTCACCGACAGTCACGGGACTCTTTCATTCGCGCGGTAATTCATTCCAACGTCTCCATCAGCCACACGTAGCGGACGTCCTTATTTAAGGGCTCCCACGCGAGGGAAGAGTGAACGCAACGCCGCGCGGCACTCCCTGGAGGAATACACTGAACGCTTGTCTGGCACCATGGCCTGTTCCCTCCACCCCCGCCCCCACCCCAACCCAACCCACCCCCACCCCCACCCCAACACCTGCTAAAGAGCCTCTTTTAGGAGAGGGAAGGCAAGATTTATTAGGATTAACTTCTCGGAGTCCATAAATTATGCATGTATCCCTAAATTACCTATCAAGAGTGCTGGTCCTGGTAGGGACTTGGCCGAGGTGAGGTATAGCGCGAGGATTGCCAATTATACAGAAATACCTTTTCTAAAGGCTACCTGCCTGACACCCAAAGACAATTATGAATGCGCTGCCAATTCACTGCATGGGTACCTTGGACACACACTGGCGTTGGAAGAGAAAACGCTGCAGTGAAGTTCCCTGTGTTGGACGTCTATTTGCCCAATTAAAACATAAACAAATGGTTGTAGAGTTTACTGTTTTTTAACAATAAAAATGAGGCAGACAAGGTTTGTGCAGTTTACCATTGGTGACAAAAAATTACCTTCCACAAAAAAGGAAAACGGAGACAGAGATTTGTATCTAATTGCTATTCTTAAACAATGTTATTTTAAACTGGGAACACACAAGGGCTGTTAAATATTTAACGGTAAGCAACGCACGCAGGGAATATCAATGATCCGGTGCCCTCGGTTACACAGACATGCCTCGCAAAGCGGTCGATATTTGCCCTCCCAGGCCTTGATTCATGACGTGTGTTTTCTTGTATCTACAGGAGACGACCAGAACCCAAGCCGCGGCCCGGAGACTATACCATGTCTGTTCTGAAGACATTGCTACTCGGTGTTCACTCTCATCCAATCACAACGAGCTTGATACGATAATTTGCCACCAGTCCAAACCCCCTGAATCCCCCAGACCCAAACCGTTTGGATACCATGACAGCCGCTCAGCTCGTGCTGCTGCTCTGGACGCTGCCCTTGCTGCGCGCCGCCGCCGCCCTGCCCGTCCTCCCGGGGAAAACAGGCCAAGCTTTGGGATGGTCGGACGGCGACGGAGACGGCAGGATTCTTCACCGCTCCAAACGGGGCTGGATGTGGAACCAGTTCTTTCTGATGGAGGAGTACACCGGCACCGACCACCAGTACGTCGGAAAGGTAACGCATTTGAAAACTTGCGCCATTTGAAAGGAGGATGCCTATTGGTTACTTTCCACTTCTGTCTCACGAATCAGACTTTAGATTGATGTCGGATTATGTCTGATTGGCAGACACAGAGCTCCAAGCTGGGTAAATGTGGCGTTTCACTTTCTTTCGCTTCGAATTGTTTTGACCAATCGTGTTGCTGAAGGCGGGGATCTATAGGCCCATAATTGGCCAGCACAAACTCGGCCAGCCGTAGTAAACTGTTAAACAAAGTGTCTGTAAAGGATCAAATCAACATGTTGTGGTCTGGCCACTGTATAAATACTCATTAAAAAAAAGCTCAATCGACTCGTGCTAATGAGTGGGCCCCTTGCAATGGGCCCCTTGCAGTTTCGGATCTCCGGCCCAAGGTCTGTGCAGTCCGCCCCCCCCCAGAAGTTCTGTTGACATAGGAGGACTGCTGATCCCTGATGACTCTCTAACCCCCTGTTTCTAAGCAGTGGAGCGGGAGAGGGGCTGTGTTGAACAAAAATCATGAGTTTCAGCTTCGGTTCTCCAGGCATTACCTATTTATAATCTATAGATATTTCATGGTTTTAACAGACTACCGACTCGTACACCCATGACTTCACTGCTACTTACCACTAAGAATACGGTGCTGTTAATTGGGGGTTTACAGCTCTTTGAAAACTATTTGCTCATCCGAAACTCTTTTTCTGTTCTTTCTTCACCCCAATTTACTTTCTCTTTCCACCTTAACTTAACTTTTTCGCTCTGAACTAATTTCCTTTTTCTCGGCTAAATCAAAGGCACTCAACTTGACGGCAGAATTAATAACGACTCGGCTACATATCTCGGTGCAATGAGTTGAAAAACAAAACCTCATGCGAAACAAGAAAACAACTTGTTCAATTTAAAGTGTGTGGTATATATATTCCCAAACAACAATTAAAGACAAATTTGCATATAACACCTTGTTCCTTCCAGAATCTGTTCAGATGAATTAGTGAACCTGTCGCCTTGTGGCCCCTCAACGAAAACTCTGCAAAAAACACCGCCTTCCTCCACACCTACCCACATCCACTCACTTCCACCCACCCCCACCAACACCCACCCACACCCACCCACAGCCCCTGTACTACATCTAGTGCTGCCATGTATTCACAATATTTCATTGAACAATCAATATTGTGTTCAATGCCATTACGTTGCACAACATACACTATGTAAGATATCTTTATATCGTGTACAATAAAATTGAAATAGAAAGTAGTCAAGCAGCACATTGAGAAAACTTGATTTAAATTACGTTTGAATCCCACTTACTGACTCACACTCACGTCCCAATGTGATGACACGACTCAACGATGAACGTCTTCATCCATAAATTATATTTATTCAACAACGTACAGGCATGAAGTACGTGCTTTAGGGGACATCGAAGTGGCATTCGTTTCAATTCACGTACAGATAATTACATTTCTAGTTCTGATGATTCACATTATTTCAGTAAATGAGAAGATGTCAGCACTCTCTGTTTCTGTCTGTTTCTTCGTAGCACACAAAGCAATCCTCTTGTGTGACTCTGCAGGTACTCCAGGTGCTTAACATGAGAGAGTTTGTCTTAAAGGCTGTGTTGCCTTCGCAGCTCCACACGTGTGTGTGGAAGCGTGACCATAAGAAGCAGCTAAATTGCTCATACGAGCGTTGATGCTCTGCTTTACCAGAGCGTGACCGCAGGAAGAGTTACGAGACACATACAGGATGCCGCCCGTGAGTTTCAAAAGTACACCCAGAAGATACAAAAGGTTTAATGAGAAGTACGATGGAAGGGAGGGGGGGGGCAGAGCAAGGTATGGTTGGTCCATAGAACCAGGCTCAATCTAGGAGCAATGAGAATGACGCAGTGTGTTCAACTGTCCATGAAGGGTCACATCTTTGATCAATTATGCTTAATCACTTCATCTTTCATACATTCTATAGCTAATTGGCCACACAGATTCAGATTCAGATCACTTAATTAATCCCTGGGAATGGTTCTGTAACAATTGCAATAAAAAAAAAATCACCTTGATTTAATTATACATACATACACAAGCATATACATAAACATTTGCATATTCATTAAAAATACATGGCTCAAGTGTTAGGCCACAGCCTAGTACCACCCATATACAAATCTTCATCACAAACCATCGACCAAAGTGTGATGATTTCTTCCACATCGCCCCAAATACCAAGTGTCACCCCAAACACCCCCACGACACCCCCAGACCAGGCTGATCTCCAGTGGTCCGCACTAGACTGCATGTTAATAATAATAATAATAATAATAATAATAATAATAGATTGGACTTATATTGTGCTTTTGTAACTACTCAAAGACCCTAACGCGAAAAAATGTAGGCGCTAAAAAATGTTGAATGCTAAAAAATGTTGAATGCTAAAAAATGTTTGATGATAATTTTATAAGAATGTAAAAAGTAAAAATGATAAAAAAAAAAAAAAAAAGGAGAAAGGGGAGAGGGGAGAGAGGGGAAGGAGGGTATGTGGTGAAAGCGATCTTAAAAAGGCTGGTGTTGAGGGCCTGTTTAAAGCAGCGTGTTGGCCTGTCGGGTGTGGTCGGGGAGGGAGTTCCAGAGGGGGAGTGAGAAGGCCCTGTCACCCCAGGTCTGGAGCTCGGTCATGGGGGTTCTAAGTGTGGTGGTGTCCATAGACCGTGTGCTGGGTGTGTTTCAGTAGTTCCCCCCCCCCCCCCCCCCTCCACCGAGTGCTCGGTGTGATGGGTGGTGGAGATGGCTCGCAGGTGGTCTACATCCTAGTTAGCACCACAGGTTCCCAATGTACTTTGAAGCAGTCAGATCATACAGCAGAGTATATATTTAATTTATATATTTATATATTAATATATATCTATTGCTCTTGTGGCTCACGGTGTTTCCAGCATCGTATTACAGCTATTTTTCCTGGCTGCCACTCGAGCTGCTGAAACGGACGGGACCCCCCACATACAGATTAGAAATTATTTTCCCTGCGCTGCACGGCATCAAAGCCCGGACGAGGAACAAAAGAACGATGACCAATTACGTGGAGGCAGCGCACAGCACAGCTCAGTGATCAGCCATTTTTTCTTTACGCTTTTTCAAATTGTT
>NC_140281.1:17745686-17749088 GCF_964030765.1 Micromesistius poutassou | reverse complement strand
AAGCAAAACACACACCCTCGCCCTTTATTGTCCCCGGGAACATTATGCCAACCCCTCCGAGGCCGGCACCAAAGTCAAAGCTTGAAAGAGGCTAATTTGCTCCACGGTGCACGCCTCTGTCTCCGCCCGCCGCATCCGCCACCACAACCGTTACCGGCAGCATATGGCAGCGCTCTGTCTCCGAGAGACGAGAGACGTGGTCCCGCACGCCGCCGAGCCACACGGAGCAGCGCGCCGCTGCACTAGACGTGTCAGCGGAATACGCAAGTTGACAATGATGAAGGAGACGGGGAGCGGGGGACGCGTGGATCGTTGTCTGACAAAACACACAAGTCACGCTCCAGAACGGATGCCCTCGCTGTGTTGGGGACGGGGGACGGGGGGGGGGGGCATTTGGAATGAGTAATGTACCCGGTGAGGGTTACCGTGGGTTGGTGGATTAAGGGGAAGCCAGAGAGGAGGAAGGTTCAGTTACGCTGGTTGTTTAGCGGTCGTTACAGGGTGTAAGGTTCAGTTACGCTGGTTGTTACACACTTACAGACCTACAGAATGGCAGAGGGACAGACGTACATACTTGCAGACAGACATGCACTGACTGACTCCCTTACAGACATACAGCAAGGCGGAGAGACAGACATGCATACTTGCAGACAGACATGCAAACTTGCAGACAGACATGCACGGACTGGCAGACGGACGGACGCCGAGGCGGACGGGAATAACTGGCACAACGTCAAAAGAGGCAGCTGGTGAGCGAGATGTGATGTATTTGTACCGTGTGGTTTGTTGTGCTGCAGATACTCCATCGACCGTCACACAGACCTGGAGAGGCTGTTCAACATCGACTCTGTGAACGGCAGCATCACCACCCTGAAGGCTCTGGACCGAGAGATGTCTCGATGGCACAACATCTCCGTGGTCGCCACGGAAATAAGTAGGCACCGCCCGCAAACACCCTAAACCTGCCCCAAGTGTCGGTTGGTGCTTGCTAGCACCAACAGATAATGACCCTAAAGGATGAATCATTGTCACGTTAGCCTAATGCTACCGTATGCTAACCTCACGGGCTACCGTTGGTGTTTCAGACAACCCTCGCCAGACGACGCGCGTCCCCGTGTTCATCAAGGTGCTGGATGTCAACGACAACGCCCCCGAGTTCGCCATGTCCTACGACACCTTCGTCTGCGAGAACGTCAAAGCAGGACAGGTACAGCGCCCCCTCCCCCACCAGGCTAGCGCTACTGTTCACAGGGTTGCCAACTCTCACGCATCTGGTGTGACAATCACGCTTTCAGCAACAATCTCACGCCCCACCACCCCCCGTCAAAAACTCTGCCTGCCCGCAACCCCATACTCCCCCCCCCCCCCCCCCCCCCCCCCCCCCCCACTCAGCAATTCCATCCACGGAGCGTTATAATTATAAGCATTAAGATTTCACAGTCTCACGCCAGCCAGCAACCCTGTGTTCACTATAGTTCATGCTGTTTAGGCGTTGGGTGGATGCGGTTATCCAATGCGTCTGTGAGTACAGATACATTGTCAGTTGTAGACTTAAAGACTTAAATTTCTACAAATGTAGAAATGTTGACGTATTCATGAGCGTCACGTAGCGTGCGTCACGTAAAATGAGCAAGTAGGGGTCAGGGAATCTTGCCAGGGAAGAATTGGACATTGGATTTTGAACCCAGAACCTTTTTAGCTGGGAATCCAGCAGCTAAAGCAGTGTAATTACATTGTAATGAACATCTCTGAATAAAAACCATTGCCATGGGCACTGTTCTACATGCTGCAGGATAGTGTAGTGGGGGTGTTACGCGCCAGACCGACCACACTCACTGTTACCTGGGTAGTCAGCCCGTAACCTAAGTCAGTCCCTACGTGGTGCGCTGAACTTGAGGTATGTTCGTAATCGTTCCCTGGGTGAGTGCAATCTGGGGTTAGGTGAGAGGCACTCACCACAGGTCCACAGCCACCATAGCCACCGCCTACAGCTCTCTCTGTGACACGCCACACCGGCACCTGGTCTCCAGGTGACCGGCCCACGCTTTGTAATCCCGTCGTTCAGTTTCTCCCGTGTATTTATTACCAAAAGTTCTCTCGTAGCAGTGTCTTGAACCAAACGTGTTATTCCCACAAACTCGGAGTCCCACCTGCAGAGAGCCACCTCTAGAGACACTCAACTCAGTCTCAAGCCGTTTCTCAATACCAAGTATGCGGACTACGTTCTTGTGGACTTGGAAGTACGTACTTGGCAAGTCCGGACTTTCAAGTACAGACTTCCGAGAACGCGAGTACGCACCTGCAATTGGAACAGCAGCGGACTCGATGATGCATTCTGGGATATTTAACGGTCCCAAGTCCACACGAGTCACCTCCGATGCATCCTCGGTAGAACGGCCTCATCGAGAACGCATCGAGAACACTTCCGGGTTTTACGACAGTACTCGCGTACTTGCGTACTTGGAATTGGAACAGTGCTTGGGCTACCACTGATGACGTTTATCGAGAATGCAAGTACACGAGAACACACGAGAACGCGAATTGAGAAACGGCTTCAGACTCACCTGCCCACTCAGCTGTTGCCACTTACCGCTGATGAGCACCTCAACAGCACCCCCTCTGTGTGATGTCAGAACTGACCCTGACCATAAGCACCCTAAAGCTAACCCTAATCCTAACAAGGGTGTTAAACATAGTGTTTAAACCAGTGTACTGGTCGGCAGTTTACTGAGAGGCAAGATTAAAGACGCGTATACATAAAAAGGCAAAGAGAGAGAAAAGTTGAGTGAAGTCAAAATGTTGTTGACTCAGAGCCAAAATGGCGGGATTGGGATGTGAAGGAAACAAGGCACAGTAGCATAACAATGTTCTAACTCTAATCCTCTGTTTGAATCCCTTCCAGCTGATCCAGACAATCAGTGCCGTGGACACCGATGAACCTCTCGTCGGCCACAAATTTGTCTTCAGCATAGCCCCTGCCAACCCCAACTTCACCATAGTGGACAGAGAAGGTAAAGCACCCACATAACATACACTAGCAGCATAGTGGTGTAAGACATATTGATTACATATGGCAATAAGTTACATCATTTAATTATCTAGAATGAAATGAAAACAATGTTTACGTCACTGGTATCAACTTCTGGTTGAGACAAGGTCAGAATTATTTTGTATTACACAAACACATGAATGGAACATCAACAAACAAAGGCAAATAGAAACACCTATTGTGTTGGTGACAGCAACGCTGGTAGACAGTCAACACTTGAGACAGGAGGGAAATACAAAAGATTTCACTGGGGAAAACAAGTGGAAAACACCAGCCGAGTCCCTGGGCAGCCTATTCTACTGAAATGTACCATTCTCCCAAAGTTTTAATTAAATAATAGGAGCCGGCAAGAC
>NC_140281.1:17695686-17738186 GCF_964030765.1 Micromesistius poutassou | reverse complement strand
GTGTCTCCTCTCCTCGGCGCCTCTCTGCTCAGCTGTGGCCTTTAATACCTGACACGTTAGCAAGCACACACACCGTATGTCGATCTCCCACTCTCGCTCTCTTTCACCACCTCTCCACTTTCATATACCCCACTTTCATATACCCCACGTCACTCTCCCTTTACCTCTCTCTCTCTCTCTCTCTCTCTCATACATCTCGAGAGCTCTCCTCTCTCGTTCTGTACGTCTCTCTCTCTCCATTCCTCCTTCTCTTCGCTCTCTCTTTCTCTCTCTTGGTTAACTTGTCACCTGGCTTTTGGAGCTCAATTCATCTAGCTGATGTCCCCTCTCTCTCTCTCTCTCTCTCTCTCTCTCTCTCTCTCTCTCTTCAACTGCTTTCCCACCTTTAGTTCTTTTCCCTCCCCCAGTTACCTTGTCACCGGTTTTTGTCTGCACTCTATTCATCCATCTTACATCTCGCCTCTCTCCTCCCCTCTCTCTCTCTCTCTCTTCTCTGAATGTCTCCCTCTCCTCTCTGCCTGCCAACTCTCTTCTTCACTTCACTTCCCTCTTTGTTTCCTGCTGACGGTTACCTTGTCACCGATTTTTTGGTGCTCAATTTGTCTATTTTACATCCTCTTTCCCTCTCTCTCTCTCTCTCTCTCTCTCTCTCTATCTCTCTCTCACAGACAGTTTTTGTGGTTCTGTTCCCTACTTCTAACCTCTCTGTTCTCCTCTATGTGCCCTCACTGATCCTGGTTCTGTGCTCCTCTACCTGCCCTCCCAGTGATCGTGGTTCTGTTCGCTGCCCTGCGGAGGCAGAGGAAGAAGGAGCCGCTGATCATCTCCAAGGAGGACGTGCGTGACAACGTGGTGAGCTACAACGACGAGGGCGGCGGCGAGGAGGACACGCAGGCCTTCGACATTGGCACGCTGCGCCACCCCGAGGCCATGGACGCCAACAAGATGAGGCGGGACATCATCCCGGAGATGCTGTTCCCGTACCGCCGCTCGTCACCGGCCAAGGACCACAACGGCGACGTGCGGGACTTCATCAACGGCCGGCTGCACGACAACGACAGCGACCCCACAGCCCCGCCCTACGACTCGCTCGCCACCTATGCCTACGAGGGCGGCGGGTCACTGGCCGAATCCCTGAGCTCGCTGGAGTCGGGCGCCACTGAGGGAGACCAGGATTACGATTACCTCACCAGCTGGGGCCCGCCCTTCAAGAAGCTGGCGGAGATGTACGTGGCCAAGAGCCCCGATAGAGAGACTTAGGAGTGTGGTACTGCTGGTGGTTTGAGGATTCTCTCTCTCACTTTCGCTTTCACTTTCTCTTTCACTTTCGCTTTCTCTTTCGCTTTCTCTTTCACTTTCTCTTTCACTTTCGCTTTTTCTTTCTCTTTCGCTTTCTCTTTCACTTTCGCTTTCTCTTTCTCTTTCTCTTTCAATTTCGCTTTCTCTTTCGCTTTCTCTTTATCTCTCTCTCTCCCCCTCTCTCTCCCGCTCCCTCTCTCTCCCTCTCTCTCTCTCTTTCTCACACACACAAATGCACATACTGTACACACACACACTCACACATTCCTGCCATCTGGGTGTGGATGTTTTCGGAAAATGTGGGAAGCCAGAACTTGAACTTGAAGCGGAACTTTCTAAACCAATGGAGAAAAAAACGAATGGTTTTACTCGCAGTTTTACTGTTTTTTGTTTTTTTCCTTTTTGGGTCTTAAATCAGTAAAGATGCCTTTTGAATTTTAGGACATTTTGTGAATCATAGTGAGGGCAACGTGTTTTTGTAACTGAGCTGAGAGATAGTAGTGTTGTATACTATCGGTGTTTAATGGCGGCAGGCTTAAGGGTTTTATTGGTGGGTAGAGATTTTTTCAGTTACTTCTTGCCCAATTACATTAGATACTGTAAATGTACAAACTGTTTTTTGATGATGGACATCCTATATACTATTTGGTATCTTCGTTTGACAAGCAATGTTCATGAATGTTCGTGGATGGTTGGTGCAGTTTAATTCGTCGAAACTGTGTACTCATGATTTCATCGTATATGTGTAATATGTAATGGGAAAAAAAGAAAGTGTATCTTTTAGGATTAAAACAAAAACACCCTGTCATACACTGGATTCAATGCCATTTGAATGCTGAGTCATATTGTTTTATATTTATATTTTTATACTTATTTTCTTAATAAAAATGATGGGAAACTATTTTCTGGTGTGTGATGTCGTGATGTGTCACAGGCTGGACTGAGTCCACCCACAATGAGTCACACACAGATGGTCTCGGACCAACCTCTTCCAGAACATTCTCTCAAGGAGAACAGCCCGAGTATTAAAGAACTCTTTAACCACCTGCTGTGAGACGCTGATGACCGTAAAACTAGGGGTTACTTCACAGAAACGGGGGCACAGGAAAACAACATAGGTACTGAGGATTTCAAAATAAAAGCGGTGTCTGATGTGTGTGTAAAAATGAATGTGTGAGTCTGCACGGTTTCCTTTAATGTGTGAATTCCCCATGTGATTGCTCTTCACGTTGAATTTAGTATTAGAAGGATATCCTGGCCCGCTACAAAACGTAGGAAATGTGTTGTGTTCCCAGTCATGATGATGGATCCCAGCTCGTTTGGATATTTGGAATTGTTCATGATTAGAATAGGAAACGGGCACTTTGAACAGCGGCCTGCAATATCCATCGTTTGTCATCCTGATTTGTTTTACTCTCATATTTTCTTTATTTCCTACACTGAGTTTAACCCGTCACAAGGAACACCAAATTGCCTATGATTGGTCAAGGTGAAGTGGTCAGCTTCGAATTGACCAATCGTATGTGTGTATGTGTGTGTGAGCTCATGTGTATGTGTGTGTGCGTGTGTGTGTGTGTGTGTGTGTGTGTGTGTGTGTGTGTGTGTGTGTGTTGGTCTTTCTTTACTTTGGTCAGCAGAATCCCATCTCCACGACTACTCATCCATCATCTCTTCTCCTGTAAACATCTGTGAAGGTGGAGAGTAAACAAGTAAACAAACTCCTGCTCTTACAAACCTGCCTAGCTGAGAGTGTTCCCCTCCGCTAAAACAGATGTTCCAGGAAGAAAAAAAAGATGGCTGAATTTATTGTGAAGATGAAAAAAGCATCACAGTGACTTGTTTTAACGGACTCTGGAACATAAAAACAACAAAAAATGGAGGCCCATGAGCCAATATCAACTGACTGTAGAGTTTGTTAAACATTTAACATTTATTTAACATTTGGTTTTCATGCGGGGGATGTTTGGCCATTAATAAAAGCATCCAATCGGGCTGGCCTTGTACGTGATGTTGCCTTTGGTGCACTGCAGTGCTGGAGAAAAGGAAGGAAGAATTATGTCTGTCTTTCTTGCGGATAGGAGCGCCTGATGGATGACTGTGTGGTTCAGGGGTTCAGAGTGCAGGGGAACACACGGAGAAGAGCCTTGCATCGCTTCAAATTGAAATTGTCTGTGTGAAGTTAAGTAGCAGACCCAGAGGAGTCCATTCTACCAGTTCATGTTGGTACGATTCGAGTTAAAATATTTGTGGAAGAAAAGTTGGATTAAATAGTGATAAATCATATTTATGAATTTCTACCGTCTTTGATCTAAAGCCTTTAAAAATATACAATAATTTGCACATATTGGCAACTCATACACAGTTTTTTGGTTTGAAGGTTGTACTTATGTCCCAGTGGCATTGTGGGAAACATAGTTTCCTGCATTTCATTGTTGTTCTCCATATCTGCATGGACCTAAAAGGGGGTGTTTTTCCAACAGTCATTAGATCGTGAATCCACTTGCCCTCACTTCCTAAATCTCAATGACCTGAGACACATACTCTATGAAAGCTCAACACAGAGAAAAGCCTGTCACTAGTTTCTGAAGTGTCACATTACTATTCAGTGATGTTTACCATCCCAACAAACTCGGTATGGTAAACATCATGTTTCCTGAGAAAACTAAATACAGAAAGGTGTCAGTGATGTGTGAGTGTGTGAATGTGTCAGCCAGACTGGGATCATATTCAGGGTGTTCGTCTGCCTCACACCTCAACACACCTGGACAGGCTCCAACCTCCTGGAGACCAGAACAGGAAGGTGGAGAGGGTGAAGGGAGGGGTGAGTCAATGATGGTGGTGTGGAGGTAAGGATGGATGAATTGATAAATGTACGGATTGATGGTAAATGGACTGTGTTTATACAGCGCTTTAACCAGTGGCCACTCGAAGCGCTTTACAACATTGCCTAACATTCACCCATTCATCCACACATTGACACAGCAACGGTGGAGTTAGCCCCTCAGGGCGACAGCCAGCTGGTCGGGAGCAGTGAGGGTGAGGTGTCTCACTCAGGGACACCTCCACACTCAGCTAGGAGGAGCCAGGGATCCAACTAGCAACCTTCCGGTTATCAGTCAGCCCGCTCTACCTCCTGAGCCATGTGGATGGATGTTTGCATGGGTGGGTGGGTGGTCAGGTGGCTGTGTGGATGGAAGGATGGATTGGGTAGGTTGATGAATGGATGGATGGATGATTGTATATGTTTCACTTGCTTTTTTCAAGACCCTGCCGGTAATGTTGTTAGCCGCCAGCTAACCAGAATCTATGTGTGTCGGGGGGGTATATCATGCATAAAAAATCACTTCTGCATCCATTTAATGAGTTTCTTCATGTCACCAATATACAGATGATGGGTTGTAAATTCTGTTTGTGAGGACACAAATACACACACACACACACACACACACACACCCACACCCACACACTCACATGAGCTGCAACAGCTACACGATTTATGAGAAACTGCTGAGTGGACCGTAAATCTAGGGGCTTAATTTCCATAGTAATGGTGCTGTATGGCCGTGGCACCGCACAGCCCCCACTATACGTTTCATTAGTCACACTTGTCTTCCATGTTAGCAGGCTAGCATATGTGTGTATCTCCATGGCAACGGACGTTCTCTCTCCAAGTAACTGACAACAGTATTATTATGTTCTGTCCCATTATGGATAGGAATAAATACAAGAAAGCAAGATAATGAACATATTCAAAGACTTGTGATGTAGATGAGGAAACACACATTTATCAATGTAGCATTGATGAGTCATTTTGATGCAGAACTGAACTACTATATCACACAGTATATAGTAATACTACGTATGTATACTATGTATGTTTACTGTAATACTACTTATATCAGACCTCGTTAGTGAGATCCTGTCACCTGCGTTGATTACTCATTGTGTTTACCTGTGTTCTCTTGTTGTCCCGCCTCCTGGTGTCTGGCCCTCGTATCTATTCTTTGTGTCTTACCTGCTCCCATCAACGTTTCTGTCAGGTCACCTTTCTTTGAGTCTTGTGTATCGTGTGTGTAGTGTGTATTGTGTGTGTAGTGTGTATTGTGTATCGTCAGTTTTGTGTATACCCCCCACCTGCAGCGGCCTTGAGCATAACGCCAACCCCCCCCTACCTGCTCCTTAATGGCGTGGGTCTGAATCACATGACGCTTAGGATCACGCGGGGTTTCAGAAAGCATCTGCTATGAATGAAGGAAATACAGAAACAACAAAGAAAGCGAGTGCATGCTGTAGAAAGGAACCCAAAAGAAGAGTCATGGAACAGGGACATGCTGGAGCAACGGGGGAAAAAGGAGCTCTGTGAATTAGAAACACCTTTCCGTACATAACTAAGTCAGCACACTTTTCACTGATGGTCGTGAACATTTTGGCAATTTTGGGAATTCTGGTGGAACGGGGGGCAACCATATTTCAAGCTCTTTAATGTTTTTCATATTTTTTTAATAAGATAAGCCGAATGCAAGTTATGCAACGGGCAAGTTCAGCGACAAATGGGCCTGTTAAGCATTTTTTGCATTGCTATGTTTAAATAATTTTTAGATAATACGTTTGAATAATATATTAGATAATATATTAGATAACTTTTAGGAAACCCATATAATAGCCGATTCATACAAAGTGGAACACCTGACATTTAAAAAAAATGTTTAAAGAGAAAATCACATCCTTCCATCAAGGAAACCCATTCCATCAAGGAAACCCACATAACAAGGAAACCCATTGAAGTCAGTGACAGTGCGGGGCGTTTATTAACAAATCAGTGTTTACGCCGGCATTACTCGAGTCATTACTGTTGTATTACAACTAATCAAGCAGGATCCCTCTGCCTTCTCCGATCGCAGCCTTGGCCACTTAATCCCGCCTGATCAAAGCACTGCCAGTGTAGCGGATGAGTGTCCTTGCTAGCTCGATAGCGTAGCAACGCTTAACAGCTCGAGATGTATTTACGGGAAGGAAGAGAAATCCTGCAAATATATGCAACACAAGGACCATATACACACACACCCACACCCACACACATACACACACAGACGCACACTCATACGCACACACAGAGTCAGTCTAGGGCCGACTCTGATGCCAGGAAATTCGATTGATTTATGGCCCTGATGTTATCCTGGTTTCCACTGAAATGCAGAGATTATGAAAGACACAGCAAGGATATTTCTTCCTCGGTGTGTAACTTCTCGCTTCTGAAAAACAGGCAGTTTGGAGTTTGTTTCATGGCACTATCGTTTAATTATCGAAAGGTATTCAAGGACGCACCCTTCCGCCGTCTCTCTGACGCGCTCTTCGCCGTTCCTGCGAGGAGAAGTCCAGCTCCCATTACGGTTCCATCGGCTTGCGGCTTACTCATTAATTCACGACTTATTTGCTAACGAACGAGATCTTCAGATGTGAACGAGATGTCTTATGAGTTTGCTACAGAGAAGAGGGGGTAGATAGACATAAAAAGTGGTCTTACTCTGCCTGATGTCCAGAAGCGGCCCAATGCAGAGTCTAATCTGATGGGAATAGCCGAATCCTTTCCTTGATCCCGGATGCACAGAGGGCTGTGGTACAGTACACCATGTATCCGACATGGGCTTATATGATTAATTCAACGGCGAGTAATAACCACCAGGGCATCTCCAATGAGTTTAAAGTGATGCCACTGAGCTGCCCTCGTGACCCTGCGATGTCGACAGGCAGAAATGCATGTGGAGGCGGAAAAAAAAGATCTCTCTCTTTCCCTCTCTCTCTCTCTCTGCCGTCTTATCCCGGGCTCAAGCAGCGTCAGGGGAATCTTTATTCCCTCCTCCTCCTCCTCCTCCTCCTCTTCCTCCTCCTCCTCCGCTCCACTTGTGACTTCCTGATTAGGGCTTAAGCAGAGCGCGTGGCCGTGTGATGTGTGAGAGGCATTTGCATGTCACTTGGAATAATACATGACAGACTCCCCCCTCGACCGGCGACGGGCACCCACTCTTTACTGCGGCTTCTCCCTAGTTCAAATGGAGCCCCATAAAAGTGTGGCGCGGGCGGGGGGGAGAGAAGTGCTGATCTTTCTCTTTGTAGGACAAGTTGCCGGTTGTAACTAATGTGCCCGCAGCCATTGTAGGCATTTTTATAGCTTGTAAAGTCAGACACTTGCATCGCATACCCCCTTTTCTTATACCACAGTATTTGCTTGGTCACAGGTTTTTTTTCTTCTTCCCCCGTACCGGGGAATATCGGTTTGTGCGTCGGTGTGTGCGCGTGGGTTTGTGTGTGTACGCGTGGCTGTGTGAACAACAGAACGTGTGTGTGTGTGTGTGTGTGTGTGTGTGTGTAGACCTTTACAGGGGCGTGAAAACCGATGCACTTTGATTATTAAGTGTAATTGATGCATGTCATGAAGCTGCCTCTCTCAGCATTCCTACGGAAAAATGGTTCCTCTGCTTAAAACAGTCCGTCACTTCAGCACAAACTCAGAGGGCTGCGTTCCAAAACTTTTTCCTTTGTTCTCCGTCCTATTCCTTGTTCGCGCTACCCTTGAGGAGGTGAGCAGTTAGTGGACGAGCAGGGAGAAAAGGAGAGGTATGGAAATGAGACAGCAGAGCTGCTTCCACATCATTCAAACGTAACGTCTACTGTTGAGGATCTGGGCCAACCGTAACCTTAATACCTGCTTAAAAATCTCTAAGCCATTTCCTTTGAAGGACACACGGAAGCACAGCGGCAGTCGAGTAGGAGAAACTGACATATAGGATGCAAGGGCAGGGACTCGACTATTGGAATGCGGCCCCCTTTGTGTGCACTTCCACCTATCAGATTGTGGCGGATGGTCCCAGATAGCAGCTTAACTTCAACACTTTAGGATGCTTCTGGATGTTGTATAATAGTTCGTAGCCCACCGGCCCGAGTCCAGGATCTTGAATAGTGCTGTGATTCATAAAACATGGTGTATTTTAATGCCTTTCTTGTACTGGAAAGAAAAGACCTAGAGAGTCCTTCCACGCAGTTCTTTTTTCCTCGTCCTAATCAATAATGCAGGTAAAATGGCACGATGTGAAGCAGCCGTATAGCGGGCGGAGCAAGCACCTCCGGCAAATTTGTTATTTTTTACCGTCTTTTCATTCATTTCCCTGGCGACGAGAACCGAAAATACCCCCTTCCGTTCCTAACCCTTTCTCTACCCTGCTCTTTATTCAGCCTTTTCTTGGAACATATACAGTACGCTCCCGTACCGTCAGAGTTATCCTTCCCATGATACGAAGCTATGGGCGACTGTCGTGTAAGGTTAACAACCGGGAGGTAATTAAGTAACTGAGAAAATGGTTCCCAATTAACTAACGCTTATAAATGTTAACGAGAAGCTCAATTTGCATGCGCTTTACACCCCGATTTACAGCCTCCTGTGTTCCTAGAAAGGTCACTTTCTCTTTGAAACATTGGTATTGGTTTTATACATTAAAACTGTCCACTGAAGTGTTGGTCCCCCCCATTGTGTCATATGCAGTATTTCTTCCTATAGATGAGGTGACCTTTACTAGCTACAACCCTCCCCGTGCTGGGCCACTATGGCCACTTTGTAGAAATATATCACACAATGTGAAGAGCTCCTAAAGTAAACCCGTTAACAGAAGCCTGAAGAAAAAGCATTAACAGAACCCTAAAGTAAAGTGTTCTAGTAAGTGAACCCCCCCGTTCCAGAGATTTATAAAAAAATGGGTTTTGGGCCAACAGTTCTAGGAAGGAGGGGGGACTTGTTTCCCCCATGTTTATATCAAACACCGACCTTATGAAACTTTTCTAAAGCCAATACCGTCGTTGTATGTGAGCGATGTTATATATTAAATGCATCGTGCATCGTAGCGTGTGCTATAAAAGCCTGAGAAGCCTCACCGTCTGTCTGACGCGGCCATCAACATCCACCTGCTGCACAGAAGGAGATTCAGACATCCACACCCACGTGCGGTTGTGCTATAGGTGTCTGACCCTCTTAACCCTCTCTGGGAGGGCTGCCATCAACATCACACGCTGTGGCGTTGTAAGATAAGTGTCCACAAAGCTTAGCTCTCGCTGGACGTTGACATTGACTGCTCCCGAACTGAGCTCCACGCGTTCACGTTCAGCGCGCTGTCCTTTCGATGTGATGTTGTTAGAGAAAGCAAAAGTAAACCAGTAACAGAAAGCAAAAGTAAACCAGCAACAGAATCCTGAAGTAAACCAGCAACAGAAACATGAAGTAAACCAGCAACAGAAACATGAAGTAAACCAGCAACAGAAACCTGAAGTAAACCAGCAACAGAAACATGAAGTAAACCAGCAACAGAAACTCAAGTAAACCAGCAACAGAAAGCGAAAGTATACCAGCAACAGAAACATGAAGTAAACCAGCAACAGAAACATGAAGTAAACAAGCAACAGAAGCTTCAGGTAAAGCCATTAACAGTAGTGATGGCTCGTTCGCGAACAAATCAGTTAGAATGAACAACTCTTTAAAATGAACGAACCAACCTGATTCGCCGCTCTCGTTCGACTCGTTCATCGTCGTTCGTCTCGTTCATTCTGCGAGACTCGCCGCTGACTCGCCGTTTGTTCACTGACTGTGTTTAGCGGGGAAGACTCGAGGACTGAGAAGTCACGAGAGCCAGCCGGGCAACAACATCCCGATTCCGAACATGAAGCGCTCCTCAGCTAAAAGGAACTTAGTTAATGTTGTGTTGATTGATGATCGTTTGCACCACTTTACGTTCGTGATTCGTCTGACCGACTCGGCTGAGAATGGTGCATTCGCGATTCGTTTGAACGAGAATGAGGCAGGAGCCGAGTCTGACTGACTCAGTGACTGAGAATCATGATTCACCGCTACCGGAAATGCGAACAAACGAACAAACGACTCTTCTTGGCGAACTGACCGACGCAAACTGATTCATCCAAATGAATCATGAAATCCACCACTAGTTAACAGAAGCCTTAAATGAGAACATGAACAGAAGTCTGAAGTTATAACATTATCATCATTCAAAAGTAAAAGCCTTAACCTAACCTTACCTAGTAAAAACCTTGACAGTTTCACAGCCGAAAGCAACTTGCTGCTGACTTGGCGTACTTTTTTAAAAGTAATTTTATCGGGTTGTTATCGACCATCGAGGCAGGCAGGAGCAGCACTGGGGATACTGTGGGGGTACCTGGGTGGTGGGAGGTGTTTGTGATGATAAGCAGCTTGTCTGCTACACTCGTGTCACCTTGGTTTGATCACGTCGGACTGAATTTATGCCAGATCACACTCCAGAGAGGCCGTGGAGGCTTTGCCGCGGCCTATCGCACCTCGAATCATTGAGTTGAGAATTTTCCTTTGGTGCCTGGTAATTTCTGAGGCCCCCCAGTGTCCAAGCCAGACTGCCATCTTAGTAATAGCTAGGCGGCTAATATTCTCTCTCTCCCTCTCTCTCTCTCGCTCTTTCATCCTCACTCTCTCGATTGTTGCTCATTCTCTCTCTCACACTCTCTCTCTGTCTTGCTCATTCTCTCTCCCTCTCTCGCTCATTCTCTCTCTCTTCTCTCTCTCTCTCCCTCTCCCTTTTTACTGTCCTCTCTCTGTCATTCTTCATCTCTCTTTATCTTTGGGTTTCGGTGCGTAGGTTTAAATGAAGCCTCCAAACTCTCCCTCAGAATAAAAGTGGACAAAAACATAGTGACCGATAATGGGTATGAGGCATGGAACTGTCATGTCGCAGGTACAAAGGCTCTATCTGTCTTTCTACTTTCACTTTCTACTGTCACTGTCACATGACCTCTGTGTGTTTTGATTGGGTATGTAATGGCCGCCGCTGTTCCCCTTGTTGATGGAATCAAGGTCAGATTAATTACATTCTCCAAATCTCTCATTTGTGTTGCAGTGTGTATGTGTGTGTGTGTGTGTGTGTGTGTGTGTGCTCTTTGATTTGTGTATACACATGTGTGTGTGTGTGTGTATGCTTGTGTATGTGTGTGTGTGTGTGTGTGTGCACGTGTTTGTTTGTGTGTGTGTTTATGCATTTGTGTGTGCATGAGTGTGCCTGTGCGCTTGTGTGTGTTTCTGTGTGTGTGTGTGTGTGTGTGTGTGTGTGTGTGTGTGTGTGTGTGTGTGTGTGACCTCACCTGGTCTATCACAGAGGCGATCTCGTACCAGCCAATCAAACGCTGGACAGACTCTAGCATTCCATGGCCACAGACACACAAAGAACACCACAGAACGTGCTCCACAATATTGTCGTTTGGAGAACGAGTGGAGCACAATTACCCAGCAGCCCAGTGGTCCAGCGGGTGAGCTCTGGAACCCTGCGGTACCAGGTGAATAGCAATGCATTATTCTTTCCGCAGTCATTTGTGCACACACCTCTGAGAGATGAGACGATCAATGCTGGATCAACGGGTATAGGTCACCGCATCAGAACCTATATAAACCACCTGCTGATCACCACAACACCTGCTCGCTCAAATGTTTACATCCTCTGTATTGATTTAAATTGTTGCTCAGAACCACTCGTTGAATTTCTCCCCAAAAAATGAACCCTCTCCATTGCTGCCGCTGAGGTATTGTCTGTTTGGATTCTATGACTCGGATTCTAGATTGTATGACTTGGATTCTCTCTCTCTCTCCCTCTCTCTCTCTCAGCCGCCTAAGGGGACATCCTAAACGGCACTCTACACCGCCTTTCCTGCTATTTTTCAAACCTTCCTTCTCCCCCACTCCCACCCCCGCCCCCACCTCCCTTACTATTAATCTGGAAGCTTCTTTTCAATGCAGGAGATGATTTCACCTCCGCCAACAACGGCGGCGGCGTTGGCACCTCGTTGTCACCGGCGACACGAATCAAACATTAAAGACGGGATGCTTTCCCTGGAGGAAGAGCAAATTACCTCGGTGCAAATTCCGTGAGAGAGAATGCATCAATAGTGTGGCTTTCTCCCTTGGTTTGTTATAATTACACACAAAAGAAAGTTATGAATAGGAGACTAAATGACCAAACAGTCTTTCCCATTCCAAAGCCCATCTGGATAATTTTCTTGGAGGGAAACATAATCGTTGTTAGAAATGGCTGCCATCTTTGTTGTGGCCATCGCAGTCTGCACATGCATGGATCAATCACGCACACGTGTGCACACACACACACACAAACACACACACACACACACACACACACACACACACACACACACACACACACACACACACACACATACACACAAAACAACAAACACACACACAGGTGATTTTCTTGCTGCTTGCATGCTGGTCTTTTGTAAACATGAACATATTGAAGAGCATAATGGCCCCTTCACAAATGCCTTGCACTATATTTCCCTGACTGCCACTTCCACCCCCAGTAGTCCTTACATCAATTATTCTTTTTTCAGAGGGTCAACCAATAGACAATCTTTTTCCTTTTACTTGGAAATGATTCAATTTGAACTTTCCAGTTCTGAAGGTCTCGAGTCTGAGAACAAGTAGGATTATTTTCTTTGCTGTTGACTTGGTCTCATTGGACTCACAGATAAAATGGTTGTGTACATGGAAAATCCTCCTTGTAGCTTGTAGATCATTAAGTTCCAGGAAGTGCAATGCCTACTCATCCAATCATGTTTAATTTGAAAGTGTAGGAAATTCTCAGAACTAATACAAACAAATCAATACCCATTATTAAAAGCTTTTAACCCAAATCGATTGATCCAAGAAGGAACTTATTTTAATAAACTCTACTTGGGTTCTCTGTCTCTTTGTCCACTGTTGATATAGTGCACTTCTAAGGCGATCATAGCTCTCATTAAAAGTGGACATCTGGTAGACATCTCCCTTAGAACATACAAGAGCCTCAGTGCTTCCTATACGTTACTAAGCATCCTACGCTTCCATGCTCTCATCTCCCCCACAGCCGTCCGCTAACAACAGCATCTCCCAAGCCTCAGCTCCTTTCACAGAAAAGAGGAAATAATATAAAAAGCATGAGCTGTGGTGCTGCCCATCACTTAGCCTGGTGCAGCGTGCGTTTGTTAACCAGAGTATCAGGTTCAAAACAATGTTGTGTGTGCGAGTAAATGCACAGACATATGCACACAATGATGGGCAGGGGGGAATGGGGTTTGGAACAATGCTAGCAACGGGCTAGCAACGGTCCTAGCAATGGGCCACGGGCCAAAAAGGGTTGAGAACCAATACACTCAGGGTCCCCATAGAACACTTCTTATTCTTGGCAATATCGCCGGCGATTCCAATGGCCCAGTTTCACCACTGCAGACGATACACAGCTGTATGTTGTAGAACAGATGTCTCAAACCACTTTATTCCCCAAACAACTATCCTCAGCTTAACAATAGATCTCTCTCTCTCTCTCACACTCTCTCGCTCTTTCTCATTCTCCCTCTCTCTCTCTCTCTCTTTCTCTCTCTCATGCTCTCTCTCTCTCTCTCTCTCTGAAATTACACAATGGAGAATCGTATTATGAATTATCCACCACTTTTAAGTTCACTGCCAGAAACAGTTTTTTGGCGAGAACTCGCCTCTAGAGATATATAATCAAAATGAGTATGTGGACGCTCAAACGTTTTCCTTGCCAGAATACCTACCTAATATAGTCGAGTCTTGGTCTGCAGCTGCACACTTGGAGAATGTCTTAGGAGCCTTTGTCTCATCTCGCCCACATTGAGAATGCTGCCGCAAGCCTTCAAACAATGTGAAAGTATGGGCTATAGCCGCCATTTAGCTTCTTTCACACTGTCTGGCTGTCACTTTAAAGGTTGACACTGAAATGATTTCAATAAATTAAGGCCATACATCTCATAGGCTATATTATAATGTGAGAGAGGCTGTTATCCAAAGAGAGGTTGGGTTACTGTGGCTGCAATGTGCATTTCTTACCTTTGACCTTAATCCATCTATCCATTCAGGGATAGCTCTCAATTTTAAGGAAAAATCTGATCTTTCCGATTTGGGTGGATTTGGGTACCATCTATTTAATTAATTAATTTGTATTGATTATTTTTGATATACACATTTTTGGATAAAGCAATGTCTTTACGATGGAGATTAAGCATGTCCCGGTGTTATTTTATAGACATTACTGTGACAGCATAATTAAATGCTGAATTGTCACCCGATTCTCTCATGCTCGCTTGACTCCACTTCGCATTCAGCATCGGCTGCATCTCCTCTCAAAGCAGTCCATGTCTGCAGTCACGCCACAGACACGTGACATAAAGAGAACCCACATCTCTTTACTTGGTATTTGGCTCCACCTGGTGGACACATCGACTCCCAACACATAAACTCCTATATACTGTATAGTGTGTAATGGTTTTCATCTCCCGTGCGGTAAATGCCAGTGATCCCCCTTGAAGCAGCTGCAGAGGTCAGTGGCAGAGAGGTCCACCATACCAAGAGCCCTGCATAAAAACCTTTATGGATGGCCAGCCCTTACTCAATAGGAACCTTGTCAAAGCAAAGACAAAACCGAAAGGGATTTGAATCCAAAATGTGGGGGGGGGGGGGGGGGAAACATAGACCTTCCGCCTACAAGCAAGAGCGTCCCTGCAGTTTTTTTTTGCCAAGGTGTGGTGTCGAAAACAAAATTATATTAATACTTTTCTTCATAACACAAAACCCCAAACCATCAGTAAACCAACTGGTGTGATTTAATTAGGCCAGGCCAACCATAAGCTACAAGGGGGAGATATGATTCACAGTCCCTTGTTTCATTAACTTAATTAAACGCGTTGCCTATTTATCTCCTATTGCATTTTTTCCCAATTAAAAACAACCACACGGGCTTCAAACGAACAACCTGGACATGAAATAATATTCAAATTAGGCTCCCTTGGGTATAAAACAGACACATGTACTCAACAAGACAGAGCTTGGAGATAAATATGGGGCCAGTTATGCGTAGGTTTCACCAGCAGAGGGAGGCAGAGTTCAGTGAATGGCTCTGCGCAAAACTGTGAAAAACACTTTCCTGTACTTCCACACACGTGTGCACTAAATTAGAGCAATTAGGATGAAAAAAAAGATGGAAAAGGGAAGGGATTTATGACTCCAGGCTAGGATTTGGCTTTAATTGCAATGGTTTTAATTAAAGTTGTATGACTTTTTAATGGAAGTTAATTGTATTAGCTCATCTCATCTACATGGGATTCCTCACCTAACAATAATACGAAGGAGAAAGGAAAATAAGAATCGTGTGACACGCAACGATGGTTATAAATGTTTAGTGCTTTAATTTCAATTTCATCAATTGTTAACTATCTTTTTTAGGACTAAAATAAATCTTTGTAAGTTCAACATTTAGTAATTGGGTAGTGATTAGCCCATCTATCCAGTCTGAAATGAATCAATCCATCTACCTATAAATGAACCGCCTTAAATAAGTGAAATATACTAAATGGATAAGGCATGCAGTGTATAATGGCTATCTGAGATCAAGTCAAATCAAGACATTTGACATTTTCTAAGTTATACCAATAGGCTACTAAATATTTCACATTATTAAAATAACAAAAAATCAATCTTTGACAGACTATCAACAATCACCCGTGCCCAAAGTATGGATGCTCTAGCAAAAGGTACACGGTGAGTTTCAACCCACTGTAGTGGAATAGCTCAACAGGATAACACAGACGGTTCACTGAACCAGTGTATCTGTCTCTGCATTTAAATACATTATGCACACTACAACTGTGTTTTACCACTCCGTACGTCTCCATGTGCATATAAAACATTCATCTTCCAACAGAACGTCTGAAAACGCAACGGACGGCCGATTCATTATGCGCTTGTTTCAGAGCGCGGCGATGCGTCTCCTCGCCTCCTCTCGCCGCTTCTCCATCCTCCCCAACAACGCACGTGATGCCACGCGGCCCGTTCTACACAGGATCATCCTTCCTGGTGATGTGGACATGCACTCGCGTTCACCCTGCGCACGGAAAACACAGAGCGCTGCAAACTGAAGAGAGGAGAGCGAGAGAGGGAGGAGAAATAGGGAAGAGGAGGGAGAGTGGGAGTGAGAGAGAGGGAAAGGGAGGGAGAGAGACGGAGGAGAGATAGCGAGGGAGAGAGATGGAGGGGAGAGAGAGAGAGAGAGAGAGAGAGGAATGGTGTGAGAGGGAGAAAGAGTGATGAAGGGTGAGAGAGAGAAGGAGAGTAGAGGAAGAGAGAGATGGAGGGAGAGTGAGGGAAGGAGGAGGAGTAGAGAGGGAGAGAGAGGGAGTTGAGAGAAGGAGAGAGGAGAGAGAGGAGAGGGAGGGAGAAGAGAAAGGGATCATATGAGAAGGAGATAGAGTGATGGAGGTGAGAGAGAGGCAGGGAGAGGGGAGAGAGAGAGGCAGGGAGAGGGAGGGAGAGAGGAAGAGGGGAGTGATGGAGGACTGAGAGGGGAGAGAGTGAAAGAGAGGAAGACTCCATGGGAGCGAGTGATAGAGACAGAGGTAGAGAGAGAGAGAGAGAGAGAGGGAGGAGAGAGAGAGAGGGAGGAGAGAGAGAGAGAGAGAGAGGTAGAGAGGGAGGAGAGAGAGAGGAGTCCTGTCTTAGCGGCTCACTGCCCGGGGGAAATGTCAACATGCCTCCTGACCTTCTCCCATCTTCATCCTCCTCATCCTCTTCATCTTCTTCATCCTCCCCTGCTCCATATATATCCTTGTTGATCATTTCTCTACTTCTCCTCTTCGCTGGTCCTTCTCCACCTCCTCATCTTCCTCCTCCCTGTATATCCTTGTCGCTCCTTCTCATCTTCTTCATCGTCCTCTTGCTCTGGACTTTCATCATCCCCGCCTCCTCCACAGTAGTCCTTGTTGCCGATGCGGCTCCTCCTCCTCCTCCTCCTCCCCTTCCTCCTCTCTTTTCCATATGCATTTATATATATCCATTTGTGTTGTTCCTCCACCTCAACGTTGTCCTCATACGCTCTGCCCCACGTCCCTCACCTCCACCTCCACCACCTCCTCACCTCCACCACCTCCTCACCTCCACCTCCTGCACCTCCCTCATCTCCACCTCCTCCACCTCCTGCACCTCCCTCATCTCCACCTCCTGCACCTCCCTCACCTCCACCTCCCCCACCTCCTCACCTCCCTGACCTCCACCTCCTCCTCCTCCACCTCCTCCTCCAACACTTCTACCTAACCCTAACCCTAACCTAACCTAACCCTAACCCTAACCTAACCTAACCCTAACCTAACTTAACCCTAACCTAACCCTAACCTAACCTAACACTAACCCTAACCCTAACCTAACCCTAACCCTAAACTAACCTAACCCTAACCTAACCTAACCTAACCCTAACCTAACCTAACACTAACCTAACCCTAACCTAACCTAACACTAACCCTAACCCTAACCCAACCCTAACCCTAACCCTAACCTAACCCTAACCGATTCATAAGACACACAGACCGTGTAGCCGCCCTCCAGTCTTGTTGGATAAAGAAGTGAATAAAGAACCACATTAACGTGATTAATGTGCCAAGATACTCAGCCAATATAGTCCGTCTGTCCGATTCCTCCATCTATCTGTGGGTGGGTGCCTGTGTGCACGTGCATTCGTGTGTGCATGTGTGTGTGTGTATATGCGCTCGAACGTGTGCATTCGTTGCTCAGTGTGTGTGTGTGTGTGTGTGTGTGTGTGTGTGTATGCGGGCATGCATGCGTGTGTACTTGAGTGTGGTGTGTGTGTGTGTGTGTGTGTGTGCACAAACACATGTGTCACACAGGAGCTTTCTGAATGGCCTCTCCCAGTGTCAGCAGTCACCGGATTAGCAAATGTTTATTCCGCCCCTTCCAGATAATCGCTGTGACGGGGCCGTGGGACACGTTGCATGTGGCGTGCCACACTCGGCTGCAGACGTATGGATACGGCATGGCCTGCTGCATATTTGTTCACACCGTAGTGCAACACATTGCAGGCTGCATGATAGGGTGACTGGGGGGGTATATTATGCACAGTGTGGTGTGTTTAGCGTGGCTTATGGTGTATTATATACGGTATGACCCTGCTGTATATTGTCCCTGGGCCATGCGTTTCCACCTGTGCGATTCCTGCCAGCCGAGTTAATTACCCATTGTGTTCACCTGTGTTCCTGTCCCCCTTTGTCAGTACGTTTTGTTCCTGGGCTGGGTTCCAAACGCTGCACTCGTTCCCTCATTCCCTCGTTCCTATATAGTGAACACTACACAGCACACTATTAGGAGGAGTAAGGCAGAGAATAAGGGGAATTCAGCCACTCATTAGCCGGGTAGAAAGTGCTGTGTCGTGACGCAGATATCGCAAGAGAACCAATTGGGACACACCAACTGTCTGTGATTGTAAACGCTGTACATTATATCTCCCTTATCTTTCTGTGTTTAATTCAAATAAAGTATATTTCTGTTAGCTGCCCGCTATGATTAAGGTCACTGCTGGCCTGAGATCAGATCCTGGCCAGTAACTCTGTAACTCTGTTACAGCAGAACCTACAGCAGAACCTTCTACCAGAGAGGCACTCGTTTGGGGGAGAGGAGGGAGCTTCCAGGAGGGGATTGAATAAGTGTGTTTCTACAGTGTCTAAACGCTGTTGATTTGTGACTTTTACCCAGACTTTATTGTACAGTTATTTTCTTTTACCAGCGCTGGAAGAGTTTGTGTTCGCTCTTAATCGGCAATTACACGTTTACAGTTTACAGATCCCCGCCTGCAGTTATGTGATTAGTCGGTACAAATATGTAGCAAAACGAACGGCCCCCTTCACCCAGATATGAGGGTGAGTTGGATTATTCATGGATTATTAATGTATATCCTGGTGTATGTTGTGTACAGATTGGTTTAGGGGGAGATGAGGTTTTTCTGAATAGTAAGCACAATATCGTTTACATTTCTCAACCGATTTCAAATAGTTGTTTTTTGTACTCGTGTTTATGATCTACATGGAAGTTGAAACACTAAAGTATGCAAAAAACATATTTTATTTTGAATTTATAATTGAACACAAAAAACACAGTTTCCCCATTAAACTTCTAGTTGTTTACAGGCCGGTCTTGTCCTCGCCAGTTTGGCCGTGACGTTGACATATTGCAGCAATGCAGTGTCTATATTTATACCTCTATGCTGTATCTCCTGTGGGGTGTATATTCTATTATTTAGACAGTATTGTATGGCTGATATTGCAGAGCACAATATACAATAGTACACTACCTAGTATTCAACATGGCATACTTTATATACAGTTCATAGCCCATGCTCTACATTGTAAACAGTATCCAGCATGCAGTCTTCAACATGCTGTACATTAACTACAGTATTCAACATGCTGAACATTAACTACAGTATTCAACATGCTGTACATTAACTACAGTATTCAGCATGCTGTACATTAACTACAGTATTCAACATGCTGTACATTAACTACAGTATTCAGCATGCTGTACATTAACTACAGTATTCAACATGCTGTACATTAACTACAGTATTCAGCATGCTGTACATTAACTACAGTATTCAACATTCTGTACATTAACTACAGTATTCAGCATGCTGTACATTAACTACAGTATTCAACATGCTGTACATTAACTACAGTATTCAGCATGCTGTACATTAACTACAGTATTCAACATGCTGTACATTAACTACAGTATTCAACATGCTGTACATTAACTACAGTATTCAACATGCTGTACATTAACTACAGTATTCAGCATGCTGTACATTAACTACAGTATTCAGCATGCTGTACATTAACTACAGTATTCAACATGCTGTACATTAACTACAGTATTCAGCATGCTGAACATTAACTACAGTATTCAACATGCTGTACATTAACTACAGTATTCAGCATGCTGTACATTAACTACAGTATTCAGCATGCTGTACATTAACTACAGTATTCAGCATGCTGTACATTACCTACAGTATTCAGCATGCTGTACATTAACTACAGTATTCAACATGCTGTACATTAACTACAGTATTCAGCATGCTGTACATTACCTACAGTATTCAGCATGCTGTACATTAACTACAGTATTCAACATGCTGTACATTACCTACAGTATTCAGCATGCTGTACATTAACTACAGTATTCAACATGCTGTACATTAACTACAGTATTCAACATGCTGTACATTACCTACAGTATTCAGCATGCTGTACATTAACTACAGTATTCAACATGCTGTACATTAACTACAGTATTCAACATGCTGTACATTACCTACAGTATTCAGCATGCTGTACATTGAGTGCAGTATTCCACGTGCTGTACATTGAGTACGGTCCCTAGCCTCCTGAGATGTGTGTGTGTTCCACGGCATGGTAGATGCGCAGCGTGTCCCAGGGGTCATCAGCAGACCCCTCTCCTGTCCCCTGGCGGGGGTGGGGGGGGGGGGGGCGGGGGGGGGGTAATTCAGTGTTCAGTTAGCCATGGCAGTCACAGGACATTCAACACAATGTCAACGGCAGGACATGGGGGCGAGCAACGGAGAAAGTGACAGAGAGAGAGACAGATAGGGAGAGAGAGAGAGAGAGAGAGAGACAGAGAGAGAGAGAGAGAGAGAGAGACAGAGAGAGAGAGAGAGAGAAAGTGACAGAGAGAGAGAGTGAGTGAGCCATCACTTTGATGGACAGAGGAAGGAGGGGTATAATAAGGGTGCTTCGTCCGCCCATCCAAGGCCATCCACCTAACTGAATTACCCCCCCCCCCCCCCGCCCGTGTAAGTCACACACTGATGAGACCCCCTCAAGCGTGCCTTATTTTTGGATGTATAATTGTGCAGCTGTCTGTTGCTAACGCGGTTGCCGTGGACACCCCCTACCCTTGGAGACGCTGTGGCTACAGCGGGAGGTCTGGGGGTCTACATACTGCAGTGGTCGTCGTTAGGCAGGCGGCCAGGAAGAGACGGAGAGAGACATGGGGGAGAAGAAGAGGGAGGAGGGAGAGAGAGAGAGGGAGAGAGAGAGAGAGAGAGAGAGAGAGAGACAGCGGGAGAGAGAAAGAGAGAAGGCGATAGAAAAGGAGATTGAGCCGAAGCGAGAGAGAGAGAAAAACCAAGTCGGAGAGGGAGAGAGATACAAGGAATGAGTGGAAGAGAGAGGAAAAGAGGGAGAGAGGGGGAGAGAGAGAGAGAAACAGAGAGAGAGAGAGAAATAGAGAGGGAACTAGGGAATGAGAGAGAGTGAGAGAGGGAAAGAGAGAAACAGAGAGAGAGAGAGAGAGAGCGAAAGCGAGCGGCGACAGATAAAGAGAGCACTAGGGGGAGAGAGACAGGGAACGAGTGAAAGACAGAGAGCCCGGTGTGTGTGTTTCTGCTGTGCACACACAGCCAAATGTCCCTGGGCGCGGGTCCAAGGGCTGGCGACGGGGCCGCGGTGCCAGCGGAGAGCCGTCCACCAGGCTGCACAGCCAGATAAAAGAGGCAGCCGACAAGAGGACTAGCCTGTAGCCTACACGCCCGTCTAGCTCCCTCCTCTGGTCCTCTCTCTCTCTCCCTCTCTCCTCTCCTCTGTTGTCTGGCCTTTCATCTTTTCTTTCTTCTCGCTATTTCTTGCCGTTGTTTTTATCCTCCTCCTCTTCCTTTTCCCTCGCCTCCTCCTCTCGGTTTCTGTCCTCTTCTCTTCTTGTTCCCTCTCCTCCCTCCCTTCGGTCCTCCTGCTTTAAGCCTCCTCTCTCCTCTCATCTTCTCCGCTCCTTCCCCTCTGTCCTCCTTTCTATTCAACTGCTCCCTTCCTATCCTCTTCCCTTCCTTTGCCTCCTCTTCTCTTCCTCCTTCCTGTCCTCTTGAACGACCGTCTAGTCGCGGTGCGCGTGACCTTCCCGAGCCGGCGGGAACCAGAAATGAAGTCATCAATGCCGTCGCTCGCGTGCTGATTGGTCACTTGTGTCGCACGTCTGACATGTTGGAGCTCTGCTCAGAGAGAACGCAAACTGTGCTTCCGCCGTCCGCACACCAATCTCAGGACCAAATGGCGACAATCAGCAGCATGAGGTCGCTCACCGTGTGTCCGTGAACTTCAAGAAATTACGCATCTCTGCGACGATAATGGCCGCTTAAACTCTATCCTCTCCCTCCTTCCCCCGACTCCTCTCATCCCGGCGCCTGTACTCCCCATCCTGCTGGGGAGTCACTTTGCGTCACCACAGATGAGTGTGTGTGTGTGTGTGTGTGCGGTTGTGCGTGTGTGTGTCTGTGTGTGAGTGACAGTGATGGAGGCAAAGTCCCCCCCCCCCCCCGTCTCCTCACTGAATATCCCTGTGATGTCAAGTCTGATAGCTGAGTCTGAGAATCCGGCGTTTGAGGGATGTGACATTTAGAGACTCAAGTCTCATCCCCAGTTTGAATCACGGGAAAGGCATCACTTTCATCCTCAATTTTGTTTACAGACACAAAAAAAACAGTCCCTCGAGTGTTTCTCTGGGATGTGAAACTTTTTGTCCCAACTTCAGTGAAGGGGGTTCAATCGAGGTTGAGTTTGATAAATAGACACAAGGCAGAATCTGGCATCCGGCGCCAAACTCCACTTCCGACTCTAATGAGAAATATTTTCCCTGCCCGTTAATCTACAATTTAGACTTAGATCAGGGCTGCGTCAAGACACTTAAATGTGTATAACTTTCATCACCAGAGGTATTAAAATATAAGGCAGGAGCCAGAGCGCCTCATCAGCCGTTCTCAGCCCACAAACAGAGAGCAGAACGGCCGCCTCAGCGCTTCCCCCTCTCGATGCTCCATGAGGCACATCCCACGTCTCTGACCCCACAATGACCCCACTCAGGTCCCGCCAATCAGCCGCCCGGTTGGGTTAGCCGTCAGCACCACCGGGGCACCTAGCACCAAGCTAGCTAGCGGTGACCCATGCATGACTGTGCAACCACGGTCGAGCCTCGGTTGAGGACGGTCCACTCCAGCCTCCGCAGTTAGGTCCTAACTTAATGAAATGGATGCATTGAAGTCAAGCAGGTATTCATCTTATTCATCGTGTCTGTGCATGCCATGCCTTTTTCAAGTAGGCTTAATTCTTTTCACAAGGCGCCTTTTGCACCATGCCAATGGATATCAGAGACTCACGATTACAAAGTGCATGCAGGTTTGCTGCTGTTTGCTGCTGAGAAACTGAGGAACAAAGGATTTGTGGTGCATTCCTCTACACTTCATCACTCTTGGCGGGTTCGTCTTTCGACTCCTAGGCCCTCCGAGGGGGTCAGGGAGGGTTGGTCTAGTGAGTAGTGCGTTCCAACCGCTGACATTTGGGATCGAACCCAATGTCCGCAGAGCCTCTCGGTTGGAACACGCCCGCTAACCACTCGACCGTCCCTCCCCTCTGGCACCCCCGAGCAGGACACCTGCGGCTTAACGAACGGTATCTGAATTAACTGGAAGCCTCTATGCCTTTAAGCGCCTGCTAAATGACTAAATAGTCAAACAGGGCCCCTGCAGTAAAGTCAAGGCTGCATTCCAAGTCTTAACTGCACCAGTTTGCGTCGCTAAATATGAGTAATCGAGATGCACTCTTAAAAAGCAATGAGCCACTCTTCATGCGGCAAACTAATCCAGTCGGCTAACTGGAGATATTTAAGCGGGACGTGAACACCATGTGGTGCTAGGTACACACACCGAGAACACGTGTGCTCTGGAAAATAAATTAATAAAAACTACCTTTAAAAAACGAGCCAGTTGAGAGTGGGCCGTTAAACAAACGCCCGTATGGAAATGTGTGTGCGATACATCAACAGCTGTGCGCGTCTTCACCGCCGGGCCCTAAGGCATTAGGCTGTGTTACGACGGCAGGCTTAGATATACACCTGTAAGGCACCACTTGAGTGGTTTAATTTCAGCTGCACAATCCACTTGCCAACAGTAAAAAATAAAATATAACGGGAGGAAAATATGTCGAGTGAAAACACACAGCAGGGTCGTATCGTAAAACCCATAACGCGCACCGCGCTTTCCTCTTGGGACAGGACTTCAGTTAAGCTAATCTTAGCCAGCTTTTTCTATTTATATGATGCAATGAAATTTGTCATCGGGGCAAGGTGGGGGGTGCATTTTCCGCTGGAAATATGCGACACTTTTCTTCATTTTATTTGTGTACCTCCGCCCCCCTTATATATTTTTTATTCTCTTTTTCTCATTTCTGATTGTCGTCTTGTGTTACTCCTCTTTGGAGTTGACTTCTTGGTATCTCTGTGTTCCCCTCCCTCCCCCCCGCCACTAATACCTGTCTCTTTGTTGTTGTGGACTCATCAGACGTATTATTAAACCTTCCATCAAAGCGTATTTCACCTCTTTTTCACACTCTCTCTCTCTCTCTCTCGCCCCTCTCTCTCTCCCTCTCTTCTTATTTCCTTCCAGATGGAGGAGGGAGAGGGGCTGGAGGTTGTCAGGCATGCCACCGTGAGGATGGCAGTTGAGGCAGGTAGAGAGAGAGAGAGAGAGAGAGAGAGAGAGAGAGAGAGATGGGCAGAGAGAGAGAGAGAGAGAGAGAGAGAGAGAGAGAGAGAGACAGAGAGAGACAGAGATAGAGAGAGGGAGGCAGGCAGAGAGGGAGCGGGATGGAGAGAGCGAGGGTGAGAGAGGGAGGCAGGGGGATATAGAGTGAGGGAGATAGGGAGAGAGAGAGAGAGTACGTAGGCTACGGCTGTCAGAGCTCCTGGAGCGCCCCCTATTGTTCACCAGCAGGAGGTGGTTCTGTGACTGCTAATATTAGACTGCGTACGGGGGATGGTTTTTGGCTCAGTGTCTTAAATGTAAAGCCGTTAATATGAGTTGTTGTGATAGAACCAGGAGAGACAATGTAAGCGATTCTATTGACAATCTTTACTCACTGTTACCTTTTATTAAAAGACAATGAGATACTTGAAGCCCAATCGCCCTGTAACACAGACAGACTCCATCATGGGGGATTGGTTTGTTTTTGATTGTTTCTGTGTTTGCTCTCCGTATAGGTGAGGTCGTTCATGTGATATGTTTTAATGAATCCAGGACGCACCGGGCCCCCCCCCCCCCGCTGGGCTTCCCAGGACCAACACACTATTTACATCACATTTACATTAAGGAGACGCTTTCATCCACACGGACGTCCAGGGGGGAGGCTGGAGACGATCAGTACGGTCAACTCAGGAGTGACCGCAGAAAGGAGGAGCGCAGATTGAGGAGCAGCTGTGAGGAACCTACGGAAGAGGATTAGGGGCACACAGAAGAAATGAGTTCTGCCTCTATTCTGACTTTAAAGTCAAAATTAAATTCTGACTTTAAAGTCAAAATTAAATTCTGAGTTTAAAGTCAGAATTCTGAGAATAGTCAATTCTGAGAATAGAGTCAGAACTAAATTTTTTTTTCTTATGTGTGGCCCTAATCCTCTTCTGTAGGAACCAGAAGGCTCAGAGAAATATGCGTTTCATTATTTTATTATTTTATTATTTGTGGTAGTATGTAGTAGTGACGTCAGGAGGCAGAGCGTTGCTATTGCTTTCATCCAATGAGATCCACACAGAGTTCAGATACAGGGGGGTGAGAGGTGGCCTGAAGGTAGGCTGCGGTCACGGGGAGTTGAACCCAGGGGATTTGGTCTGGGGGGTTTAAGAACCTAGCCACTAGCCTCCCCTGACCCCCTAATCTCCTTAAATGATGTATCATCATTTCTGGACAAATCCTTACAAAGTGTGTGCCTGACTGTATGTGTGTTTGTGTGTGTGTGTGTGTGTGTGTGTGTGTGTGTGTGTGTGTGTGTGTCAATGTTAAGAGTATGCTTAGGATAATTCCTGAGCAGCTCTCAGCCTTTCACTCCAAGCATGTCTGTTGCTTTACAAAGAATAAGTGTGGAAAAACACTCCAAGAAATGCCAATTTGATTTTTGTTTTAATTATACTCAAAAACAATTCACTGTCTCTGTGACATTATAAATAATAAACAGAGTTTAGGCTTGTGTTGTTTTACGTCAGTGAATGCCCCATTTATTTTGTTACCCATGTTTGTTTGAGAAATAATGTATGTGTTCTTGTGTGTCTGTGTTTGTATGTGTGCTCTCATGTCTGTGTGCGTGTGTATGACTCTGGGTGTATGTACATGTGCATGCATGCCTGTATGTGTGCATGTGTATGACTGTGCATGGATTTGGATGTGAGTGCATGGCTGTATGTGTGCATGTCTGTGTGTGTCTGTGTGTGCACACCTGTATGTGTGCATGTGCATAACTGTGTGGATGTGTATGTGCGTGCACGCCTGCATGTGTGCTCGCATGTCATTAGGCCAACGAGTTTCCTTTAGTCATTGTCTATTCCTTTGAACCATTTTCAGAGAGATTAAAAACTTGTAATTAAATATTAATCCCCATGCCAGACACTGGGAGATGGGGAGTGTTATCCAGAATGCACAGAGAGTATTTGTCTAATTATGTCAATGAAGAATCGCTTGTACGGTCTGTTAAATTTCCCCACAGAGTACTTTAGGTTGGTGGAATTTAGAGAAAGCATCAGCAGCACTCACAAGTAACCGCCACATAACTATAACCTTGTTACCGCTTTAGTCTTAACCAAGTTCCTCACATTTGATCTATCATCATTCAGAACCAACAGTTAATAATTCAGATTTAAGCAGAAGCCTATATCTACCTCTCCTGTTAGTTTTTTTTTTAAAACTTGACTTTAATCATTGCGAAAAGTAATTGCTGTAACACTGCCCAAAAATGACTTCTATTCATTATTGCAGAGCTGCCACATTCTCTGACTATATATTGAACAGACATTGAACAGAATGTGTGTGTTGTCCCATCTGTGTACCAGCATCGCACGTGTGTGTGTGTGTGTGTGGTGTGGTCCATATTCTCATATTCTAGCTGCTAGTAACTGTTGCTTGTCCGATTCCCTAGAGCTCAGCCGAGCGTCCGGTACAAGGGGTGCAGCGACAGAGGCTTCATTGATTTCCGAACAGGAACTTCAGAGAAAAGCAGACATAAGTCTTAAGACTTAGAGCAGAGAGTCCAACTGGATCAGGGAACGCCACAGAGGAGTGTCGTTTTTCCGGAGTGATTGATTGTTCAATTTGTCACAAGTAAAAAAAAAAATCCTTACTTGAATCATTTATCATTCAATAGCACTTCAATATTTTCAAAGCAATGTGATGTAACTGGGACAGTCGAATCCTCCAAGAGCTTACACATAAAAGCTTATTTTATAGTTTTCGCAGAACAGAGCTCTTCAGACGGCTTGTCCCTCGGAACCCTAAGCATTGATTAAATGTAAACATGTTGGAGTTCAAAGTTCATTTGCAGTTCGTCATTTCAGTGACACTGACATAACCTCAAAACGTCACTGACGCAGCACACATCTGACTAACACTTTGTGTTTATGTTCCTGACCCCCCGAGTCTGCAACGAAGGGTAGAGACAAAGAGAGTGAGAGACACAGCAACAGAGAGAGACAGAGAGAGAGAGCGCGCGAGAGAGAGGGAGAGAGAGAGAGAGAGAGAGAGAGCGAGAGAGAGTACAATAGTCTATTATTTCAGCACTGCCCCCCTGTTGATAGCAGGTGCCAGCATGGTGAGGTGCAGCCGATTCACATACTTTATATTTATAATAATCCGCCCTCTGTCTCTCCTCCTCTTTACCCTCAGAGCCTGTGATGTATTATGTATGCAACCGGTGCAATACATTTATATATCTATAGATATATATATATCTATATATATCTATAGATAGAGAGATGGAGTTTTTTTCCAGAACATTGTTCAACACAAATTGTCAATCCCCGAGTTCCTCTCTCTCTCTACAACAAATCATTCAATCTCACCGGGGTCAGAAATATCTGGTTCAGGCCATAAAGCTCTGCTTCAATTTCACCCTCCCCTTGAAACGATATTCCACATCGAAAATCTATTCCCAGCTTACCAGCCGTTATCCACCTCTATTTTGATCCCATTTGTTTAGCTTTATTCCGATAGATTTTTAACTACTGTGTCGGAAAAAACGCTTGTCGTCCAAAACGAACGTTAACGGAGCTCATAAATTACTAATGAGGGGAGACACAGAACACAGAGGCCAGCGAGAGACCAAGGCATCCACGTTCGATGGAGCCTGTCTTCAGCATGCCACGGCCACAACGTACTGGTCGGAGGAGGAGAGTGAGGAAGACAGGTGGATGGGTTGGGAGTGGAGGAGGAGGAGGAGGAGGCGCAGAGATGGAGGGGTAGGGGGTGGATGAGCAGGAGGAGAGGTGCTCAGGGGGTTGGGGGTGGTGGAGTAGGAGGAAGGATCAAGGGGCTAGAGAAGGCTGGAGAAATGGAATGAGCTGTTGACGGGTTTGGGGTGAAGGTGGTGGATGAGAAGAAGCTGCAGGGTTGGAGGAGGAGGAAGAGGAGGAGGAGAAGAGGTTGCAGGGTTGGGGGTGGAGGAGGTGGAGGAGGAGGAGGAGAAGAGGTTGCAGGGTTGGGGTGGAGGAGGAGAGGAGGTTGTGGGGTTGGGGGTCAAAGACTAGAAGGAGGAGGAGAAGAGGTCAAGGGGTTGGGGGTGGAGGAGGAGAGGTCGAGGGGTTAGGGGTGAGGGTAGAGGAGGTGGAAGAGGAGGAGAAGAAGGAGAGGAGGTCAAGGGTGGAGGAGGAGTAGGATAAGAGGTCGAGGGGTTGGGGTGGTGGAGAGGGAGGAGGAGAAGAGGTCATGGGTGGACGGGGAGGAGGAGGGGGAGGAGGTGGACGGGTGAGGCTGGAGGGCAGTCTTGGAGGCACCATGACCTTAATGTGTCAGTGCTACCCCCGGCCGTCCTCCTGTGCCTGGGGCTCAGGGCCGGCGGCCTGCAGCACATCCGGATCAACACTTCAGAGGACAACAGCAGATCAGAGTGGCTTTACCCTCACCTGAGTCCTCAGCCCCGCAGACACAACAGACAGATGCGAAAGGGAGCCTGTAATCTACCGGGTTTGACTCCTGACGAAATGTTCCGGATTCAATCCACAGAGTCTGCAGTCTACCTGTACGCACACAGGAGACTGAAATCCGTCTAGTCCCTGTGTCTCCCCGCCTGCCTCTTAAAGACCTGACCTAATTCACTAAGTCCCTCGGGATGAAAGCGTCTGCTTAATGACTAAAGAGTAATAGAGGGGAGTATTGTGTCCTCTGGTCCATGTTTCATACTGTGGGCTTCTCTGGGATATTTGTGCCACTGCAGGTGAAGAAGCCGTTTGATGTGTGTACAGTATGTGTGTGTGTGTGTGTGTGTGTGTGTGTGTGTGTGACTGTGTGCATGTGCGTGTGTTGAAGAATGGCTAGTCTGTTCTGGCCCAGACACGATAAGGCTCTGTCAATACAGGATGTATTGCGTGCAGGAAACAAAGGTGGTGTGCAGAATAAGTCAGCACGGTGCATCTTGGCGTCGACCATACATCATGTCTCAGTTATCGGCGGGCTGCGTGGAATTGCTTTCAGGGTTTATTAAAATGGGGAAGGGGGATTGGTTCTGATACCATGGCACGGGGTAGTATATAAATGAAACGTTTGACCTTGTTAAAGTTCCACGTTTTTTTTTTTCTTTTCTCTTTCCGCCTTTGCTCGTCATCTTTTTAATGCACACGTTATCGCGGTGGCGATCGTGGAGTGAGTGATCTCGCGGGCTCCGCTGTTTGTTATTGAGATGGGCCGATGGTGATAGCCGAGGAGCAGACGACCTCCACTCCCGCCGTCGTTTCCAAACAGACGTCGTCGGACCGTGCCACACGTGGCACGCACATCGTGAATGTTAACGGTACTGTACGCCCAGAGATATCCCAGACGCATCGCCTGGCCTCTCTCCCCTTCCTCCTCCTCCTCCTCTCTCCTCCGTGCACACGGTTGCCGAGAGACACAGAGGCTTACTTTAATATCTTCCTCCAGCTCCAGCCACCCGTTCGCCAGATGGAAATCTCGCCGCACTTATTGCACATGTTCCCATTTTATCCTTTCTCTTTTTTCCTTGGTACAATAGCTCTTATTGACTGCAGCCTTGCCCACAAAAGATAGGATTTAGTGTTTCCTATAATCCCCCCCTCCGCCGCAACACACTGACACGGGGAGAACAACTAAAAAAAGAGCAACAGACATATTCTCTTTAAGTCCTTAAGTCTTATCGTAGGGCTCCTGGCCGCTCCGGGGGAGGAGTTGTTTTGTGGCATGTTTGTATGTATGTTTAGTTGAGCAGTGATTAACATGAACGTCAACCACCACCACCACCACCCACATGTACCCACCCCACTCCGCCCCACTCCACCGCCTCACTAAAATAAGCATGTGGCGATGGAGATGTTGATTCAGCCTTGGGCAACATCAAGCCAAGTCTGTTTAAGTATTACAACAAATATCTTCTGGCTTCTGCAGGCGGGGGAGGTGGGGGGGGTGTGCTGTATCCCATAATCCCCCACAGAATACGAGTCTGCAACGGTAATGCCCAGAGAACTGTGCAGAAGTGTTTCATCAATGATGAAAGCTGTTGTACACAGTGGCTCGCTGGCTGCTGTTGTTCACTTCTTTTTTCCCGAGATGGTGTCTTATGTTTCATTTTTGGTCTCTTTTCATGTGGTGGTTGTCCCTCTAATGTCTAATCGTGTATGTGTGTGTGTGTGTGTGTTTGTGCGTGCGTGTGTGTGTGTGTGTGTGTTTTTGTGTGCTTGTAACAGATTACAATACATGGCAAATGATTAACATGCATGTGTGTGGTTGAAATCAAATGCAACCCAAAGGCAATGATGAATTTATTACTTTTGAAGTTTGCAAACAAATTGTGTCAATATGTCTAAAGTGTGGAAGATTAACATTAATGTAAATTGCAAATGGCGATGTGACAACCTTAAACTATACATTTAAGGCTAATCTGAAACAATTACTTATGTTTATTTATTGACAAATTCAATATTATTCTCTTCTTAATTGACAGAACCCAGCCATGCTGTTTCTTACATCTTTCATTCATGAGGAACCTTAATCTAATTCAGGTGCAGGAAGAGTTTCGCATTTTTCTCAAGCGTGCCTCCAGGACTGAGAGAAAATAAATCTATGTTCCTGGTTGTCAAGACGTTTGTCACCATATCACACATGGCGGTATTTCTGAACTGTAGCCAGGCAAGAATTGGAAAGATGAGCCATTCCTGTCATAGCTGCAATAACATGTGTCCCTGGTGTGTTCTGCACGCTGTGTAATGTGTATTCTGTTATCAGATCCGCTCCAGGCAGCTTGGTTTGCTTGCCAGCTCTGATCTCGGTTCACTTACCCAAGCCAAAGAGGTGAGCTCCATTTCTCTGACCCCCATTTCCACAATCTCTGAACCATTCTGAATCTGCCGATGGTAACCTAACTGCAATCGCAACCCATGCCCAGCACAGGAATTATGTCATCTTGGGGATGCTGTGAAACCAACTGAGCCCTCCCTCCCCCCAATCCCCTGATGAACTGAACTCTTTCATGTGGTTCCCGTCACAACCGTGGTCCTGTGCATCAGCTATGGTGAGGCTCTCTCTCCCTCCCTCTCTCTCTCTCTGCCATAATTGGCTCTGCTCCCCATATCGATTCAGAATCAAGCATTCAACAACAGTGTGTAATTAAAAATAATTCTGTATATATATACGTATGTGTTATGGGGTGGGGAGGGGGGGGGGGGGTGCGTGAACCAAACGCACCTCAGCACCGCGGACGTCGGACTTTGCGGCGGCGGCGGATAAATTGGTCAATCAGCGATGGGATTCGACGGCATTAGGAGGCGAGATGAAAGGAAGGGCACTTCACTTATCAGCGGGATAATGGGGTGGCTGACTCCCTCTCTGCAGCCAATCAAACCACACCGGCTTAATTATCCTTGCCGTTAATTAGGCCATCCCATCAAGGAGAAAGTAGTTAGGCCTTCATTGACAATATACCGTAATGTAGCAAATTACCACACGCAAAGAAATGGCTACTTCACATTCATGATGGCCGCGTCCGTTAGAAGTGTCGAGCAACTTAGAGGTGACAACGGAGCGGCTGACATGTTGGGGCATGGAGTTTGTTTACCTCGTGGTATCCAGGAAACACACGGATACTCGTATCTCGTAAACATGAGTAAGAATAGTAATGTATTTTCCCTTTTAGCCTAGCACATTTGTCATTTGCTTTAATTACAGAGTAGTAAAGGTTTGGTAAAGGTTAGAGACATCCTTTTATTACTCCTTTGGGATCTATTAACTTCTGAACCTTTTCATTAAATCCATAAATTATCGGGAGTCACTTTGTATTTCAGCTATGTGGGTTTTTTTTTCTCTTTGTTCTTGCAAATGACAAAAAAAATAAATCTTCCACATACACCGCAAACCAAATAATCTATTTGACCAAAGTGAGAGACCGAACCAAGCCACGATTCAAAGTCATAATAAAATAAATAGGCCCATGTATGCACATACATAGATAATTATTATTCTTTATTTGTTTTATCGCTGTAAAGCACCAAGTGACAAGGTGATCCATGAGGCCATTGTTGGTTTGTGTTTCCATTTGCCTCGAGCTATACGCTCCTCTCTCCCTCTCTGGGAACGCTTAACAAAGTCTTCAGGGAGACATGTAGCCTGTACCAACTTTTATTTTGTTATTAAGAAAATCACGAGGTTATTTAATTCAACGTTTAGTAGTTAGTTAGTATAGTTGATTGACAATTTTGCTTGACAATTTTAAATTTAATAATGGTTCTAATGTATGACAGGACTGACTCAACAATTTGACATACAATGCAGAACAATGCAGACACTGAAGAAGTCAATACATTGTAAGAATATATTAAAGTCCTGAAATATGTGTATATAAATGTGCCTGTATTCTGACTTCATCTGCCATATATCACATTTCTAAATCTCACCATTAGTGTTTCATCAAACCTTTACGTACTCATTAAATCCGCTTTTGAGGTCTTGTCACTTTTTCTTACGTAACCTAGCAAACCTCGGATTTCACATCAGCCAATTCCCAGTGTTAACATGACCATAATTGAAGGTGGAAGTGGGTATTTCCCAGGTAAGAGACAGGAATAATTCCGGGATGTGAGCTAATGTCCTTTCAGAGGTTGCCCATTTCAAAGACAGACCTGGCAGTTACAGTAATGAAAAGTACTTCAGGTAGACTGCAGCTGTGCCATTCTGAGGCCGGTGATGAGGATGGCAAGTAGTCCCAAGCGTGCCGCCAAACATGGGAAAAATCTTTCATTTTTATGACAGGGTTTCCACAGAGGAATAGGCTTCCCTTATGTCTTTGTTTAATGCTGGCCCATCTGTACCTTTAACCAGAGAGAAGTAGGAGATTGGGATTCCACTTTGCAGTTATATATGTTTATTTTTGGGGATTTTCACAAAAAACAAACCAACAAATCTTTTCTTCCCAAGGTTATATTTGTCCAGTTCATTCTTTGAGATGTATCCAATTTGGGGTTACTGTTTAAGAAAAAGAAGGGGGTTCAACAATTAATTGCAGTGATTGTTTGGCGGTGGACAGATCTATAATTGTATAAATCTTTTTCATAAATTGTATTGTTAATACATTTTAAAAGTTAACACAAAAAACATTTATTTTAAAACGTATCATTCCCATTCATAAGACCAGCAGGTTAATTGTTTGGAAGGGCCACAGTTTTCTCATTTACATTTAATTTATTTATTCTCAGAAACAAGTGCTAATTAGGTGTCAGTTGCCGTCATAACAACGGCAAGACATTCTCAAAAAAACACTGAGGTGGCGGAATTTTCAGTGTTTTTAAATATATAATGATGGTTTGAATAAAACATCAGGTGCCATGTTGTTCTACTCTAAAAATTATAATGGGTCACTAAGCAACAGGTACAAAGAGGAGGGGGGGCGGGGGGCATCAAACCAAAATCTTTGGTTTGCAAATGCTAATATTATCAACAATCAACATCGCCATTTTTTTCAGTGAGGTGAAGACAAGCAATCCAAACTCAATCACCTGCTAGGGAACTTATTGTTGTTCTCATTTTGTACGACAGCCTGATGATATGAATATCATGATATGAAAGGAATATGAATGGCCTTTTATTAGTATTTGGCACAAATAACTTCACAGTAATTTACCTTATTTATACAGCGCGCACTCAGGTAAATGTAGATACAAACAAATATAGCCTAATGGGGTATTTTATCTGAGGTATAATATGCGTATAGCAGTAAATTGATGACAAATTGGCAGAGGCTGCGATATTATTCTAAATGAGGGTACTTAACTCCAACGCTCGACCGTGACTTACACTTACAATTAGCATCAAAACACATACACACGCTCCGACACCCACGCATAAACACACACTGATGGACGCACACAGATTGAACTGAGAATGATCGCCCTGACGTTAGCGGCAGTGTTGCTAAACAAGGTGACCTCATGCTGAAACACAAAGGTCCCGTCGACGCTCAGGGCCAGGCGTGTCTGCTGTCGTGTCGGCTGCTGTCACGGTGTTATTGTGGACGCTAAGTCTGTCGACCTCTGTTCCAATCCGTTTGTTTCCACCCCTGGTAATGCCTGGTCTCACCTCACTGTCTAACCTTTCTTTCATTAGCTGTTAGCTCTTACTTACCATACTCTGGCCTCTGCCTCCCTGTATTATAACCTGTTCTCTCATGTCGTCACCTGTCAGTGGCCGGCGGTCCATATATATGGTGTTTTGAAAGAGCAAGGAATAATTACTGAAATAAATTTTCTATGTTTTTTTATTCAATTAATGAATGACAAAGACTGCAATTGTGCTACTGGGGTTCGAACGTTGTGTATCTCTGTGCTGAAATGCTGCCTGAACTCTTCCCAGTGTTCAGCATAACCTACGAATGTCCTCTTTGTCAACACCTGGTTTCATGAGAGTAAAATGTGTATATCTTACCTATCACTCATATCTTACCTGTATTCTTACCTGTACCGGTACCTTTCCTAACTTTCATGCTACCTGTCTTACCTGCCTTGTTTACCTGTAATACCTGTCCTGACCAGTTCTATTACCCATCATGCCATCATCTACCTGTTTTTGACATGTTCTCTTAGCTATCTGTTCCCTGTCTTGCTGCACCTATCTAGAGGGACCCTGTGTCTCCTTTCCCCATTAATTAAGTCACTATTTCAGCCCCTGCCATCTGTCTTTCCTGTTGGACAGTCTCTGTTAACCCATGCAGAAGACTCTCAGTTCATTGAGTTCCCACGTCTTTTTCAGTTCCTGGCTGCCATCCCATCTGTAATCACTTCATAGTGATCGTGTTAAGTGTACTGACTTTTCTTAACAAGCACACATGTGTGTGAATGTGTGGCAGCCATTCCCCCACGTAAATACTTCAGACTCGTATTTTACAGTGAGTCAGACGGCTGCGAGTGTCTTGCGGCGGGGGTCTCATCAAAACTGTACAAACTTTTATGTTTCCATGTAACGCTCCGGCCCTGGAAGGTCACCGGGGAAGGTCTCATCAAAACATGAGGAAAATGCATCTCAGCGGCCGACGCCACAAACACTTTGTGTTCCTGCATATATTCCCCCGTACTCGGACCGGCTCCTCTGTGATTATTATACATCCCCAGCGTCTCATCTATATTCCCTGCTGTTCCTGCCAGGATTTCCTTCGCCTATATTACCGAGCCGCCTCCTGTCGGTCAGTGGTGCTTACATCATCTCCACCTCTGTGAGGTGAGCCAGTGGCGGAGCGACGGCCGTCCACCACCAGCTGAGCTAATGAGTTCAATGTCCCCCTACCTACCCTGCTCTGTGGTTCCAGATGCCACTTTGTGTGAAGGGAAAATTACACATTCACCGTCTTATATAAATATACCTAGCTGTACCCTATCATCCGGTGCCATTATCACTGCTTCTCTGGCGACTGCCAAGGACACAGGGGTCTAGTTCTCTGCGGTAGCTTGCGCGATTGACATTAGAGTTGAACTTTGCTCAACGGTTATTTCTCAGGGCTTGAGGACAAGAGGATTAATCCAGAGAACTGAGCAATGACTCGACCGACGTGTGAAGAACTTTGGCACTTATGTGAACCGTGGTGAGAAACCTTTAGAGAGCCTGATGTTTGAACACAATCAAGTCATACGCAGGCACAACCAAACAAACACAAATATGGACTGGTAACAATGTCTGTGTGTTGTATTTGATTGCCATAGTTCTCTGTAGATTCTGCTGTCCATAAATCCAAATGTAATTCAGATCATTACCCTTCAGTCATTTAGGAGATGCATGTTTACAAAGCAACTTATCATGATTTTTATATAAGTTTATAAGTCATCAAGAGGTCATTAGGGTTAACACACTTTGCTCATTGAAGTATTTATGTGGAATTACCTGCAGGTATCGTGTATAACCCAGAACTGTTTGGCTAGCAGTCGAAACAACCCAACCACCAAAGATCCTGCCCACTAAATGTATCGGCGGGAGATTATACATAGTTAATGAGAGGTATTTAACTGCTCGGTTGTAATCAAGATCAAATATTCAAGATTTTAAAAGATTAATGGTTGGACGGGGAAAGTCAATCAATGAGTAGACTGACCCCTTTTCATCAGAGTCGGCAAAGCTTGTTTTTATTTTATGTCTCTCTCTCGGAACAAAGTCTGGAATGGATTATCTAAATATCTAAAGTGCAGCTGGCGTTCAGTTGGATGTTTTCCCCCCACCCTGCTCTCGTCCTCCAGTCAGCTCAGTTTAGCGGTCAGCATTCGATTTATTTTCTCAGTTTCACTTGCTCGATGTTTCAAAAGCCGGGGGAGGTAAAAAATCGATGTGCGGTATCACCAAAGTCCACAGGTGGTCTCCTCCGAAGTTTTCCTTACACTGACTGGACAGCTGACAGACTGACAAATATGTTGGTGCATTTTTGTGTGTTCTGCCAATGTTTCCTTTGACAACCTGTCTCCGTTTTGACCTGTCTTAGTGGGTTCTGTCTGGATCACAAACATATTCAAAAACATCCGGTATGTGTATGTATGTGCACGTCTGTGTATGGATACGTGCGCCTGTGCCACGATAGTGCAGGCAAAATGTGTTTCAGCCAAGACGTTTTCTGCCTGGGGAAACATCAGTGAAAACATAATGTGTTTGACAACAAGTTTGTCTGTAAATCAACCCCATATTGTGCTGTATATCAATTTGGCACCAAGCGTTGAATCTAATAGTTGTTTTAGTTGGGGAGCACAGCCTTGATGCCCAAGGCAGTGAGGATGTGGAAATGCATTAAAGATGCAGGTGTACAGTGGAGGATATCAAAAATACGAGAGGGGAGCAAACAAACACTGTTGTGATGGATTAAAGTGTTCACCATTGCCTCTACCTATAACTTATTTCATGTTTAATAATTTTCTGGGTTTTAAAATATACAGCTTTTTCATCCTCTTTTAAAAATAATTGAAATGATTCATCTCTCTGGGTATTTTCCTTTCCAAGGTTTACACAATCCATATCACTTCACTCCTACCTTCAGCTCTTTTGATCAGTCCCTGACTTTTGATAAGAGTTTGAATGGCGAGCATCAATAGTCACCTTGAGGCCTACGTTATTATCAGTTGTGGTTTTTAAAAAGGATGTGAATCAAAGACGGATCTATTGAATGCACCATCATTCTTTGTATTCTGAAAACTGAATTCAGGTGTAGCTACGCAATATGAGGAGGGAGGGTGAGGGGGTGGGGGGGAGCAAGCCAGCGTCAGAGCCCCCAGGACAAAAGAGGTTCGCAGCATGGATCTCCTCAGACTTTTTGAAGGCTTTAACTTTGCTTTAATTACTTACCTCTTGGCACATTGATGGCCCACGTATGCACAAAAGTTGTCTGGCGTTTTCGGTAGGATCATTATTTTTTTTCTCCTTTGTTTTGCTCTTCGGGGCGAGATATTAAGTCTAACATCTCCCCCCTCCCTGAGCTGAACAGGGCTGCAGTCCAAGTCTTACATCTGAAGCACAGAACACCTTTGCTAAATCCAGCCCTAAAGTTTCACATTAGTCGTTTTTGCCTCTGTTGCTCTGCTACTGGCAGCTCTAAGGTGTCTTGACGTTTCAGATTAGTCTGTTGTTTAGTTCAGTCCTGTACCGCGGCCTTCAAAATCTCTTTTGATATACAGCTTGGGAAATCAGTGCATTCACTCACTCTCTCACACACACACACACACACAAGCAAACACACACACCTCGCCGATCACGTTCATCCCCTGAATGACATAATAGATGAGTATTCCCCCCCCCCCCTCATAAACCAGTATTCTGGATCTCACTGGTTCCCTCCTGGTGGTCCCTCCTGGTGGTCCCGCCTTCACACTGATTCATGCAGTCGCTTGTTGTCATGATGTCACTGAGACATACCGCAGACCGCTCTCTCCCTGACAACAGAAACCCCCCCCCGTCGGGCCGGTGGCGTGCAGTGAGGTCCTCCCACCTCCCCAGCCCCCCGTGCGGTGGGGTCCTAGCCCCCCCCCGCCCCGTCAGCATCTCTGCGTGTCATCGGATCGTATTGGACTGTGATCCGTGCCGGCTGCCTGTCGATCCTGCTTTGGGCCGCCATCACTCACCCCCTCTCAAGTGACCCCCCCTCAAGCCCTCGCTCGCCCTCGAGTCACACCATGAACGGTAATTCTAAATCTCTCTCTCTCTTTCTCTTGAATAAACTAATGTTGTTTTGACAAGAGGTGTGATAAGATTGACTTTATTCCGTTTTGCCCACATTTCTTTCTCTCCTTTTCTTTTCCCCTCTCTCCCCTCTTTTCCCCTTTTTTTTCCCCTTCTTTTTTTCTTTTCCCCTTATTTTCCCCTCTCTCTTTCTCTCTCCCTCTCTCTCTCTCTCTCCCTCTCTCCCTCTCTCTCTCTCTCTCTCTCTCTCTCTCTCGCTATATATATATATATATATATATATATATATATATATATAAATTCCACCTTGAGAGCGAGAGAAAAAGACATTCTAAGAGGAGAAGAAGAAAAAATTCCACCAAAATTGAAATTTCCACAAGATGGACGATTGTGAACCGGCGCGCTCGCCACCTCAAAGTCACAAAGCGCCGCATCCTATCAGCGGCGAGTGAGTTATGAGCGGGAGGCAGCCTATAGACAGCCAGTCCCGTGGCTGTAATGCGTGTGTAAATGATAATGTTAAAGGTTATTGTCATGCTTCGTCGGTAACTCAAAAATGCATTGGTTCTCTCCCTCTATCTCTCTCTCTCTCTCCCTCCACCCCCTCTCTCTCTCTCTCTCCCCCTCTCCCTCTCTCTCTCTCTCTCTCTCGCTCTCTCTCTCTCTCTCTCCCCCTCTCTCTGGAGGCTGGCTGATCATTACCCCAAGGTGTCAGGAGATGCGTTTGCTCAGTGGCATTCTCCCATGCCATGGAGGTATGGAATACTCATCCTCCGGAGAAAATCAGAGAAAGAGGGGGAAAAAAAGAAACTGGTAGAAAGGAGCTGAGTGAGATAGTTGATCGTGCATCGGAGAGAGAAAGGGCGGGGCGGCTCGGAAGCCCACCATTTTGGTTATCTGAAGATTTATTTATATTTCTTTGTTCGTAACCTTGAGAAGACAATGACTTTCTCCGACTATGAATACAGCATTCCTCACTGTCAAATTAGCAAACAAGATAAGGTGCCATCGCCAACAAAAGCATTCCAACTGCCATTTTTATCTCAATAAGGCCGTCAATATGTCTTCTGTTTCTGGGGACAAAGCTTGCGCTAGAGTGAGCCATTAGTAAGGCAGTAACTGGCGTTATGAGTAATAACGGTTTAATAATGGCACTGCAGTCAACGAAAAGACACACACACACGCACCCATACATTATGACAACCCATTGATCCAAGCGCCTAATTGGAACAGCCACTAACACGCAACTCAGGGTACGGATGTGTGCAACAAAAAAGGCAACGGTGAAAACAGCGAGCGCTCGCAAGAGAGTGAGGTGTAATTAAGGAACACACTGTTGCCGTCAGGGGCCCCAGCTCGCTGGTGACCTTACGGGGCTGCTGGTGGTGGTGGGGGTGTTGGTGATGGTGGTGATGGTGGGGTTCAGGGGGTGGTGGGGGTGATGGATGGCACGCGCGCTGGCTACTGACAACACGAGAGCGGAGTTGTCAACATTAGTGAGGGAAACCGCGGGCTCTATGAGGTAATTAATCATGCAGTGCAGTGCATGCAGGCACCAGGCCCCTATTGTTTAATTAACAGCAAAACACACAGGGGCCAAAGCCATGTCTTCAGGGTACTGGGTAACGATCGGACTGGCGGTAAGCCTGTTGTCCGTCTGTCCGTCTGACAGGGTTTGGGGTCTGCCGGAGGGGATTTTATTTGGATCTTTTCTGCTGGGAAGAAGTGAGGTGAATAGAGAGACCGCGGTTCTGGTTGAAGAGACATGGGAGTTGTAGTTCTTGATGTTGATAAAAATGCTACAAACAATGCAAGTTACTAGCACTACTCCAAGTATACGATTGAATCCCAATTAACTGTCTCCCGCAGTTTCCAAATTCTTCAACAGATGGGGGAAGTATTAAAGTACTTTTACTCAATTAAATCTTTTTCACGGGAAGCGTAAGTGTGTGCACATCAAAACTTTCAAACCAACGTTCTTTGCCTCATATCCGTGACACCTACGAGAACTATCAAACAGTTATGTCGGTAATTTAAACATACATACAATGCAGCACTGTATCTACGCCATTATGCCGTTGTAACCTATCATTAAATGCAAATGTATACTTCCAAGTGGGCCTGGACCCATTTATGATAATGCATTAAAGGACAATTCTGGTATTTTGAAAATTGAGCCCACTTTCTGGTTTGTCTAGGATGAAATACAGTGGTTGACACCGAAATTTTGACTATTGGTCATGTCTCTGGTATTACAAAATGCCAAATAAAACACGACAGAAACTGTATTTCGCTATGATACTTAATTTGGAACATCAACAAACACCACTAACCACTCGGTGAGTTGCACATTTCTGAAAACAAAAGTTTAGGGTTGTTTTAAGGACAGGTTTGTGAATGGTTGTAGCCAGCCATTCTGAAGCAGGCAGGGCGATTCTAAATGAGCCAAATACCCGAGACAGGAACAATCGTCAAAATTCGGTGTCAACCACTCTATTTCATCCTAGACAAACCAGAAAGGGGGCTGAATGTTCAAAATACCGGAATTGTCCTTTAAGGGTAGAACGTGTCCCGAAACGTGATCCCTCCCAGTGAGAAACAATTACTTTCACCCAGAACACCTTGCAACAGTCGCCCATTCGCCCTTTCACAAACTCTCCCTCTACTCACCTTTCACTGGCTGCTCGGGCGTCCATTAACCAGAGGAGAAGAGAACCTAAGCCAGGACAACATGTAACAGGGACGCAGCGCACTGATGTTGGAGTCACTTAGCGAGGACAGAGAATCCTCTCAGCGGACCGACGGCAACATCCCCCCGTCTCCCCGCCCCCCCCCCCCCCGCCTGTCTCCTCCGCTCCCCCCCGCCACCACGTCCACCCCCCCCCCCCCCCCGCTGAGACAGGCAGAATATTCCGGAAAGTGCGAGACAAGGGTCCCGTCTGCGCTGTAGGTCAAGTTACCGGAGCTGTTTTGGGAATGGGGGGGTGGGTGGAGGGAGTGGTGGAGGGTGGTGTGGGGTGGTGGTGGGTGGAGTATTATATTATATTTGTATCGAGCAGGATGGCAGTTTACATGACGCAGCGGCGACACCTGTCGAAAACACCAGGGGCCGGTTTCATGAGCATCTGGAGCAACAGAAGGTCCTGATATGGAGAGAGAGAGAGAGAGAGAGAGAGAGAGAGAGAGAGAGAGAGAGAGAGAGCGAGAGAGAGAGAGAGGGGGGGGAGGGAGGGGGAGGAGAGAGAGAGGGGGGAGGGAGGGAGGGAGGGAGGGGGAGAGAGAGAGAGGAGGGGGAGGATGCGTTGGTTGGCTGACCCCCCGCATTGCAGAGGCTTGAGCCAAATTATTTACAATCAGAGTCCCTCCATGTCAGCCCTGTTTAACATTCAGACAGTGGCCGCTGAATGTCAAGAGGCGAGCGGAGCGGCGCGTTTTTTCCCCCCCGCCAAAACCGAAGAGCGTCGACCAAAAACGTCGGGATCCCCGTGAAGAATACGACGGGTAATGGAGAATGGCAGAAGTCATACTCTCCCCCCCGGATGAACAAGAAAGTTGCGTCAAAGAGGTCTGGAGGACGCCAAGAAAACTTTTTAATGT
>NC_140281.1:17687237-17695486 GCF_964030765.1 Micromesistius poutassou | reverse complement strand
GTGTTCAGGTGAGGCCGCAGACTTTGAGGATTGACCTCTGAACCCTTCGTCAAGGAGTCCAACCCCCTCACCCCAGACTGCCTCCAGAAACCAGAACCGCTCCCCTGCGCTTCTACTCAAACCTTCGGAAATCGACTCTTATCTAGAATCTAGCGGCGTGGCGTTCATTGATCCAAAGCACCGATATCCCGGACATCTGATGTGCTATTTAGAGGACCTGTGAGAGACCTGTGACAAAATGCCTTCATAAAGTGCCAGCCCGCCCCCCCCACCACCTCTCCCTGTGTTTCATTGATTAGTTGATGACCCCCCCCCTCTGAGCAGATGCTGATCAAAAGCTGGCTCATATCCCAGATCCTCCCACAGATTGGCCGGTCCTCTCCAGAGCCTGATTGTGGCGACCTCAAGGCTGAGTGAATGTGAGGCAGTATTGTAAAGCGCTTTGAGTGGCCACTGGTTAGAGAAGTGCTGTATGAATGCAGTCCGTTCAGCATTTACCTCTCCCTGCCTGTCCGTACTGATGAGTTAGCTAGCAAGCACACAGGGATCATCCGCTGATGTGATGTTTACCTGGGGAGCCTGGCTTCAGGGCTAACCAAACTCTTGTTTGGTTCTGCCCCTGTTACCACTATTCACTATTCACTGTTCAACCCCCACACTGTTCACCCATCGGAATCAGCATTGACAGCATGCATTCAAATATGGAATGCTATGCTATGTTTGTTTTGTTTGAGTTGGCTGTTCATCACTTTGAATACCAACTCATTTACATGTGCAATACATTTTACAGTATGGACCTACAGAATAAACTTTTAAATCAACCGGAAACTATTTGATTGGCCGTTCGTGGGCTCTGTTGGAGTAAAACTTTATATATGTGGTGATAAACAAAGTGTCTGTACGATGAAGTACCGAGGGAGACTGGCTGTCTAAACTTACATTTGAAAATTAATTCTGTGTTGCTAGAAATAATATAATTCAGCCTTCAAGATATCACATTAATTGTGTTTTTCCAGCAACAGTTGGAAATAACTTTGTGCATTTGTTTTGTAGAGCATTGCTCTTTTCATATTAATGATATTGGCTTGCGATATGTCTGGATTGTAATTATTTTCCTTGTAGTACACACCACAATATTGTTACGTATTGAGTTTATACACATTTAGAACGCGCATTGCAAAGATTGAATGTAATAATAATAATAATTCACTGTAATGACATAAATAATCACAAAATAATAATTAGGAATTGCTATTTAAACTGGCCCAATTTGAATAAACATCTATGTAAGTAGAGGCAGAAGATCTTCAAATACCTGTTGACCTTTACCTTATTCATTATGATATGCACACTGTTTGTATGTTGCTGTCTTCTTGTTTCCCTAAGTTTTTTGTAGTTGACAGTCAATTAACCACTAATTCATATACCACCTCAAACCAGTGCATCTGGTTATTTTTTTTCGTTTTGTTTTCTCTCCCTCCCTCCCTCTCTCTCTCTCTCTCTCTCTCTCTCTCTCTCTCTCTCTCTCTCTCTCTCTCTCTCTCTCTCTCTCTCTCTCTCTCTCTCTCTCTCTGTTTGTGTCCTTAAGTTATGATTGGATTGCTAGATCCTTTGATATAATATAAATACACTTTCTATATAATATACATTGTTTAAGAATAACAATTTAATTGCTTAACATTTGTTTTGAACCATTTGTCAGCTCCATAATGTCTGTGTTATTGGTTGCTTCCTGGCATTCTTGGGATAGATAAGAACGAGGCCTCTATACATTTACAACACGTAGGGCAGTTCTCTGTTTAGAAACATTAGGTTAGGGGCGTTGCTACCCAATGTATTTTTGGGTTTGTTTAGCCAGGGCAGTGGACCTCAGCTGCTAAGCTATGCTTACCTTTTGTTAGATGGTCGCTTAGCTCTGTTTTGTTCGGTTCCTTCCTTTGTCAACACGCAAGTCCCAAGGCCCAGTTGCATTGTGGTGTTGTACATGTTTTGTGTTCACCACTAAACCCATGTTCACCATCATGTTGTTTCCATTATTTTATTGTTCACCCACAATCTACTCCTCTATACCCATAACCTGGATGTTTTGACATCCGGCCCCTGCCCCACTAGCCCCAGGCAGTGGGTTTAACATTATTATAGTAAGTTGAGCACAGTTGGTTTATGGTGTCGCCTTCCATGCATGATCACAGACAAATGTTGTAATTAACGACACACTGGAAGGAAATAAAGAATATCATCTTTTGTCACCCACTTGCTTTTGGTGGAATAGTCTTCCTTAACGTGAGTCCATTCTTCCTATTTTATGCTTTTTTAGGCTGACTTAAATATAAACAATGGTAATATATTGAGGGATAATCCAGCAGTTAGGGTGTTACTCCCAGGCCCAAAGATCCAGGGTTCGCTCTAACGGCCACAGCCTAACCTGAAGGACTCCTTCATCAAGACGTCTGAAACCCTAGCTGCACATTAATGACATCTATCAGACCCAAGTCATAACATCATCAGTGAATAGTTCATGGTTCTGGAATCTAGCGGCAAAATACAGCACATATAGGACAGCGTTGTTTAGACAGACAGCGCCCCTAGAGTTCAGCAGTGGTACATCCAGCCCTTCACCTATTCAATATATCAACTATATATAGTTCAGTAGTGTATATATAAAGCCCCCTTCGACCTTTGGTCTTGCGGGCTATTCCCCACTATTCACGGAGTGTGAGGTGAATCATTGTTTTAGTATATACTTCACGTGAACACTCCAAAAAAAAAATTCCAAACACTCCAAAAATATATTGCCTCTGTTTTCTAACCAACAGTATTTATTTCCGGTAGTTCCAGTTTTTTTAAGAAGATGGCTGCCGACAGACACCCCCGCCACCCCCCCCAGAGCCCCCATTTGAGGACCTCATCTTCTTTCTACTAAACTTTCCTCTGCTCCCCTGCATGTCTTTACTTTGTAAGTCATGGGTTCCTGGGCAGACGGTCGTTCGCCCAGCCTTCACCAGAGAGCAGCCATTAGCTGAATGGATGTGAAATGGAAGCCAGGTCACCAGTGGTGCTTTAGCTCATTGCCGGAGAGGGGGGGGGATCGGTCCTAACACTTTTCACACACGCTGTAGTCAGCTGTATAGCCACCGTTGGGTATCCTGTGTATGTACACACACACCGACACACACACATACACCACAGAGAACAAATACAACTTTTAACAACTAATACTCCAAACCAAACCAGTTAAACCGTCCTAAGCCCTACCTTCTTGTATTTACTATCACAAATATCATAATTTGAGAGTGATTACGTTAATTCATACTCAGTGACTTTGTCAATGCGGGGATTCTACATGTCACTGTGGCTCCTCGGTAATAAGGGACATTTAAATCTCTGACACAAACAAAATAATAAAATAAATTATTTAATGAATAAATAATTGAAAGTCCCTCGCCGATGACTTGCCGATTCCCTAACCACTTCATTTCCAGATCTCGATGACAAGTAGACTACTACTACTTAGCAGCCACACTTATCCAGAGTGCCTCGTGGTTCGTAGGTTTCGGTAACGTCATCAGTGAGCAGGTCGGCGGGGTTAGGGTCTCGGCTCGGGGACGCCTACAGGTAGACAGGTAGACCAAACCGTCCTAAACTCCCGCCCCGTCCTAACTACTGTGTCTCTAATAATTCAGGGGACATGCTTATTGGTGCACCGAGAGCCAAAGGCTGCACGCACTTCCGACTGATGTTTTCGGAAAGCCGACATCGGCAATAACGAAGGGCCGATAATCACTTGTCTTCCGCGGGTCTGTTGTGGAGCACGCGGCGGCAGCCTGCCGACCGCTGCAGGACAATTGATTCGGCTGTTTGATTTCTTTCCGGCATTAAGGCCCAACCCGCTCTTCACACCACCGAGCATATGAAAGAGCCTGTCGCACGCCGTTAGCATAATACGAGCCCTCGCCATGCATCAATCTGAGTCCATTAGCATTAGCATCAGTGGCCGCCAGCGCCGCTGCGTGCCGCGCGCCACCCCCCACCCCCCACCTCTCCCTCGCTCCCTGCCCGGCCATAAAGTGAACGTTTGTGGGGACAAATATAGGAACGCTCTGCTCGTTCAGTGTGGGCAGATGGCAGAGAGAGAGAGAGAGAGAGTGAGAGAGGGGTGTGTGTGCTATGTGTTGGTGTGTGACCCAGCATACTGATGTCGAGCAACTGGGCAACACGCAGAGACGAGGGAGGAAGGCACAGAGAGGTAGACAGAGAACGTGGAGAGAGAGAGAGAGAGAGAGAGAGAGAGAGAGAGGGAGGGAAATGGGGAGAAGGAGATAAAAAGAGAAGTTAGAAAGAGAGAAAGTGCTAAGGAGGAAAAGCGGGGAAGCGAGGTAGGGGTGATGGAAGAGAGCGAGAGTGAGAGAGAAAGATAGCCCGGTAGTGAAGGGGTAGAGGGAGAGAGAGAAAAGAGAGAGAGCAGGCTACAGTCATCCAGGATATATTGAGGCATTAAAGCACATTTTCTCTTAATAGCACGGTATTATTTTCTGTGATTTGATTACACAGAGTGGATTTGTTCAGCTATGTCTGCGTTGTCGTTTAACATCAGACCGTCGCCACACCATCAGGCTGCTAACACAACTGCATGGATAGAAATTCAATAACGCAGCTTTGGCATGGGAGTGGAAGATAATTTCATGCTAGCTCGCTAATGAAATTGTAGCACTGTGGTGTATTTTTTACGAGACATATATTGCTATGTGGGGTCATCTATGATAGTGTATAAAGAGCTCCTCCATTTTGTTCACATCGAAGGGATGAAAAAGCAGTATATATGTCCGTATTGACAAATGAAATGAGGTACATGTGATTAGAACCAGGTAGAGGTGAGGGAGTCTTCAAGCGTTCTGACTGGTAGAACCCTTTCATTGGCTGATAAAACTCATTACCTTTCAGCTGTACCTGCTCAGCAGACCACCTCGACCACCAGCACATTAATGGACCTAAACACCAGTGTTTTTCATTCTAGTGTTGCTCCAGAATTTCCCCACAATGCAATGGGAAATGAAGGCACGTCCAAAGCGAATCAAATTATGTACGTTAATTGATGATAAGAAAATGTGAAAAATTGCGCTGTGCAGAAAATTGCTCCAACAATTATTCAGCCAATTACATGTGCCGGGAAAGAGGACGTGCACATGCAATCACACAGCCGTGCGCGTGCACGTGACGCGCACTTTTTGGCATTTGCCTCCCAACTTTTAAATATTCTAATGTGAGTGCACATTAAGGGGAAGGCTGGAGAACGTGTGTGTGTGTGTGTGTGTGTGTGTGTGTGTGTGTTTTGTTTACTTCCAAATGTGTTTCCTAAATAATTGCTGCTGCTCCCATAGCACACGGCGTACCAAACCAAAGGATGGACAGTCACAGAAAGAAATATATATATTCTCCATCTTCCATTTTCAGATTATTTTCTCTCACCATCTTTGGCTTCTGAATAAGGTTGGATCAAGGCTCTTCAACACAAGGTTGGAGCTGAAAGGTAGATTATTTTTTAACATGCAAGTGCAGTGATTGCCCAGTTATGTTGCCAGCGCAATGTCTGTCCTTCTTACGACAAATTTTATCATTGAAACCAGATGGGCTGAAAAGTATTCATGAGGACACACCACAGTAGTTAAGACTCCAAAAGGAGTCTTAACTACTGGACATGCATGTGTGTGTATGTTTAACCTGGATATCCTCACCTTAACTACATTACCTAACATTTATTTATGTGATGCTTTAGCCTGAAGCGGCTTATAATGCATTTAACCACGAAGAGACAACCCAAAGAGTGCAAGAATCACGCAAGTACATAAAGTTAATCAAATTAGCATAGTACTTAGTGGTTAGTTATACAAACAAGAGATATACTAAGAGAGTATATTGCACTATCTTTACATATCTTTTTACTTGTTAAACAAGCGATAGAGTAGCTTGCACTATCTTTACATATATTTTTATTTGTTAAACAAGAGATAGAGTAGCTTGCACTATCTTTGCATATATTTTTACTTGTTAAACAAGAGATAGAGTAGCTTGCACTATCTTTACATATCTTTTTAATTGTTATTATTCAATAGTTGCTAAACTTCACCGACCAAGTTCAAGCATACAGGACTTGGAACCTGCTCTAAAGTCATCAGAAACCCATCAAAGCCGCTGGGGTACAGGAGACCTCAGAGATCACCGGGCTCCCGTTCAACTGGCCGCTGCCTACAGGAATAGAACCGCTGCTTAACTCTGGACTCGCTCCCACCGCGTTTAATTGGCTGATAATTGGCTGGTATGATGACTGCTAACTGTGTCACCAGCCTTCTCTCTTTATTGTTCCCTACTTGTATTTCCACAGACTGGCAGAGGTCAGACCGGATCATCATCAACTGTAACTCACGGCAACCATTCTGCCCCCGCGCCCTCCTCCCTTCCCCCCTCCCTCCCTCCTCCCACTTACAATGTCATTTAAACTCTGGCATTATTGAGTTCTAAGCAAAGTTTCCATCAAGTTCATACAAGTACACTAATTTGTCTTGGTGACACAATTTAGAAGTAGGGGGTTTCTACTGGCTAATAATAGTGTAGCATGAGCAAGTATAATGGTGACCCCACCGAAGGCAAGGTCACCCGTTTCATCCGCACATTAGCCAACGTGATGAGTCATGACGAAGTGCCCTTGAGCAAGATGGTGAACCAAGAGAATCCGGGATTTGAGTTGCAAAAATAAAAGCGCAAAATACCAAGTTAAGTAAACAGTATAGGATTCACCGCATTGATGGTGCTCAAACTATCGTTTTCTCAAGTCATCTTTAATTAAGACAGGGAGGGGAGGAAAATCAACTTGAATATGTATCTTTTATGTGTTCAACGTGTTTGTTTTTCTCCCCCTCCTCGCGGAGAAGGAGGCGAGGACTGATCTGAGGTTTTTAATGATGAAAGCGCTGCTGTTCCGTGTGCGCTTAAATATTCCACAACATCAAAGGGAATATAATTCAAGAACAACCCACATACCTTTTCCTTAGTAAAACCGCTGCACTAAGCATACCCGTTCCCCCATTTTGTGTCGAGTGTTTGTTTTGAAATGCATTGACAGCATAACTTTACGGACAAAAAAATAATGTAACAATCAAAATGGTATGAAATTAGAGTTCTCTCTTCAATAGAAGTGCTATTCAAAAGAATACTATCGAAACAACCTTCCGCAAAAACATTGACATGGTAAGAACGCTACAAAAAACGCATTCCAAATAATTAGATCACCTTCAATAATTGATTGCATTTTTACGCTTGTTTAATACGGTAATTTTGTTGGTTCTAATTGCAATTTTGCCCAATATAGAAAAAGTAAACATTCCAGTCCAACGTTTTCCATCCACCATAAAGCCATAAAAACCCACAGTCATCGTATTTGTTTGTTTTTCTTTATTTTGGAGCAGAACCACATTTTACAACATTTAGCTGCATGCAAATTATAGCAAGACGATGGCAGCATTAAACCAGCGAGGCACATTTCAGCAGGAAACCAGAAACCCACAACCAGGATCAGGTTAAACAATAAGGGATTCATTTCAAAACACTGAGGATCAAGTTTGAGCAGGAGAAAATCCAACTCGCCAAGTCTTCACGGACCAGGGTATAATTCCTCCAAAATTCTGTTTGAACAACAGGGGATAATGTGACACAGCAAGGCCGACACACAATAACTCACCGCTCTATAGCATCTCTGTTCAACATTAATCTCTTTAGCCTAGCATCCACTCCAGGGCTGCTGGCTGCTTACTGTTCTCTTGAGTTTCCCCGTTGGCAATGAGGAGGAGCTGTATCGAAAAACCCCGATTATCAACGAGCTGAGCTGGTGTGAACGGTGCTGTCCGTGGTGCTGAACTCCTCCTCATGTTGAAGGAGTTCACCTTGGACACAGTCCACCACACACTTACTTAAAATATAGAACAGATAGAAGATTTGTTATAAAGTGCAGACTAAACTGTGCCTTCTTAAAGCTTCTGACAATGAATCTCACATTGGACACCGACGGCTATTCAAAGGGACAGAGCACTCATTTCCACTGCCTCAGACGTAGACTACTATTACAATCACTATTTAGTCACTTTTATGCAAAGACACTTACAGTAATTTATGTTCATATAAATGCCATTAACGAGCGTTGGGTGCTTAGGGATCTTGCTTAAGGTTGCCTGGAGGTAGACTCCAGAAGCTAAAGCCTG
>NC_140281.1:17612237-17684737 GCF_964030765.1 Micromesistius poutassou | reverse complement strand
CCGCCAGGCTTTGAGATTATCACGAGCAGCAATAAAAGCGTCTCTCGCGCACTCAGCTAATCACGACAACCGCTTATGTGGCGTTTTTTATTGATGAAACGCATTCTCGGACAACTGTTTTCACGGGAGCACGAAAGAACAACAGACCTTTCAGAGTGATATTTGCTCAGCGCCGAACCTTTATCCAATTAGGATATTATGCTTAATGATCACAAGCAAGTGTGGTTAAAGTAAGAATCCACGTGAACTTTGTTTCCCCCGTGATCTCATTAGTGGGATTCACAGGCAGTCGCAGTAATGGCAGAATCCATCCCCTCTGATCTCCATTGTTGGGCTTTAGTTAACTTTTAATTTCACCGCTGTGGACACGATGGGAGTCAACACACACACAAAGCATTGATCAAACTTAACGAGGCTTTATTAAAAACCTGGAGGGGAGTATATCCTCCTGGCTCGGGTTTGACCCCCTATAGACCATTGGTTCTGGGTTCAAATCCCACCTGTAGGCTGTAGGTTAGACAGGAGGATCCCTTAACCCACTGCACTGTACTGCTCCTCATCCTAATCTCCCCAGGCTCCCGGAAGTGTCCGGCACTTTGCCTTAAAAGGGCTGACTCAGCCGTACCCTTCGTCGGACTCCAACCCCACCTTCCTCTTCCTCTTCCCCAGACGACGGCTGAAGGATAACGCCCACAAAGACACGCTTCAAAAACACAAAATACTGCAGATAGCAAAGCAGGAAGCACTGCATGGAAAAAAAAACAAAGGAGTGTGAGTACGGCGGCGGCGAGGGAGACGTCCACCCGTCCGTCCATCCGCTGCGTTGCCAAGGAGAAACGATCCAAGGTCCTCGTGGCAGAGCTGGCTGGGGGCCCGGAGGGGCCCCGGAGCATGTCGCGTGCCATTAGTCAGAAGGGGACAAACGCAATTAAGATGGCAGGTAGCTGCTTCTCCTCGTTACGCCGGTGGGAACGAGATGCGCAGTGTCACTGTGTGTCATCCCACCACCCCTCCCCCCCCCCTCCCCGTGGTCGCCGTGGCAGCAGCAGCCTCGTTCCCGGGACGACCCCGCTGCATCGTCTGAGGAGGCTTTAAACTCAGTTTGTCTGCCCTCCCTCCCTCCTTCCTCCCCCCTCCCTCCCCTCCTTCCTCTCCCTCCCCCCTCCCTCCCTCCCTCCCTCCTCTCCCCTCCCTCACTCCCCTCCCTCCCCTTCCCTCCCCTCCCTCCTTCCTCTCCCTCCCTCCCTCCTTCCCCCCTACCCTCCCTCCCCTCCCCCCTCCCTCCTACCCTCCCCTCCTCTCCCTCCCTCCCCCCTCCCCCCTCCCTCCTACCCTCCCCTCCTCTCCCTCCCTCCCCCCTCCCTCCCCTCCCTCCTTCCTCTCCCTCTTGGGGGCTGGTGATTCACCTGTTCTTTTATCTGGTCTAGTGTCGATTAGCCCGGAGTTTAAACTTGGAAGCGATGAGTTTTAGTTTGGAAGTTTACCCCAGCATGAGGAAAGTTTAAGTGAGGAAGAGGAGGAGGAGGAGGCTGCGAGAATGCTCCAGCACATTTATTTATGATTTATTTCTTTCGACACGCCACCGAGATATTACGCTGGAACGTAATTATTTTTTAAAATTTGGTTACTGTTTTTTTTCCCCTCTACATTCTCAGTCTAGACAGCGTTTAGAGCGGAGGTTTGTTCAGGTGGATCTCAGGCTCCACGGCTCCAGTGGTGTCGTTGATGAGGAGGCTGGAAGCACCAGGGCCGTACCAGCCCCACTCAGACACGGCTCGGACCTCCACCCAACACTACAACCAATGAAGGGCCCGAGCTGGTCGGGGGTCTTTGTTTTACTGTTAGGTTTGGGCCCCGGCTTCGGGAAGGGAAGGTGTGTGAAAACGCAGTTGGACAGGGTTGAGCTCAGTTCAAGTTTAGTTCAAATATATTAGAGGGGATTGGAGAGGGTTGAGTTGATATTAGTAGGTTAGAGATGGTTACATTTAGGTATGGGTTAGATAGAGGGCTAGGTTTAGATAATGGGTTTCAGATTGTGGGTATGAGGTTAGACATTGTTAAGGTTAAACATTAGTTAATGAGGGTTAGGTTTAAATAATCGGTTACAGATGATCAAGTGTGGGTATAAGGCTAGAGATGGTAAAGTTTAAGCATTAAGTTAGAAAGAGTTAAGAGCAGGTATGTTATAAAAGAGGTTAAGTTCAGGTAATGGGTTAGCGAAATGGTTACATTTGACCTAGAGAGGGTTAAGTTAAGGTAATGGTTAAGGTCAGTGCTAAGGATCAGGGACAAGCTCTACCGAGACTCTCTTCAAGCCCACAGCCGACAGCGCGAGAAAACCATTTCTCTAAAAAAAACCACGAAACAACGACAGCCGACGATGTCCTTAAAAAGAGAGAGAGAGGGTTGCTGCGAATTCTTTCCAGCGGCGAGGGGGCCCCGCGGGGCCCGGGGGGGTCCTGGGGGGCCCAGGGGTCCCGCCGCCACCGTCTCCTCCTCGCTCAAGGCATCATCTCCATTACATTAGCGACCAGTGCTGCATCTCATTTAATTAAACCTTGTTATATTGGACCCCCGTAAAAAAAAAAAGACTACCCTTTGGTGACTCCCCCCTCAGCCCCCCCTCCCAGCTCTCATCACTTACCGTCCACCGCGGGGGGGGGGGGGGGGGGGGTTTCTATTATATTATAACGTCAATGTTTATTGCCAGTAAAGAGGAGGCAGTGGTGAGAAATCAATAGCACCAGGAGGATGAATCAGGAGCAGAGGCCCGGCCCCGCGCCCAGCCCGGCGTGTGTTGTTATGTTAACGACCCGCCGACGGCGGGATCACTTAGCCGGCTCCGCCCCTCCACCGGGGTGGAGCGTCTGAACGGCCATGTTTCAACGCATCATCGACCCCCCCGAGACGACGGCCCATAGAGGTTAACTACGGGAGCGGGAAAAATGACTTTGCTCCCGCTGTTTGCTGTTATGGTCGTGTGCGTTGCCTGTGTGTGTACCTGCGTTTTTTGAGTGTGTGTGTGCTTGTGTGTGTGTGTGTGTGTGTGTGTGTGTGTGTGTGTGTGTGTGTGTGTGTGTGTATGTGAGTGTCTGTGTGTCTGTGTGTGTATACTGTCTTCGTTTTGTGTTTTTCCTTTGTGTGTGTGTGTGTGTGTGTGTGTGTGTTGCTGCCCCCTGTGTGAAAGCCCTCTCAGTCAGCCAAAGTATAACTTCAAGGAATAGTTTAGGTGAGATTTATGAGAATGCATATTGTCTTCCCCCTCGCTCTGTCTCTCTCCCACCATGGCTTTCATGCTGCCTCTTTCATGTACTCTCTCATCTTTCTGTGTGTGTGTGTGTGTGGGTGTGTGCGTGTGCATTTTGTTTGTTATTGTGTGTGTGCCCGCATGCATGAGGACTACACTGTCTGTGAATGTGCGTTCATCTGGGTGTGTGTGTGTGTGTGTGTGTGTGTGTGTCCCCGTGTGTGAGCACATTCAGTCACACGTACACGCACACTCACGTCATACAAAAACATACACACACACATACAAAAACATTCACAAACACATACAGACATGCAAAAACACACACAAAGCTACATACAAAACGAGAAACACTTAGTTTGCCATGAATGATTCCAAGTGATTTCCTTTGCGAGATGTGATTGAATACAATTGAAAAACATCAGTAGTTCTGATGAACAAACACAGAGGTACAACCGCTCAGGTTACCTGAGCTGTAGTCCGATACATTTTGTTTAACCTTGCATGCTTTAGCTCCCACTTTTTATTGATGTATTTCATGTTCAGAGTTTTTGTTCCGTTTCAGTTTGTAGTCAAAACAGGTAATCTATATCTCATATAGGGAATCTTACAGAATGAATGATATTGCCATTTCCTGTCTTCTGACAAGGGTATTTCTTTGAAATGTATAGTTTTTATAGAAAACATTTAAATTAGTTTAATCAGTGGCAGATAAAGTATTGTTTGTGGTTTTCATTGGTGTCCACATTTTGGTCAAATGTTTGTATTCACTTCAGAGATTAAAAAAATGTCTCCACATAGCAACTGTTACCGGGCAAAAAACTAAAGACAAACAGCCAGTGTCTGGTCATAGCCCTCCTGGATATATACTGGACCAGACACCAACTTAACTGTAAAACCAGTGCCGAATCGTTCTGCTTCCCGACCATCGCCCTAATGAAATCACCTTGACATATTTCCTCTTTCTAATGTTTTTATATCCTTCCTCTTGTGGCCGGGCTATTTTTTATTACTGTAATCTCCACCATATACAATCTCTGTGGTATTGTCATGTGACCAGAACTGTAATTTCACTTTTAATTTTAATTAGCATTTCAAAAGCATTCCAATCCCCTGTGCCAATCCGCGTCTCATTAGTGGTCTCCGCTGAAGTGCCTCTGAAGTGGCTTCATTAGCATAGTGCAGCTCCTCAGTTTGACTGTGTTCGTGTTGCTGTGGCTGCTCTCTTCTGGTGTTATATCACATTAGAATATCATTAGTCTCCCACGACCTATTCATGAAATGCTCCGGGGGACGTAGGGAGACGCTCCTGTTGTTAGCGAGAGGAGATGGTGTCAATGGGGTTCAAAATTGCAGGAATTACGGGAACGTGGCCCGCGTGACCATCGCCTTTGACACGGGCGGAAGACAGCCAACGGAGGGCGGTAAACACGCCGTTTACATGCTTACTGTAGGTTTACTGCAGACCTGTGTCTGAAAACAACGGCTAATTGGTGGAGGAGGTCATGCGGGTGTATGTTAACTACATCTGATCTTTCTCTCTAACCTAACGAGCATGCACACAGAAATACACGCACTCACTCACACAGACAAGCACACGCACACACACACACACACACACACACACACACACACACACACACACACACACACACACACACACACACAGACTCACTCACTCACACAGACTCACTCACTCACACACTCCCTCACTCCCTCACTCCCTCATTCCCAGACAAGCACTTGCACACACACACACACACACACACACACACACACACACACACACACACACACACACACACACACACACACACACAAACACAGGCAGAATAGTGTAGTGGCTCCCAACAGAAAGGTGGTCTCTGTAACCTCGTGTGGTGTTCTTAAGCAAGACGGCAGACTAGTACCTGCTCCCTAATGACGTGTGTCTTAATTCACAACGCATTAAAGTGCCTACTCAACATCTCAACACTAGATCACTGCTAATTAACTACACTGCAGTGGCTGGAAGACATGAGACAATGATAACCACTAAGAAACCACTCATTTTGTTGGCAGACACACACGCACGCACACGCACGCAACCCACACACCCACATAAGCAAGCAGGCAAAGAAACTAGACAAACGCATACACAGAAGAACACACAAACACAAACAAACATACACAATGACAGACACCCTCACAAATTTGCACACAGGCCGACAGACACAATGTCTGCTCGCACACGCAGACACACACAATTTAAACACACACAAAGACAGGTACACTCACAAATTTGCACAAAGGCCGACAAACTGTCTGCAGGCACACGCAGACGCACACTCACTCACACACCCACACGTCAACAGGATGTTGCAGCCATCGGGTGGCCAACATGAGAAACATCTTCAAATGTAGGATGGGGATGCAATTTACACACAATGCATGCGTCAGTGTGTGCAGAGCAGCAGACTGGGGAGAAGAAAGAAGGGATCTCCATGGACTGGACGGACGGAGGCTTCTAATGAATTCACACACCTCTGCACAAGCTGAAGATGATGCAGCCCACACTACTGGGTCAAGGAAATGAATCCATTCAATAGTGATGTAGATGTGCGCAAATACACGCACACAAACACACACACACACACACACACACACACACACACACACACACACATACATATCTTCTAACAATCAATGCTGGGTGCGTCATTGGACGTATGCGGTGGAGGGTCAGGATAATTTAAGGTTAAAGCCGAACACAGTCGACACTCAAGGACTTCCAAGGCGTAGAGGGTACTGTGACTCACACTGAGGCCGTGCCTTACAGTGCCGGTGATGGCTGCATTGTGATATGCATTCCCTGCATAATACGTTGTGTGCTATGAATTGTTTTGTACTGCCAGAGTGGAGCTATGGTTGGATAGTTGCTATTTAACACATGGTACAGACGAGGGACACTTTGGATGGATTTAGACTACAGTTATGAGTTCCCTGACATGAACACGATAGCGTGGAATTAGAAGTATTTTACCGCGCTCTCAAGACCGGTTGGAGGTTTTGAACGCAGGCGAAGGACGAAGGTCAATGGGAAACTTGGCAGGAAGCTAAAACTTGAGGAGTGGAGGTGAACACGGAGATGATGAGTGCAGGGAGAACGACGGAGCTGACAGACCAGATCACAACATGGAATTATGTTCACGGAGAGAGCGAGAGAGGGAGGGAGGCAGGGAGAGAGATGGGGCTTTGTCATAATCTAATCAGTTGTTAAATTAGTTCCAGATTGCATTGCCAATTTGAAGAGTGATTTCAGCGATTTTGTAAAAGAGACAACAGGGGGGAAAAATAACAATACAATATACTTCCGTCAGTCAAGCTTGTATTAAATACATTTGGAAACTATTTGTGAGTGTCAAATTTAGTTCTGGAAATGCCTGAATTGTTAAGAACTGTGACTGTACTCCCCATTACCTACACTTAACCCACCTATAATAAACTCTCTCTTACTACAATATAATACAGATGGTCTACTTAGCACATGAACTCAACCTGCCTCAGAATAACTTCTGTCTACTCTTCGCTGTAGCCATTACCCTTATATTAGTCTGAATTGTCGGCCAAATATAGCATTCAAACCATTTAAAAATATGCATAAATTATGTATGCTTGAGTTCATAGTTGTTTAATACACTTACAAACTACGAGTGAGAAATGATTTGCTCATACCGCTCTCTTTTTAGGCTCAAACTTAGAAAATGCAATCGGGGAGAGAGAGAGAGAGAGAGAGAGAGAGAGCTTTGTTATGTCTTGTGAAAAAACAACCTGCTCAGCTTCTCATTGACTCATGGATGCGATGCATCTATGCTCACCTTTGACTGTCATACTACGCTGTCATATGACATATCGAGACCTGACTCATTCACGAGAGGCCCTCCCCTTGGATCAGGCTTCATTGAGAGTCTACACTAAGGGCTGCTCAGCAGCTGCATGTGAGGATTCAAACAGACACTGGTTTATGTACTGAGGCGACGGTGAGGATATTTTCATGCAGAATCATAGAATGCCGTGCGGCCGTTTCCCCATTTAAACCCATTGTGTCAGAAGCCATGTTTGGTTGAAGTCGAGAATGGTTTATTCATATGTGTAACATAACAAAATATGAGTAGCTGTTTTCCCCTTGCTCTACACGAACGTCCACACACCCGAGCAAACTCAGAATGTAAAATATTAAATATCTTGCTCAAGGGCGCTCCAGATCTCCAGTGTCAGGCCTCAGGCCTGGGTGGCCCTGCAACACATTGTCTGAGGCAACAACAAACCCACGCAGCTGTCATCAGGCGTGCGGATCTTGATTCCATAGAAGCTTCATGGAGAAGTTGAGTGCAGAGTTTGAGCAGGTCGTTGCTCAGCGAGCGGAACAAGTTGTAGTTTTCTGAAGTTGTCCCGAAGAACGTGAGGAAAGCTACAATGAGGCACTAATTGCGCTGTGTTTATGCTCCGTGCGCCGTCGTATTCACGCCAGCCTCCACCAAATTCAATATCCAAAGTTCCTCGGTAGTTACATGGTAATTATAATATAATAACATATCGGCTAACGTTCAAAGGCGATGCAATTAAGTCGTTTTAATGAAACTATTTTTACCCGTGCCACCTGCGGGACACGCTGCTCAGCGGCGCACTCTCGACGGCCTCTTGCTCTTCAATTGAAAAAAATGAAAAATATGATAAAAGGCCGGATTCGATTGAAGACAAGTGTGGTTAATGGCTAATGCTCCACTTAAGCAGCCCTCTGTTTCCCCGTATCCCCTTGAAGTGCCGAGCAAAGCTCCAGCATCGAGTGAGGAGAACAAGGATTTAAGAAGTGCTATCACCCGAGTGAAAATACACCCCCCTGCCCGGCCAACCCATCCATCCCTGGTACTGTCACCACCGCCCCCCCAGCCCCCAGCTCTTCAAAGTGGCCTCGAGGTTTGCACTCCACACCAAACTTAAGCTCATTATCCCGATGGCTTGAACGGGAATATGATATGGCCATTGGACCCCTGTTCCGCTCTTTACCGACAGATTTACAAGTCACTTATCGCGTTTTCTCCAGTGAACACGGTGTCAATGCCAGACAAGTACTTTAATTAAATTCACTTCACTTTTAAAGCAGGGCGCCCACGATACCACTCGTCACCCTGACAGCGCCCGCTCTCATCCCGTCTCCCCGACGTCTCCGTGGCGACACCAAGAGGGGGAGTCCAACCCTCTCCCCGGCCCGTACCTGTCCAACACTTGTTGCAGTGGAATTTACGGTTTTATGGATTGTATTAAGTCATATTTGTCAGCGCTTAGCCCTATTTACTAATTTTGCAGCAATTTTGGGCTTTTATCCAAACCGACTGTCCGTCGATTCACACTTACAGCCAATTAAAGTGCAGGTAGGGCACAGAGAATTAACCTCACTTAAGCCTCAACACGACACTGCCCTTTACGTTATACTGAAGAATCAACAGGGTGCACGTTTTTATGTTTGGATTTTACATTAAATGCAATGTGTGTTTCTAGCCGTGGAGAAACTCATGATCTTCATCACAAAGTCATAATAAGTCTCCTCTAGGGATTCCAACGCTCCGACTGTTTGAGTCCTTGTCCTCTGTGAGAGACACATAATTAATGACTCGTATTACTGATACTTTACCTTTTGCATAGTCATCTTTTCCCCTTTGTCAAAATCCATCCAAGTTTCACACCAACACACACACACGCACACACACACACACACGCACACACACACACACACACACGTGCAAACTAATCAAAGAAGTTTAACATTGGAAGTTAGGGGATGACCAATTAAATATTATTACATGATATACTTTACGCAGTGGCACTGTGTCCAAGTGTATTCATAGCTCATGTCCGATAGTAATTCAAAGTAGCATTAGGTGGTAAATGCCAATGATATGGTATATATATATCATTGGATCTACATTTCCATACGCCCCCTCACCCACCCACCCTCCCCCCCTCCCGCCCTTGAATACTTTATTCATGCCCCGGGCAAAAGGAAGCCTGTGCTAATATGGGCATAAGAATAGTACAATGCATTGAATAGAATTCCAAGTACAGCGGGTGATTTGAAATGCCATTAGTACCTTTAAAATGGTCACTAGTCACACGAGGGATGGATGGCTCTGCCCTAATGCGCAGGAGATGCATCGTTGCACATTTATTATAATCCCAGGAACTATTATGGTTTGGTTATGATTGATCTGCAGAGCTCCTTTATTTCACAGAAAATATCGTTTTTATTGGGTTTGTTCGGCTTGAGTCACAGCGGGTCTGAAAAGTGAAGCGCCGGCAGCGGGGGGGGGAAGTGTGATTCAAACACACAGACACTTTCACACCCGGACCCCCCCCTCCCAACCACAACCACCACCTCTTGCTCCGTCTCCACAGCCTCCACCACCACCATCACCTCCTCCTCCTCCTCTGTCTCCACAGCCCCCCCCCCCCCCACCACCACCGCCATCACCACCACCACCGCCACCACCACCACCGCCACCACCGCCACCACCGCCACCACCGCCACCACCTCCTCCTCCCCCCTCACCAACAGAGATACAAGCAAATAATCGTCTGACTCATTAGGGGAACACAACACACAGGGGACACACACACACACACAGTGATGACCTTCAGCCAGGAGCAGAGGCTGGCACGCTGGGGCCCAAGGGAGGGGGGCTGGGGGCCCGGTCAGGGGGGGCCTCTGCTGAGCTCCCATACACATGTTTCTCAGAGATCAAGTCGTAGCTCAGGGACTTGATGGGTTTTAAACTGCGGGAGGCTGAAGGAGGATCTGATGGAGCAGGGACGGATCAGGCTCCAGCCCACAGAGCGCAGTGGGCCTGGTGGGTGTGTGTGTATGAAGGACACGCCCACAGTGGGCCTGGTGGCTGTGTGTGTGTGTATGAAGGACACGCCCACAGTGGGCCTGGTGGGTGTGTGTGTATGAAGGACACGCCCACAGTGGGCCTGGTGGCTGTGTGTGTGTGTATGAAGGACACGCCCACAGTGGGCCTGGTGGCTGTGTGTGTATGAAGGACACGCCCACAGTGGGCCTGGTGGCTGTGTGTGTATGAAGGACACGCCCACAGTGGGCCTGGTGGGTGTGTGTGTATGAAGGACACGCCCACAGTGGGCCTGGTGGGTGTGTGTGTGTGTATGAAGGACACGCCCACAGTGGGCCTGGTGGGTGTGTATGACGGATACGTTGACGTGTGTGTGTATGAAGGACACGCCCACAGCCGTTCATTATAAGTTATAAGTATTGAGCATTGTGTGTAAGTCGGAGGATGATAGAAGTACACATTTAATAGAGCAATGAAATGAATCACTGCTCAACTAAGAAAGGCTAATTTGTTCTTGTTTTAATGTTAAGTGATCACGGTTGGATTCAGCTGTGGAGGTCCTTCGCTACGTTTGTACATCGGGGCATTCCTCAGCTTTATGTTTTGCTTACCTTCATCGAATCAGTTCATTGCTTATTTCCGTGCTAATGGAGCATTTGTTTTACTGTCGGAACAGTTGGGGTTTCTGTACTGTACTGTACTGTACTGTACTGTAGTGTGCTCACCATGGCTACATTCTGGTTTATTTGCGTTTTTATTTCAGTTTGGTGTCTTTGCCGTGAGTGAACGACACATTGGAATGTGTCATTGTTGTTAGGACTGCAGCAGCCGGTCACCATTCCATATGGTGATTCAGATAGAGAGCTCCATCAACCCTAATGGATGTGCTTCTCTGAAACTGTTGGCACAGTCCATCTCGGAGCGCCGCTCCTCCAGAATCTATTCTGCTTTAAGTGTCTTCTGATTGGTTCTGGAGTCGTTTATGTAGTGCCGACTCCACAGCAGGGTGGGAATTTCACAACGGCCACAACCGTTGTGGCCATGGCCGTCGTTGCCCCGCACTTTGGCCTTGATGCCCTGTGAAAAAATTTTCAATTTATGGCTAAGGTGGCCTTTGTGCCACTGTCAAAGTTACAGTGTAAACAACGCTAGTGATGCGTGGTGGGCTTTTATGGAATTACAGCCATCCTAGTGCGCGCAGTACGCTAGTCCCGTGTCTGTGGATCAGAGCGATTGCTCTGCTGTGATTGTTCCAAAATAGAACTTGCGCAACTTCGCGAGCCACGCAGGTGAAGTATCAACATCCAGTGTTCAAAATAACGATGTTAGGTAACGCCGTTATTTTTTCAGTAACGGTAACTAATCAGTAACTAACAGTTAAATGTGGTGCGTTACTATGAATTGATTGAATAAACTGCGTAATCCGAACGCACCCCTGGCTCCACACAAACTGATAGTGAGGAGACCGGGTGATTTAACAAAGAGATAAGCGATTATTATTGGCTAAGGCAGAGTCATGTTTCATGGTAGCCAATCGGAGGCAGTGTTTTTTGACACAAGTCAGGATACGCGTGCCACACGCACACGCACACACGCACACACAAACACCAAACAGATTCGATGAAACAGTAGAAATGGCTGGTCCAGAGCAATCCGATGAAAAGTTGGCATTTTCAAGGTGGATATATAAGCACTACTTCAAATTCATTGAGGTCAAAGGCAAGAACGTGCATGTAAAGTGAACATTATGTCCAGGAGCAAAGACTTTGTCGACATCCGTTGTCAGCAACTCTAATTTAATGAAGCATCTCACAACGAAACACGCATCTACAAAGTTACTTTTTTTTTTACAGTAATGCAAATAATTACTTTCCCTGGTAACTATTTACTTTTATTATAGACTAATTCAATTACTAACTCTGTTACTTTTTGGAACAAGTTAGTGAGTAACTATTTCTATTTATTTCTCTCTCTCTCTCTCTTTCCCCCATACTCAGTCTCTCTAAATGCAATGTTTTACAATATGATATGTTTTTCAATGTTTTTCAATTAAAATAAATGTTTTAATACATAATTAATGTTTCTTGGTGAATGAGAATGTTAAGGTATTAATCTGAAAGGTATTAATCTGAAAGGAAAAACCAGCATAATTTAACCAAACGGCCTTTGTGCCCTGTGAACGGGAAGGCCAAATGGCCTTGCCCCTAAAATGACGAAATTCCAAGCCTGCTCCGCAGGGTTTGTGTTCAGGGGATGACTGGTCCAAGGCGGTTCTAATCTGTTGTTCTCAGTGGTTGGAGACGTTCTGTTTGTGTCGGGGGATGACTCAGACGTAGAAGACGACTTTCACCGACTGACGACAGGACCGGCTGGGGGGAGATAATCACTGGAGGACCATCCTGATTGGTTCTGATTGGCTGCTGACCGACGTGGAGATAACGGTCACTCCTGCTGGTGTCCTGGCTGCTGGTCTTCAGGGACACAGGTTTGAAATTAAAACAACGCTTTTTCTCGAGTATTCAATTAATTTAACTGCGTCGCCGCCATATAATCAACCATAAGTGTTACCTGATATCTTTTATATTCATCTGTAATGTCTCCTCTTAAAACCCACACGTTTAAGCAACCAAGTTTCAGACGCCTTTAGGACTGCATGCTTTTCTTATGCATTGAAAGGACAGTAACAGTGACTCCAGTGAGTCCGTTCTTTATAGCAGAGCAGCCAGTACAACTGTACATTTCCAATGAAACTCGTTTACTCTGCAATTCTGGAGTTGGGTACTAGAAACTTCATAGGCGTGACACCATGAAGAGAAAATGATAATGGGATGGAGAAAAAAGCCAAGAACTGCATAATATCCTATATTGCCACAGCGTTGTATTGTATTGTATGGAAATAAAGTGGTTAGGATTGGATTCCCCGCTAATATTATTCTCTAATTCAGAGTACCCAAAACAAACATTTCCTTAATGAAGGCTGAGATGATGTTTACTTCTGCTTCGTTCATTCGAAAACAATAATTTATTTCCACAATTCAAATACATCTGAAGAATTGTTACACTTCTTTAAAATAACTTTCCAATGTATTCATTGACCACTTCTCTACCTGCTCATTATAGAAGAGCGGGGAGCGCACACACACACACACACAGCCAATCAGACACACACACACACACACACACAGCCAATCAGACACACACACACACACACACAGCCAATCAGACTATCACACACACACACACACACACACACATTTACACACACACACACACACACACACACACACACACAGCCAATCAGACCATCACAAACACACACAGACACACTTACACACACACGCACATACACACAGCCAATCAGACACACACACACACACACACACACACACACACCTAAATCGATCATGTGTACACAGTCCATGTGACCCAATGTACTGATACTAAATACAGAATACTCTGATAAGAACAGCGACAGTGTGAATGTCTGCACTTCGCCGCATCTCATGCCTCCTAAAACCCAGCAGGCGTCAAACACCTGGGCGCTCCAGAGCACGGCGGTATACACACCGCCATGCCACACTGCCCAATTATCATATTCATTTTCTTGCATTTTACTGTTTTTCTACAGAAAAAATAAGTGTCTTGGTCTTAGTCTAAATAGTACATTTTAGTATAGGGCGAAATTTCCAAAACACAAATGTCCTTCTTTTTGTTGGGGGTTCATTTCTTGTAAATATCAGAGGTCTTTCTCGCCATGTCTAATAACATCGTGATTCGCCAAGGCCGGGCTTGCTCCTTGCTTGTTAAAGGACAGGATATGAATAATTCTTCCTCTCGGCTGGAGAACGCGGCCCGACCTGTTAGCATTTTGACAGTTTTGTGTATGGGACTATTTGCTCCCGCCAACACTTGTCTGTTTCCAGCAGTGGGTTTGCCTAGTGAGGGGAGACCTCGAGAAAGTAAAAAGCGACCCCGGTAAACAGAAGCACCCTGCCTGCTCCTGGCTGGCATTATGCTGCGGTATTTCCACGAGCATGAAGGTTGGCTTTGCTCCCTTCTCTTAGCTGCAGATGCACTGTGTTAAAAAACAGTCTCTCTGTCTGTGGTGCATGTCTGTTGGTCTGTCTCTGTCTGTATATCTGTAGTTAATGATCTAGCTATTTATATCGCCGCCTGTCTGACTGTCTGTATATCTATCTGTATCTCTGGTTAGGTATCTGTAGGCCTATACTGTGTCTACCTGTATCGCTCTATCAGTCAATATAGATGTCTCTCTGTTTGTCTGTTTTGCTGTACATCTGTATCTATTCATGTTTGTCTGCATCTATTTATCCGTCTATCTATCTCACTATCTCTTGGTCTGTTTGTCTGTCTATCTATATATTTATATTCATGTATAGACTTAGTCTCTAAATCTATAATTTGTACAAGTCGTATCCAGTCTAGTCATATTATAAACTAAATGATTAAAAGACTCAAATAGATATTTCAGAAAACATAACAGTCCACGTTGAACTCTTTAGTCCATCATCTTCTGATTATATGCCATTCCACAACAAAAAATCCATTACTGCAAAGATTTATATGAAAAGAAAAGTGCTTCAAGAAAATCTAAAACCTTGACCTGGAAAACTCTCTAACTCAAAACAACTCCATCTTCCCAACTCGGGCCTGTTTTGCCCAATACCTTCCTGTAGGTTTTTCAGTGATTATATTCGACCTAAACCTTAGTAGTTAGTGCCATTACTAACAGAGATTCAACATTGTAGTCCGCTGTGCTACAGAATTCAGAGGGTACCTTGTTCCGTAGATGCGCTATTAAGTCTTGGGGATTTAACCATCATAACGTCTCTCTTGGGTTTACTCAACTATCCTTTACTGAAATATTTAACATTTACATGTAGAAGACGCTTTTATCAAAGAAGAAGACGCTTTTATCAAAAGCGACCTACAACTGTTCATACACAAAGTGACGGCGGAGTCAATCATGCACGGTGACAGCCAGCTCGCCGGGAGCAGTTAGGGTGAGGCGTCTTGCTAAGGGACACCTCGACACTCAGCTAGGAGAAGCCGGGGATCGAACTAGCAACCTTCCGGTTACAAGTAAACCCACTTTACCTTCCGAGCTTCTGAGTCTACCTCCGATATAATGTGTCAATAGAGTGGCCGCGTGTCGCCATGGACGTACACAAAGGCAGTGGATATTGTGTCTTTGTGGAAGATGTTGTTGTGTAAAGTACTTGTATGGCAATTCACCATTTTTATAAACTCCTCAAACTCCACAATGATGCCAAACACATTGATTCCAAAAGACGAAAGTGCTACATTGCTATTGTTTACATTTTTTCATATCGACAATCATAATGGTAATAGTTGTTTTAGTAATGCCCCGAGAGAGATACAATGGTTTAACCGCCCAGTTAAAAGGTTCTGTCTCGGTCAGGGACTTGTGGTCAGGGTGGGCAATTATTATATTTATTTTTTACAGCAATCATACTGCTGCTTCAGCTCAAAATGCGGAAAATGCTTACAACAGCATAAAAAACTTGCGAGGGGCGCAATGATCACCGTAGTGGATAACACAAATCTCGTTATTGTTAATGTTATTGTCTACGCAGGGTAATCATGAGATCTCTGTGGCTTCCCTCTGTATCAGAGTGTTCACGTGGAATGTAGTGTTTACATGTTTCAACTGAAACATGTCGTATACCATGGAAATTCATATTATGAAACACAAAAACTCTTCCTATTTTTAATTTAGTACCCCACATTTGTTGCAATTATGAATCGATTAATATTCATATTGTTCTTTGCTTTTATTGAAATGTGAGCTATATTTTGTTGAATTGTATGAATCTGATTACTTGATATGATAACACATTTAAGGTTATAATTCGGAAAACTCTTGTCATAAGCTATAATTGATATCAGGTGTGTATAGGGATATTATAATTATGTAAATCTGTGTTACAATATTCAGTGTGCTACCTTCCACTGACCTCAGTGCATGGCACTGGTCGGGCGATTAGAGGTAAGTATCATTACTATGCAGATGAAGTCCTGCAGTATATACCCAAGAACAACCAACCTACTGTCTGACATACACTTATGCTCGCTAGAGTGAGTCACGGGTAAGTGGCGCACTGACAGCTCACACTTACTGCTGCTGAATCGGAACGACAAAACAGAGTATATGTGCATGTACTGATTGGTAATGTATGGGCTGTACATAGGAGAGAGATGATTTACCAGCTTCACACCTTAATGTCTAAGTATACCCTGACATTTTACTGTCCATTTAAATTGAGCTCAGAATGATGTGACTGCAATTAAGATGTCAATAGTCGGATGTGATGTTCTGTCCTTTTGCTTTTAAAGGTATTTACATTTACTTTTATGAAATTAAATGTATATAATCTATTACCGTTTACAAGTATTATGAGACAAATTCCAGGCACCATATGACTTCATTCCTTTTTTTAATTAATCAGCATCACTATCTCGTCATTAAATGCATTTTATGCATGCCGGCTCACAAGATAAATGATGCAAAGTGCTCATCTGTGCAGCGTTTCTATGTGGCTTCCACATGGCCGCTGCCGTGAGTCTGTTCAGGCTCTCCCTTTGGGTGGGAAGCGTTTTCCACTGTGTTGGCTTTTTACTTCTAAAGCCACAGGAGGGGCATCCTAATTGGAAGGATAAAACAAAATAATTAAAAATTGCATTTGGAGGACTGCAGCTTGTCGGAAATGAAGCTCGTGAAATGATTCGTGATTACCCGCACCGAGGCCCTGTGAACGTCCCTTTCCACTTTGTGCCTTTCTTTGAACAGCGCCGTGTGATTGGCTGAGGAGAGGAGAGAAGTATCGCCTTCCACGCAGGCCCCGTGACAAACGCATTAATGGCGTCCGTGATGATGTCATGTTTTTCTTTCTTCTTTTTTTTTCATTCAGCACCTTCCCAGGGTGCCCCGACGCATCGGATCATGTGAAAGCATGATGAGTGATGATGTGATGAACGCAGATGTATGGGTGAACACCTGGCAGGAGAAGAGATCTTCATGTTCAAGGATCACTGAGCAGATAAACGGCTGCTATTTTATTCTTGGCTGCCTGGTGTGATTCATTAATTCTCTTCTCTTTTTAAATTACATCCCAAATCCCCGGGATTTGATTATTAGATGAAAAGGAAAAAGTCTAGTTAGAGGCAGTAGAAAAGGTAACAGATGTGTGTGGATAGCATGTAGGCCTAGGCCTATGTTTGAATGTTTATGTATGTATGGGTATATGTGTGTGTGTGTGTGTGTGTGTGTGTGTGTGTGTGTGTGTGTGTGTGTGTGTGTGTGTGTGTGGGTGTGTGTGTGTGTGTGTGTGCATGCATGTGTGCACATATGGATTCATGCAAATAAATACAAATATGACATATATGTCAACAAACAACCTCATTTTGCAACACATTGCCTGCACTTGCTCCGAGCACATTTACACCCATAAGCCAGAAAATAAAAGAAAGAAAGCATTTGCTGGAGAAAACAAAGTGGAGCACCTTGCCTTGTCACTTGCTGCTGGCAGAGCAGAGGATATATAGAGGAGTTGGCTGACATATGTCAAGTCTGCCGACTCCCACTATGGCTGATTTGAGTCTGAGTGACGTGCCTCTACCCCCTCCCCCCCCCCCCCCCTCGAGTACAGTGTACCTCATATTTAAGACGCCTCTCTCTTTCTCGCCACGATCAATTGGGTCACAGGTTTAACGTATATGCTCAGAGACCTACATAGTGAAGCTATGTCGTCTGGATGAAAGGATATATACGAGGCCTCTACGTCCCATGACAAGCCTGGAATTATTTTATCAAACAGACCAGCTCACTAATCACTAGTCTTCTTTACTATTTTTATTTACCATTTATTCATATAGCAGACACTTTTCACCTGTTCAAACAATAATATGTGAAGTAATTGACATAAAGCTGACTTGACTTTGACTTTTGACTTTGAATATATATGAACAGGTGTGGGATAGCTCTTTGCATAAGGAGGCTTACAGGTAGCCTGCCAACACATGGGTGTCAAGCACAGACGCTATTGGCTGCAGAGTCAAACGCGCTAACCCAGATACTGAAGCCTTTTCACACACATCATCATGGAAATATTATGTATGGAGGCTGTCAACAGTGAGGGGCTTAGACGTTATTACGAAGGAAAGGTAAACAAAGGGAAAGAAAAACGACGTGGGCTCCTGCATTCTAATTGAGAAAAGATTTCCTTTTGATGTAGCTCAGGAGATGTGAGGAGCACTCTGTGTGAGCTAATTACAGAGTCGTAGCACAGAGCTCATTAGCAGAATGCTAATGAGACTTGTTTACCCTTATCTCATGTCACCAAAAATCGGGGGGTATGGGTTAGTGTTTCAAAGATATGCGTCGGCATTAGCGGTGAAAACCGGGAGGATTTGGAGATTGGAGATTGGCATTGTCTTCAAGCATGTGTTTCATTCATGAATAGGGCTTTTGAATGAATGCAACGCTAATTGTTTGTAGCTGTGATTGGATGATGCACACACAAACACACACACTATAAGTAAAATAAAGACACACTTATACTTGTTTGTTTTTATGCTATTTTCTCTATGCAGATTTTTTCAGAGTTCAGCATTTTGGTTTACATATTTTTTTTCTCGAAAATATGAATATTGGGAATGAGTAAACACGCTTTTACGTGGGAGGTTTGCAAATGCGATTATGTGTACATGCATGTCAGTCTTAAAGAGTGAGTTGTCAGAGGGGTCCAAGGTTCAGAGAGAACAGTTCTCCTTTCACTCCATTTAAACAACTCGCGCTTCTAGTTTACAAAAGAGTTGAGGAATTGAGGAAGAATTTTCTTGTAAAGTTTGCTATAAAAGCGGCTTCATTTTAAACCAATTAAGTGCACACAAATATATATGTTCATCCATCCAGGGTCACCTCAAAATTGTAAACTCGTTTTAACATCTAACGCAGGGTAAAATGTTAAGAAGCACTTAAAACAAATTGAAAATAAATAGCATATCACAGCATTGAAATAATTGTGAGGACAGTTTCTTCCAAACCATAAGCATATATATTTTCAGTATAAACTAAAGTATTAACCTGCATAAATTACTAACAGACAAATAATCTGCTATTTATTACCATCACATTATAATTTCTTCAAAATTAAAATCCTGATAATTTATGTGAATCACAACATAAAAAGTCCCTGTCAGAAGGTATGATTAGTAAACTATGATTGGCAAAATTAATTAACAGCTTTTTATGCAAATTTGAGGTTATTACTAAACAACGCTAAATGTATTTTCTTACATTCCTGTAATTAAATGGTCTGCTTTTTCCAGACTTGACAGCATGTGGAATGAAGCACTTACAGAACAATGTGACAATATTGTCTTCCTCTCCAGTTAATGACGTTGATGTTTGTTGAAAGTGTTTAACCTTCAAATATTTATAACTGAAGTAATCCTAACGTCAAATAAACTTTCTGTCACATTTTGGGAATTGTGGTTGAGTTATCTGCAATGTGTGTATCAAGTTGGGCACCTAAACCTCAACAGTAGCAACAACAGCAGCTAACCCTAATTGAGTATTAACTCCAACAGAGAAGTCCCACCACAGCCTCCATCCCATACATGAATGCTTGATCAAAGTTAATTAGCAGCAAGTTGCTGTTGGGTCAGTCGGCCTACATACCCCAGCTACCCTTACCTCAGACCTCAAAGACCCACCGTGTCTCAAAACTGATTTATGTGTCTCCGAGCTGAGATTAATTAGTTACAGAGGAAGTGAACCCTCCTGTATTTAAACATCATTTAATTTAAACTGAAGGTATAACCCAAGTTGTTTCCAGTTGAAAACCATTTTATTTAGATCTCACAAAGTGTTGCGTAACCTCCCCTTTTCATGTACTTTTTGACAAAAATGTTGTTAAACAGCCTTCAACCCGGCTCCTATGAAATCTAATTTAAAGTTTTTTTCTTCCTGGGCAGAAGTTCTATAGGCTTTGACAGACATTACTAGGCCTGAATCTGTCACTCGGTTCTCCTTTTGCCCACTTTCACCTCAACTGAAAATTTCCCTCGATTTGCTTTTGCGGAAAAAATAAAGTTTTTCGTCCACACTTTCAAAAGAGTGTGCAGCTTCTTGGTGAGTCTATCAAAATATACATATCTTCTGCAAATGGTATGGGCTTCCTGTAGTTTCTTCCAACTCTACAGGCGTGGAGGGTATAAGTCAATTGGAAGAATAAAGTTAGTAAATTAGCTCCTGCTGTTTCAGCAGGTTCACTTCTCTGGGCCATCGAGGAGGGCTACTCTATAGTTTTAGCTCTGTCTATTAAATTACTTGAATGTTGCTTTTGTTGTGAACATTGCTATAACAGCTTCATAACTTAGAAAATGTATTTGCATAGAGCAGTACAACATCAACACCTTAGTGTTTTAAGAAAAAATAGGGCAAAAAAGACATGATGAATCACATTTGGGCAGCCAATTTGACCTTTGTTAGAGAACATAAAGTCCTATACATATAGAAAGAGTATTTACTTGGTTTACCATAGTTTGTGAAGTCCTGATATAGCCTCAAGCTAAAATAAATAATAATGCTAGAGAGAAGTAGAAACAAGTGACACTTTTTGCGGATTAACATACATGCACAAAAGTACATATTTATTTATTTTACACAACAAATAGAGTAATCCTTTTTTTAAACAATAACAGATTATTTTATAGCGACCGTGGTTTAATGTATTTTAATAGTAAAGGGGTGTGGGTGTTGGAGGAACTAAGGAGATTGCGTAGCTTGATGCTTATGTTCACTGATCAAACATTTAATCATGAGAAATGTATAGTTTTGAGGTAGAGATGGGGCAGTAATAAGCTTGTGATGTTCACCTTGACACAGAGGCTATCCCCTGGCCTCCCAACACAGTTCTTATCAGGCTTGTGCCGTTGAGACACAGAGTCTCAACGGTTCCTGACTGACAAACGAGGGAACCATCTGTACGCACCCTGCACATCTGCACTCACCCGACATCACACTTTTCCCAATATCATATTTATGTTGTAGATTTTAGTAGAGTCAGTCTAAAGACGATTTTCGGTCAATCCTGAGCAAAGACATCGGAAACTAACTAACAAACAACTAATTAGCTATCTCCTACTTCAACTCAAAATTAAATTGAATATTGTCCATTCAATCTTTAAGTTTAGCTCACGATGTAAACAGATATAACACACAGGCTTGTTTGTTTAAGTACATGGGGCCTTCACATTAAGAGCGATGTCTCTATGCAAATACTGGCATATAAAGGAATAGCGCCGGTCGCGAGCAACAACAAGGGGCGTCTCGTTGTTGGACACGCAGAACAAACAAGGCGTGGTCTTGGGAGGATGAGGTCATCGGGTAGATGTTGAACCAATCCCTCATGCAACGAAGCCGCAGCCTCATTCATCAGCGTGAACACGGGGCCCTGGGTGTGCTAAGGGCCCGCTCGACACTGGGTACACACAGCTATGTAAACAGCCATGCTTCAACAGATTGCCGGCGTTGTCTCTGCGGCATTGGATGGATACACGTCTGCTACATATAAGATATATATAACATATAAGATGGGTTGTCATTTTTTATTTTCGATTTTCATTGAGGTAAAGCAATGTCAAATACATGTTATGTATGGTGAATGAATGAAATAACGCTGTATGCATGTGTTAATAAATGGGAGGATAAATTATTCATTTAGTGGATATCAATCAGTGGATGAGGTAATGGGTGAATGCAATGAATGAATAAGTGAACATATGAATGGATAAATGTTGAATGCAGGAATTAATGGGTAAACACATTCATGAGTAGATACACCGACACATTCATGGGTGAATGAACTGATGAATAAATGAATAGGTGAATGGCTGAATGGATCTGTGTGTTGAACCCCCATGCCAGATGGGACGGAGGACGTTGCTAATTAATATTCAAAAGCCCTTGTTTTTTTCACAAGGTCAAACACTTAGTGCGGTTATCGGCGATCATCTGGATGTACAGAACATGTGTCAAACAACAACAACATGTAGACCGTAGACCATAGACCATAGCGACATTCCTTGGTTTTACTGTTTTAGTGTTAACCATATACTCTATTTTATCATTCTAGGGTTAGATAACCATCCATCAGAATTATCATTCATCGATCTGTTGGAAAGATTTACAAATTAAATTAAATGAAAAACAAAAAGCAGTACTTTGTCGTTGAGCCTGGAGTCATTCCCTCCTTGCCAGCACACAATTCATTGTGGACGTCAACTTTTAATAAAATACAGACATTTGGGGATGAGGATGAATGTATGACATGAAAGCACACAAGAGGAGCCTCTCCAGATGGCCACTGCAACAACATCTGACCAGTGCGTCTTTCCTCTCCAGGTCTACTTCAGATCCTCCAGCCAGGTGTCCTTAAGCCAAAAGGTGACAGAGCCTTTGTGGTTGCTGTTCCTCAGCTGTGGAACCAACTGCCAACCGTTTTACTGAAATGCCCCTTCAATCTCAGTGTTCAAATCCAGGCTCAAAACATTCACCCTGGCCTTCCCTGTGTGCTAATGGTCTTACCCTGTTATGTCTGTGATTAAGTGTTTTGTCTCTTAATGTCGTCTTAGTTTAAATCCATGATTTGTAAGTGCATTTATTTATCTATATTTAGCTAATGCGCTATGTGCAGCACTTGGCGAGTGCGAGCTGTGTTCTGAATGTGCTCTGTAAATAAACTTTACGTACTACATGCGTGTGTCGTGTCAGGAGGGCGCTCTGAGACTGAGCCAGAGACACGGCCGGTGCCCGCATCTGTCAGCCGTCTGTCCACAGTGTCATTAGCTAACAAGATCCGGATCATTCCGGACACAGAGAGCTGACGGTTGGGAGAGAACATCTCTCCCGGCAGACGCCCGCCATCGATCGTCCTCCTTGTAAAACTGTCAAGGGTGGGAAGTAATGTAAACAAATCTAATTTAATGTAAAGAAAGAAAGAATAAACTCTACGCAGACGCTCTGACACACACGCGCGCACACACACACACACACACACACACACACACACACACACACACACACACACACACACACACACACACACACACACACACAGTTACGCGCAAGCACGCAGTCGCGCAGCCTGCGCAATAGTCCCTTCACGAGCTCTCATTCACCGTACGAGACAGACGCTGGTAGCGTGAAGCTGTCTCTGCATCTCAGACATCGCTTCCGCAGGCATTTTCCAAAGCCAGTCCTTACGACAAAAAAGCCAGCGGTGGAACGAGATGACAAACGCCGTCACTGTTTACCTGTGTAAGGACATGGTTCCCTTTCAAAATGTCGATAGAAAGGACTTTGAAGAGATGATCAAAACACTCGATCCCAGGTACGCGTTACCTGCCCGCACCCACTTCAGCCAAATTGAGATGCCAAAACTATACGGCAAGGTCCGCGACCAAGTGGAGAAAGAAATCCATACTATCCATACTGGAAGTAACTTAAAAAAAAAAGAAAAGATTTAGCATTTTTTTCTATTGCAGTTTTCCTCAATAAATGTTCTTAAAATACTCCTTCTATACAAAAATAGCTGCCTAACCAGTATTTTACCCCTTCAGAAGCATTTATATTGAAATTAGAATATAAAATGAACATACCGTGATATAATACCGTACCGTCTATGCCTCAAATCATACTGTGATATTCATTTTAGTTCATACCGTACAGCCCTACATCAAAGTATATTTGGATCCCTCTTATCAAAGTAACCGAGGTACTAGAACCTAGCATGAGACGCTATCGATCCATCCGAGACCTGTCACGTAATTTGCCATCTGCGGGGACGGGGGAGCGGGGAGACGGGGGGACGGACGGACGAGTGAGACGTCAAGCGCCGTCGTGATTTACGCCACCGCATCGCTTACGTGCTGCCGATAAATCAAACGCATCTCATTGGATAAGGACGTGAAATACGTTCCGTATATCCAACCGCTTTACTCTGCGCACGGCCGACGGTCGATTGGCGCCGCTGCAACCTGCCGTAAAATAAAATTACAATGCCATCCTTTACATGCTCGGGTGACAGTTCACCCGGACATAGCCTTGATGCCTCCTCTTAGCTGGTGTCATGGTCCGCGTAGGGACGGTACTTTATGAAGGTGAAACCGTTGCCTGACAGTTGAGGGGATGTGTCGGTTGGGGGGGGGTGGGGGGGGGGGGAGATGACGTATTGATATAGTTCGCTGGACGAGTGAAGCCTGGCTGGCGTGGCGGTGTCGTGGATAGTAAGTGTGAACGTTTTTGTGTTTTGAACGGCACCTCCGCTATTAAAGACGGCCTACATTAGAGCGGGGGTAAGGATTAGCAGGGATGGACATTCTTCTTCATACCTCCCCTTTTAAAAAGCAATATCTTAAAGCCGATGGATTACGGCGGAGCACGCTCGTAATCTTCGGCGTGAGATTAAAGCAGTCACTTTGAATTCCGACGCCTTCCAATTAGCCGCGATGTCTGTGCCGCCGCTACCTGTCAGATGTTTAGCGCCACGTATCAAGTGATTTAGGTTTAAAGTGGTGCCTGCTTCCACACATTCAGCCCCGGAAAAAAATATGTTCGGGGGGTTTATGAATCAAAGCATACATATGTGCTACGTCCCTGGCAGAATGGTTTATAATGACTTGTTTAATGCCATGTCTGTTTGTATATAGTTCAGAGTTTAAAAGGAAAAAATGTTTAAAGCAAATTACTGGTTTACATACATACAGAGCACTTTGCTGGTTTAATCAAAAACCCAACAGAAGCTTTTGGAAGATTGCTTTTTTTATGGATAACGTAGTCTTTGCTAATATTCCATTTGATACAACTTTGTACCTCTGTGCTTAAGGTGTTTGTGTACTACAACTGCAACAGAAAGAACTACAACACTAGAAGTGGTTAGGCTGTTCCCAGCCAAATGATTCTGGTCTTGAACTTCATTGTCTACTCAATAAAGTAAGTAAACATGTTTACATGTTTATGTATGTTTACTCAGTAAACATACATAATGTTATCACTATATTACTCCAAAAATCATGACTCTCCAAATAGTTTTTTTCTCACTTGGTGCATTTACCACTCTCATAATTCTGTCGGGAGATTACGCCAGAAACCATTTGTTTTACTTAATACCCAAACGATTTGAATTAAGCTCTGACCTTTTTGTAAGGTTTTTGTTCATTATTTTCAGTACACTTTGTCACTAATCTCGCGGGAATCTCACCGTCATCAGTGTGACAGCTGTTCGTACATTCTACAGTTTTCTCTTCGTCAAATTACGCTTTCAAACACAGCCCACTGGCGGTTCCGTGCCCGGTAACTAGAGGGATTTATGAGTGCCACATCTGTCGTGTTGTCTGAGTGCCAGGGTAGTAGTAGAGGGATGCAGATGGAGGCGGCGATGTGGATGGAGACATCCTGCTGACAGAGCATTTTGCTTCTTGTCTGCTGGGCTGTAAAGTCACCGTGGAAAAGCAACAGCATCAACCGGCCTCAGCAGAGAGGGTGTGGTGTGTATTTTGAATCTGTGATTTGTTTCCTATCTTATTGCCTTTTGTCGTCTCATTAAAAAGTGTGGTTGATGAGAAAAGGTATGAAAACATCCCGATTATAATTAATTTGTTAAATGCGTTGTGGGCGGGTTCATTTGCAAGCAAGTGTAACTTTATAAGTGTGAGTATATCGCATGTAACTTTTATACATATGGCTCAATATTTCGAAGGTAGGCAGACATTTTTCCCTCCATTTATGCTTTTTCAATTGCAGACTAAAGACGGAGGAAGTGGAATCAAAGAACGAGATTAATACCATATACTTGCAGCCAATCTTTTGTGGAAGGCCTCTCAGAAGCGACCCTGCTTTCCATGTAATGATGGTTTTTCATAGCGAGAGCTCCTTGGTGCAGTCTGAGTTTAAATTTCCCAAGTCCTTATTTTTGTCCTATAACCATAGTCCTTTGCATCTTACACAACAGACATTTGACAGCTTCTTTATATTTCACTTAATAGTATATTTATATAAATATATGTATTTATTCATATTTATTGTGTATGTTTCCTTAGCCCACAATTAATTGAATGAGAATTTTCTTTTTCTTCCTTCTTCCCTCGCGTAATATCACACAATCATATAAAATAAATAGGAGAATATTGCCATGTTTTTTATTACATTAGAAAAATATTACCGCAGGTTATTGCACCATTACGTTGCCAATGCAACCACAACAGACGAAGTGATGTGATTTACATATTACAAATATTAGAACGAACGTCATTATAGCAGTCGAGTGTAATGGAGGAAGCCTGTTTCACAAACCACGGGTTGGTTGGATCTGAGCAGCAAACCAATTTCACAAACGCGTGCATATTATATTATTATTCATTTGCATGTGGATAAACAGAGTTAACCTGTCCAAATTATGCAGTGAGTCGCAAAGTAACCAACTCTGGATTAAAAACTGAACAGGAAAAGGAACAACAAACCCAAAGTGTCGTACAAACCCTGAGTGTAAACAGGGGCGGCCGCCGGTGGGAATCCGACGCACAACCCAATCAGAACCCCAGACAACGGCTTCGTCACGCACTGCCAACCACGTCCTTCAGTCAACGTTTACCTGGAACACGCATCCTCGCACAAAGCACCCGCAGACCCCCAACCCAAACGTCAAGGACCCCCCCCCCCCCCCCGACCACTCCCCCTCCTCCCATACAGGAATAAAATTAAAGCCCATCATGAAACGCTTCAGACCCCTCATCCGTCACCCAGAACACAGCAGGAACCCAGAGTAATGGTCAGTCCTCAGGCACAGACCCCCCCCACCCCCACCCCTACTGTGAAGACCCCCTGCCCCCCTCCATCACCCCCCTCCCTCACCCAGCCATGTATCCACATCCTAATGTGCTCACCACTTAGGCAGGAACTCATTAGCCGGTCAGCTGGAGAAGAAGAAGCCGCAGACAACGCATTCATTTTTGATGGGCTATACGTCGCCCTTTCTATCCTCTCATGCCTCTCTCTCTCTCTCTCTCTCTCTCTCTCTTTCTCTCTCTCTGGATGGATATTTACTCGCATTTCTGTCTCATTATGGCACCCCCCACTCCCCTCTCCCCCCTCCCTCCCCTCTCTCTCGCCCCTCCCCCCTCCCTCTCCCCCCTCGGGAGATGATGTTATGGAGTTATGAGCGCCGGGCGGGGGCGGGGGCGGTGGCGTGGGGGCCATTAGCGAACCAGCGAGGGGTCTGGTGGCCTCCAGGCCACCAGCTGCTTCGGCCCACTCTCCCAACCCCCCCCCCCCGAACACAGCGGGTGACCCTTTGCCACCCCCACCCCACGACCCGGTTGCCCCCCCTCCTAGTGTCCCCGGATATAACAGACGAAGACCTCTTAGGAGCTGATGGACTCGGAGGCGAACAACGCTTCACCGTCTCTCCAGATGTGGGGAAAGAAACTTAAGAAACTTAACACACTGGACAGAAGTATGCACAACTGCACTTATCATCCTATTTATTACGTGTAGTGGGGTCTACGTCTCCTGTCCTGGGGTTGTGTTGTGGAGGGGTGGGTGGCGGTTGAGGAAAAAATAGTTGTCTATCCTGTCTTGTCTAGCTGTCTTCTGTATTGTCCCTTTCTGTCAAAGAAGTGTATCAGAAGACGTATGGCGCAGAACAATTTTCCGCAAGGACAAATAAATATCTCTCTCTCTCTCTCTCCCCCTCTGGATGGATATAAACTTGCATTTCTGTCTCATTATGACAAATACATATCTATCGATTAGACGGCCACTTTTGGCGTCGAGAGCTAACAACGTGAGTGTGACTGCTGAGCTGACCACTGCATGTCCCCGGAGTGGAGGTCCGCGGAGGTGGACCGCCGGGGTTAGGAATGGAACCACTGTGGTCAGGACGGCGGAAGAGGACCCCCGGAGCCTCCGGGGGGGGGGGGGGGGGGGGGGGGTCTTACCCGGGGAGGCCGTTAGATAGGAATGTCCCCCTCGCTGGTGTGTGCTCAGCACTCCCACGGAGAGGAGGATGGGGTGGCGGCGGGGTTGCCGTGGGGATGAAACGGGGCTGCCTCCATCTGTATGCGCCGTGGTGTCCGCGTTCCCTGTGGGAATCTGAGGCCGGACATGATGACAAAAAGGAGAGGAGTTGCTCTGATGGGTCAATGAGTCTAACCTCCTACATGCTCCATGACATGTCGTCATTCACTGCGGAACGAATTTGGATGAAAGTGTCTACTAAATGAGTAGTAAGTGCAAAGACGTACCATGCAAGCTGTTGGTGCCACCATCACGGCAGAGGTGTGATTCCAGGGTGATCACCTTACCTCCGCCGGCTGAAACCGGCTCTCTCAGCCTTCAGGAGAAAGGGGGTTGACAGCCACTAAACCTTGTGGACAAAGATTGAGAACGTTGAACTAAATGGAATCTTTTTTAGCTACCCTTTCAGGACAGGTTTTGAGAGGAAAAACTACAGCTACACACATATATATATTTGTCCTGGGAGCTTTTCTGTGTTCCAAAGTATTGCTTTTGAACCAGTATTTCTTCATCTTAAATCTTGAACTCATATTTGTACTTTATTTGTACCATGAAGTTCTGTGTAATCATTGTTTAACCGTTTTTCCATCTCATTATCTTAATTGTTTCCTGTATTTAACCTGCAATTTAACAATTGAACCTGCTTTGAAGGTGTTTAATAAACAAACCAGTTGTTAACAACGCTTTTCTTTAAAGATGAGGTCTATGCTAAGTGCAGTCCTTAGAAAACCTGTCACCCACGGAGGTCAAATCACACACTGTGCCGGCGCTCGGGGAAAAAAGAGAAAGGTGCACTGTTGTGACAATGGAGTAGGTGAGGTCTCTCTCCAACGCACTCCCTTTCTCTCTCTGGCACAGCACAGCATCCTCTTCTCATAAGTGTTTGTTTAATGCCACTGTGCCGGCAGGATTCCACCCTGTTGTTTCGCTATTAACGATACCAGCCGTTTCCATGTTGCCAATGTTTTAGGCTTTCTGTTCTTTGTTATAGTTTATGAGATTACCAAACAGGCTTGTTGGGAGCTGCACTCCAATACAAGATGCATTATACTGCACATGGAAAATGCCTTGTAGATTTGAAAAACACAATTATAAAAAGCAGAATGAAAATTGCGGAGCACAATGCAAAGGGCCACAACATAATGGCTGTTTTGTGACTGATGCGGATGTTAGCTGAAGCTGAATTGCCGAATTCTCAAGTAGGTCTGCTAGCAGTACAAGAAAATAAGGGCAAATCAAATAGCCAGCTGTATCGGCCAACGTACCAATTACACAGTTGCAGTGTAGTACAGACAGAAAAGAACATTGCATTCTGTCAGATAAGCCATCTCACGCTTTGGTGTGAAAACTATCACAATTTGCATTTTAGATATAAGTGATCATATGATCCCGAACACAGGTTTATTAAATCCATACATTATTTCTTGTTGCTATGCTAATCACCAGCCGATGTCTCTTAAGATAGGAAAGGGCAGGATTTCACACACTTTGAGAATACCGACTCCAAATTAAACGGATATGCTGCCCGCTATCTCATCGGCACCGCCATAGGTAGACGGTGTCACAGGATATTAGACATTCTAGATGTTTGAACTAACTTAATTCAGTTTCTCTCTCTCTGTGTCTCGCTGAGGAAAGTTTGTTTTCTGATCCTGATGACATCTTCCTTTTGTTCCCCCTACCCCCCAAAAAAGAAAAAAGAAAGAAAGAAGCAATACAGGCCAGAGTGGCCATTCATCAGCCAAATGTCCTTCGGCAGTTTCCTATTAGGGCCTGTCAGGTAGGCCCACCCATTATTACATCATCATAATGGTGTCATCCTTGAACTTCATCAGCGTAATTGCCACAATTTGTCAGGCTGAACGAGATGACTACGTGGACAAGCCTGTGTGTGTGTGTGTGTGTGTTTGAGTGTGTGTGTTTGTGTGTTTGAGTGTGTGTGTGTGTGTGTGTATGGATACATAGCACACCCCCATCTCTTTATAAAAGGAGCAGTTGTAAATGTGAGTAGGAAGGAGGTTATCGTTTAACATGTTCCGTTTATTTATTTTTTATTCCCCACTGTTTTAATAAGCTCAATATATCTCTGCTCACTCCCCCTTCCCCACTGCTGTCAGATAGCGGTAATAAATGTGACAGATATATATAGAGCCAATAACCCACACACACGCGTGGCATCGCAGATGTTAATTGGGGATAACAAATCAACAAAACCAAAGTCGGAGGTGTTGGGGATGATTGCGGTATGCATCCAAATTGAGATTAACACGAGCATTTGTTTGTTTGTTAGCGAGAGTGACGCCAGAGATCCCACAAAATGAAAACTGAACGTTCTCGTTAGTGTGTCTGACTCCAAGCCACAAACATTCTGGGTTCAAATGTACGCAGAATGTTTGCATCTTATCCTAGTTATCTTTGTTGTTTAACTATCTTATGACAAATGTACTTATTGCAAGTCGCTTTGGATAAAAGCGGATGCTAAACGCCCTGAATGTAAAATGTAAACCTGAATGCCTTTCTGAAATCATCCTGGAGGCAACTCCTACCTGCACATTAATTCCTAAAAAATTGTTTGCTGAAACAGCACATAGTAAGAGTAGTAAAGAGTGAGGCAGGCGGGGCTTGTAAAATAAGAATCAAGTCTATTGGGGGTATTAATATAAAGGGGACGACCGGTCAGTGGTCCTCATAGTGTAACAAAGCAGCTGGCCAAAGAGGGGGAACCTGTGTTGGTTTTCACACAGAAAACACACAGTTGGTTTCCCAGAAGGAATCCTCAGCGACAGGAGGCCCTGGAGTGTGCAAAAAGAAATTGGGGGTGAAGCACTCACTGCACCCATTTAGATATTGACCCCTGTCACACACACACACACACACATGAATGAACACACACACACCATGCACGCACATGGACGGACACACACATGGATGGACACACACACACGTGCACAGACAAAGAAAACCCTTTTGTGCCCGCACAGAACAATAAATAATACATGGGTTATTTGAGTATAGACAGATGGTGTTTTTTTTTTTTTTTTACAGCAAATGGGTGGTGACACGGAATTCAATTAAACGCACACGCTTAATACAGTTAATACATCACTTCTGCTGCCTTTTACGACCCCTTCCTTGCACCCCCCCCCCCCCAGAGAATGTGCAAGTTCTGTTATTTTATTCTTTAGCCTGGTTGGATAAAAAAACAAAACGTTGGAATGGGAAATTTAGAGGACGTAAGCCCTGAGGCAGGTTTAAGTCGTAAAAATTTTATGAAATGAAAGAAATGTGAGAGTGCTAAAATATGTATATACTTCTATCCAGAATGTATCTTTTGCCTTTTATTTTGGCTTTTAAAAAGGCAGTGAGAGTGAGAGTATACACCCACAAAGGGACTATTTTTGAGGTGCAATAACTAACTTAACCTCCAATGCTGAGTGGAAGAGTTTACAATATGAATCCAAAAGTGTGATTTATTTAGGACCAGGCCAGGGTAACCTCAACGTTATAACACCGAGCAGGCACACTCCGTTTAGTGAGTATGAGGACAACTCCTCTGCTCCTGCTCCCATTCAGTCTCTTATTGTTGCATCGTTGTATAGTCTAAGTAGATATATTCTCTCTCTCTCTCTCTCTCTCTCTCTCTCTCTCTCGCTCTCTCTCTCTCTCTCTCTTTCTCACCAGACAAATAACCAGAAATCATGATGAACCCTCACACAAACTAACGTGACACCAGGAGAGAGAGAGCGTGAGAGAGAGAGAGAGAGAGAGAGGCAGGACAGACGGAACAACTCATTCAATGTCATGAACTCATCATGAGCTCCACGCGACGATATAAAATGCAAACATTTATTTTTCATGCTCTCATTGTTTTACATGGCGCACGACGCCCGCCCTGAAGCATCACCAGCAAGGCCCCGTCACTGCTTTGTGTTTTTTCCGCTGTGTGTTTTCCAGACGGGGACTTCTGCCAGTGGTTTTTCCTCATGAGCGCGCCGCCCGACGCGAGCCGGTGTGACAGCAGGGACGCGGGCTGACTGCAGGCGCCGCTTTCAACCTGCTCCTCTAAGCCACTGAGAGCAGCAGTCCCGCCTGCGTGCCTTCTGGGTCGTCCATTTGCTCTGCCAATACCCCCGGCTCAGAGGTAATGGTCGCATGACCCGCAGACAAGCCCCAGTGTCAGCGCTGTGGCAGCAGTCGCTTTTTAGGACTTAGCAGCACTAATCCCCTTTGAAATATGGAATAATGTGGTGAGTTAGCAGTCCTGGGTGACACCCGTCCACAGCCCCGAGCCGTCCACATACGGAGGGGAGCAGGGTGGGCGTGGTGGTGGTCACTGAATCATCTTTTATCGTTTTTCACATTATCTGCCAAACAACAGACGCTTCCGCTACGCTTGCGTTTTGTCAAAAACAAAAACCTGAACGAATCCCACCTCTCTCCGCATCCGAGGACGGCACATAAAACAACAACAGACTTTTGTCTTCTTCAACTGAAAATTTAAGACACAAGTTCCGGAATTCTCTTCCCCGGCGCCGGTCTCTGGTTGGCTGCGTGGGAGAGGAGATGGGCCAAAGGGCCCCGTGATTGGCTAAGCCTCCCCCTCCCTCTTATCCAGTGTGCAGTGAACACACGCCAGCACATTTTAAAGTATTAGTCACGTCCTGGCCTCAGACTCCGCCGGAGGACATGAATGCCACATCTGCTGCTTCTTCTACCTGCTATTCTTCTCCTCACTGTTTACGATTCTCTGAGTCGCTTTTTACCCTTCGTCTGTCGCTTCGTCTCAGCCTCTAAATCTCTCTCGCTCTCGCCTTCTCTCTGTCTTTTTTCACACTTCCTTCTCTCTCTTTGTCTTCAACTTGTTTTCACACCTCCTCCTTTGCTTTCCCCTCCTATTCAGTCTCTTAGTGTTTTTTTGTTGTATAGTCTAAGCTGCTATCTCATTCCTTATCTTTTATCTATTTATGACATTTATCTTGCCCCCCCATCTCTCTCTCTCTCTCTCTCTCTCTCTCTCTCTCTCTCTCTCTCTCTCTCTCTCTCTCTCTCTCTCTCTCTCTCTCTCTCTCTCTCTCTCTCTCCTATTCTAATAGGGGAGCTTGGCATGCAGTTCTGCCGATCTGTGTCAGGACATGAAAAGGGAAAAGTCAAAATGTGTTTTCAGTGTAAATATAAAGTAAAAAAATCCCCCAAGTTGGATGCCCTTAAGTCCCCCGTCTGTTGCTGGAGTTGGGAGGCAGACAGGGTTGATGGGGTTATGTTGGTAATGAGGCCGACTCAGGTGCAGCTGGAGGTATTAAGATGGCTAGTAGTTTACTGAGTTCTGGGTTGCAGTTGATAAAAAAAAATAAATGTGGAAGAAAATACGAAGTTGTTTTCGTTTTTATAAGAGAGAGTGAAAGAGAGGGAGAGAAAGAGAGAGAGAAAGAGAGACAGAGAGACGGAGAGAGAGAGAGAGAGAGATGGGGAAAGAGTGAGTAATATTCTTTACCAGCCTGAGATAAAAATCCTATTTGCTATTCAATCAATGAAAATTATTTGCTTCTCTTCCCCAAAAGTTGAGGCCCCCCGTCGAGTGACACACTGCATTTAACTCCCGCCCGTACGAACCAATCAACAGCTTACAGCTGTGAGACATGCATTCCTGTTTTATTGGGGTCTTTAATACTTATCTGATAATGGAATCTGAATAATTGATAAGCTCTTGTATAAGGTTGCTGTAGCGTTTTAAGGGTCGAAAGGCCCCTTATAAACGTGCCTCAATATATTCCACATGTGCGTGATGAGCCAGTTGGCCGTCGCTGCTTTAACATTCTCAACGGGCTATCCTCGGTGACCTTGAATCGCAACGACAGGGACGCTCGCATGTGCACCCAAGACACCTTTTTCGGCACGGAACAGCAAACATGACCACAGGCGTGGGAAAAATACACTCATAGATAAATAGAAAAACCCAGAATAATCTTGTTGATGGCGTAGAGTGCACCTTGACAAGTTTACTCCATGGCGAGTTTACCTCCCATTATGCGTCTAAGTCAAGGACTGCCCCTTAAGTCTGTTTGATGAGAGATTGCTAATTATGCTCTCAGGATACATGGCGACAAACAAAGCTGCTTCATTTTGAATGGCTGGTGTCCTTGGCGTGCGTTTCGCACGGCTCACTGATCACATTGGTGCGAGGAGAATAAAGAATAAAAAGTTGGTTGTGAATTAAAAAAATAAATAAAGGTTCTGTGGGGATTTATTTTGTCAAAACATGTGCACTTACGTACTTTGACTGGACTCAACTTGGTGAAGGTTGTGTGAGCAGATTGAGAGAACAGAAAACAACTCAGACTAGAGCAGAGACCGGGACAAGGAGGAGGGGACGTGGGGGTCTTAATCTGTGTATAATTCAGCTCTAATTAATTTTATTTTATTGTATGACAATGTTTCTATGTGAAGCATGTTGAGTCTGCCTCATGCATGAAATGTGCTATACAAATAAAGTTGCCTTGCCATGCCTTGCCTAATTGAGATTCAATAATATTTCCTATCACTCACACTTCAGTTATCAGGCCGGCCGAAGGGAGCTATTCCGTATCAGTGCATGTGACATGTGCCATCAATTCAACGACTAAACCATTCCTGAGGGACGGGACGCAACTGATGAACTGAGAAACAGAAGGCAGTTTAGGACAACGTGGATTGAAAACACACACTTAAGAAGAACAAAAACTAAAAGCGCTTCTATAAATTGAGCATCAACACGATTCGCCTGAAGCGTCTGCAGACTGGCTGACCGGCCCCCGGCGCTTCATCACGCGAGCCTTCATTTATTTATGTTCTGAAGAGTCGAAGAGCGTGTCTCAACGCACGTGATGGACCGTGTGTGTGTGTGTGTGTGTGTGTCTGTGTGTGTGTTTGTGTCTACAGTGGCACCGCGGGGGGGTGAGCTGGGTGGGGGTGAGGGGATGCCCCCCACCCCCACCCCCACCTCGCCTGTCTGTCTTGTCTTCCAGGGTCCCTACAGTGATTGTGCCGGAGCACTTAGCCTGCCAGCAGGCTGCTCGGTAGGGGGTCCGCACCTGAACTGAACACAGCCCCGCTTTCACGAGAGGGTGGTCCCCCCACACACACAAAGAGAAGGAGGGAGGGGGGGTCGGGAAACACGCAAGGGGGCCGGTCCCCATCTGCCCACCTCTGCCCTCCGAGTCAACAGTGACCTCTCTCTCTCTCTCTCTCACTCTCCCTCTCTCTCTCCCCCTCTCTCTCTCTCTCAATTCAATTCAAAAAGCTTTATTGGCATGACTATTGTGGAAACAAACAGTGTTGCCAAAGCATTACAGTATTACAAATATTATGTATAATAACAAAAGAGAACGTCAGAACAATATGTACATATAACAACCTGTAACAATATAGCATAACATACAGATGTACATATAGAAATATAGAAACATTTTGAAAATTAAATGACATAAAACACATTATAGGTTATGAATAATCATTCAAATAAAACAAAATAAAACGGTGAGGCCTGGTGTAGTATGTCATTCTCTTATGTTGTGACAAGCCAAAATAAACTGACAAAGCTCTCTAACAGCTTATTTTAACGTTGTAGTTGATGAATTAATGCAGGTTCTCAAGGTTAAAGCTCACATTGAGAGTTGAGATTCTCAGTTTTAGATCCTTAATGCGACAAGAGAGAGAATATGGATAGAACTCAAGTACAGGTTTTATGTGACAGTGAGTTTTGTATCTCTTGGCGTGTATCTCTTTTTTTTTTGTATCTCTTGACTTAAAAAATGTAAGCAAACTGTAGTGAATGAAAAAATGTATCAGTCTCTGTCTACTTCTATGATGAAGTACTAAAAAGCCTGTATAATAACTTACTTCCAACATTGTTGCTCACATGTCAACATGGGAAATCATTAGTTGAGGAAAAAGCCCTGAGATGGTAAGACTACCACAGATAATACCCTCACCCCCTCATTAAGACTCCACTCTATCCAATGCAGGCACCCTGCTCCAGTAACTGACATAAACTCATTAAACAGCTCAACCACAGGAAGAGGATGAGGAAACATGTGCCCAAGCAAATGACTAATACTAATCCACTCTGGTGGATTCGCTGTACAACCTCAGCACATCCGCAGAATAACAACAAAGACTAAATACATTTGTGTGAAGCTCCACCGTAAAACGCTATGTGGCCCAAACCCCAACTGTTTAATATGAAGATGAAAATTGCATTGGCAAAAAAAACAGTCGAGGGGCCACAAATGGTATCACAAGAACTTGGCAAGGAGGGAACCCAACAATGCAAAAATGTCTCGATATCGAATGATTTCCCCAGGAAACGAGACGGCACCAAAGGGGGCCGCTTGGCCCGGTGTGTTGCCGAGCGAGGTAGACAAGAGACAGACAATGGCAGCCCCCCTCCCCTCGCCAAAGCCCCTCTCACACATACACTGCCACCCTGAACTTATCCAGACACCACCCAAAGGAGGTCCGGAATCATCTGGACCGGACATTAAACTGATTTACCCCTGCCAGGTCCCTAGCCGAGCCAGTCTGTGTAATGTCCAATTGAGCCCATTGGTGAATACAGCAGTCATTGTCCGGATAATTCCCAGCGTCTAGATCCTGTTCTGCATATTCTACCATCACCGGTGGCAGTTAACGCAAAGAAGAAGAATTCACAACGAGCAACGATTCTGTTTCCATCATGTAAAACCCGAACATTTGTTACCATGGTTATATCCAAAAACAAGCAGCATCGGTCTCAAAATTATTTCGGATGAGTCTGTATTCTCGTCCGCCATCTTGGATGTGCTGTAAACAAATGACTGATTTCAGGTGCGTACGCTTTGCGTCATGGCCCTCCTCCTGCGTGCTCTAGCCAGGAGCCAGCCGACCAAACAGAGTATACCCAGTAAGTGAGATCGAGTCTCACACAACAAGACTCTTGTCAAGCGCGCCATGCATGAAAGGGCAACTCCGGACAATGTCAGGACTTTGACATCATCCGGAGTTGATCTGTCAAAGTGGCTGAAGAGTGCAGGCGGTAGTGGCATTGGGGAGGGTGGTGGGAGTACCCTGGGGGATCTGACTGTTCGCATGGCTGTCTGATCATCACAGCTGACAATGACGACCACGTCCACCGGACAGAAATAGAAATTAGAACAAAAGGAAGGACGGAGTGCCCCCCCCCCCCCCCCCACTGGTCATAGACTGCTCATGGGAGAATCGTGAGTGACCTCATCGCTCATCTATCTCGCGTCGTAATCGAGAAGAGTCTGAAGGTGATTGCGTGAGTCAGCCCTTTGGAGGACGCATGCTTTCATTACTAGAATCTCATGTACTTTTTCGGTTTTCCCCTGTTTTTATTGTCAAGGTTGGGGCATTGACAAAGAGGCATGAATGGTTCAAATAAATCCATGCCGGGTATTATGGAGGCTGAAAGAACGTTCCGCTTTCAAGGCATTCAGTGGATAAAGAGCGGCGAGAGCAGCGTTTCCACGGCCTAGCCTCGCCTCACCTCTACCTACACAATTGATTGTTATGGACTTTTTTTTAATGCAAAACCACAATACACAATACAAACGTCCTGAACCAACCCATTGAACTGCTAATCCTAACTGTACGGGGAATATTAAAGTGAGTTTATTGGGCAGAATGGGAACATTTATTCATGGCCGACAAAGGACATCAGTAACACTGATAAACGGTCGCTGAATCAGCTCTCATCCCTGCGTTGTGTTGTGATTGTTGTTTATGTTCCGTTTTATGCATATGATTTGTTTTTATTCCCCCTTCGTTGTTTAGTATAAGGCTGTGCAAATGCAACAGACAGTGGTGCGCGGACGTTAAGAAAACATTGCTTCCTTCAAAAATATGCAGAGTCACTTTTTTGCGTGAACACAACGACAGAGGTGTCATGGACCAGGCAATATGACGCTAAACACAGGTGCTGCAGACCACTAGAATAAATTTAGCTTGGTGCAAATGTAACAAAACACTAAGAAAATTGTCATAAAAGCAAACATTTCGTACAGGGCATTGAATCCCCTTTGAACTCCACCTAACCCGTAAACATTGTGGTGCAAGACACCTCTTACTGATCCAGAATGGACTTGTATCTGGAACCATTGTAGGTCGCTAAAAGCGTCCAAACTAAATAACGTGAAAGTAATAGCGTGATTTGAATACTAGAGGGAAGAGTGCAGTTGTGAGTTGTGGTGGTGTCATCTCAGTGCCCTGAGATGACATTTAGTTATTGTCATGGCTGTACTCAATATGATATTTTGGCTGAGCAGAGAGATTGAGTGAGGTCTTATGAAGCCCTTAAGTGTGTAAGCCAAGTCTGATTCGTCAACTTTAACAGTTCTAATAAAAAGGGAGTGCAGCCTGCCGGCCGGCACAGTCAGGTGGATACCCGTTAAGCCGGAGAAGATGTATGCTGAAACTGTGTGCTCTTGTATCCTCCACCTGAGGAAGCTGCTGTGTTTAAGGGACAGCAAATGGGTGTAGCTTTTTCTGGAGGGACACTCTAGTCATGCACCCCCTTATCGCGGTCATATCAGGTACACTGATAGGCGCTCAACTTAAGACCATCCATCTTAAACACTCTCTCATTTCGCCACCACTACCACCATCACCACCCCAGCCTCCACCTGCTTTGCTTCTGCCCTGTATTGTATAATCTGATGAACCCCATGGGGGATGGTATAGGGCTCCCTGATGTCATGCTTTGAATCCTACAGCAGGGAGCACCAGAAAAGAGTGGAACCCTGTATTACCATTTTATACAATGAATGGTTATTATATTATAATTTTTAGAAGAAAAATTATTTTCAGCAGATCAATTAAAAAAACTGAAAACAATAACGATTTGCATTTGAATACGCTAAGAACTACCAAAAATCGAAATCAATATAAATATGCATATTATATATAATGAAATGTAAAAAAGAAATGCAAATGCTGAATGTAAATGTCGACATTTATTATGTTTTTGTTTGTATTTTTCCTGAGAGAACAACTTGCAAACATTCCATGGAAGCAAGGAAAGTAAAACATATTCATCTTTAATTAAATGCATATTTAGCAGTGGCTTTTTGTGGGTAATTGTTTAGATCCAATGCTTTAACTGTGAAATCCATTCATCTCTTCTTTACTTTAGTTATTTTTGAAAAGTGCAGCACCCAGAGATGTGTGATTTTAAAATAGCTTGCAGGATTTTTATGATTACATTTTTATGATTTATAGTTTTTGAGTTTATTTTTATTTCAGTTATTTTTCCCTTCAAACATCTCCTGACAGTTGTGCTGCAGCAGCAAAGCAGCGTGGGTGTTGCAGCGACAGCACTTTGTGAATTAGAGCTAAGAACAACAAGAGCGTGACAACGAGGAACTTCAAGACCCTTAAGCATGATATCTGTTTCTGATCAGGGCCCAAATCTGGCCCAACAGTGGCTGAGCAAATAAGTGGGCACTGGGTTGATTTCAGCAAACAAACAGATTTGCTTCATACCAGAACAGGCATTCAAACACAGACGTGCATGTACAGATATACACACACTCAAATGGATTTTTGTTGACTCAACCGGTAGCGTCAGGATAATTCACTCTCTATTCCCACAACAGCACACCCTTTTTACTATCGATTTTCTTTTCTTTTACTATTCAGTCACTTTTATCCAAAGTGACTTACAGTGAATTCATGCATGTCGTTAAACAACAGCGTCTCCGTTGCCCTGCTCAGGGAATTCCACAGATAGGCTGCGGACATTGGGCATCGAACCCAGTGCCGTATTGCTTGGGTTGTCAAACACTCAAACTGCTACACTACCCCCCCCGCCAGCCCCTGCCTCCCACTCTTTTTACCTCCTCAGTATTTCTCAGTAGATGGTTTTGTCTGAGCCACGACCGCCTCCACTCATGCTCAGACCACACTTTTGAAGAGGACCTAGAACACACGGGCTACTACAGATCGTGGTTGTATCTCCACTTGCATCTGCACTCCAATACAGAGGAAGAGATGGAGAATCACACCCCAGAGGCTGCCGCTTGTCCAGCCAAGGTCATGCCGAGCACACACAGCATTCCCTCCGCAAGGGCAGAACTCACAAAAATAGATTAAGCGGTCACGATACAAAGTTTGGTTTTGCTGGCTGAGATAAGAATACAATCATAAGATAGAGGGTGAAAAAAGAAAACACTTACGAACAACTAAATACACCTTATTATGTGTCAAATCAGGTCTTTGGTTTGGATGTGTTTTTTCCGCGATAGATAAAAGGAGGGGAACCGCGGCGACTCAAGTGAGACGACGTAATGTAAACCCTTAAATAAAACACGTATTCCGTCTCTGCTTGAGACCCAGCCTTCGCTCTAAAAACCACATCATTATCCCGCCCCAGGCTGTTCTCGAGAAGGTCTTTTTTGCCCCCTTCCCCTCTTCTTCAAACAAAGTGTGCAGGTTGATGAAGAGTAACCTGGTATCCCAGGGTGCCAGGGCGCTGGTGGGTGTCGCTGTTGTAATACATATCGTTAACTTTCTGTGTTCTTCCCGGCCTCATTAAACCCACGATTGCCACCTGATATGTGACAACAGAGGTGCGCTTCGCACTTAGTGAGTGTAGAAATCGAAACTCATGAGTCATTAGAATGATCTGCCTGAGTCCAATTAACGTCTTAACGTCGCTGCTTTGGGTTAGAATGTACATCTTCTGTTCTTGTTTCTGACAAGAAGGGGGACACCTGCTCACTAAATTGTCTGTCTGTCTGTCTGTCTGTTATTCCTGAACCCACTGTTCTTTCAATGAGCTCCAATGAGTATTAGTATTAGTATTAGTATTAGTATTAGTATTAGTATTTCATTAGTGTTTCAATTAGCATACTATTGGTATTTATGACATAATATATATTATAGTTATATTTATATGGAATTAAATAAGGGTAAACTGTATAAGGGTAAAATTGTAGCTGTATTTCCCATGTGAATGTGTGAAAAGAGTGTGAAATATTGTGTGTCAACGAACGTGTCAATGTGTCAATGTGTAAAACAACATTTGAAGAGAGATTCAATTAGCAGTTTTACACCGAAGTTTTGTCGTTAAACTTCAACAGTTTGCAGTTAAACATCTATGTGGGTGAAAAACGTTCACACAGAACCAAATTCCATGTGTGATTTTCCGGTTTACAGCTGCAAATCAAATCAAACCAAACCTGCGGGCACACAACTTGTGTCCCACATTTGACACTTCAGCCTGAACAGCCAATGGGGATGTTTTCATTGCCATCTCATTTGACTATCCAATCACAGAGCCAGGGAGACAAGTCTTTCTAGCAGTTCTTCCTTGCAGTCTGCCAAGGGGTAGATTGCCTGGGGCACAGCAACTCAAAGAAGATCATTAAGGAATCAAATCTCATAAACTCCAGATAAATAGACAAACTTTAACTGGAATAACTCTACTGACGCAAACATTTATACATGAGTCGACAGGAACATTAAGTTGAGCTCCTGAAACGGATGTTAGTAGGTGAACATTCACCTGGATATAGTTGAATTAGTTATAAACTAAGAGAACATTCTTCCCTGTAATGGTTTCAAGATGGCTAGATTAGTGATGAAAGTGAATAATAAAAGTGAGCTATTTAGCGGATGTTTTTGAGATTAGCGCGTCATGTAATGTTAGCGAGAAATACATGGAACATGTGTACCACATTAGCAGTGCACTGAACAAAATACAACAGCCTGTTTAAACATTCATTCATGTCGTCTAATGTAATTGTCTGGTAACCTATTGAGATTATTTATTGCCAACAGGAAGAATCTCAAAGACAGCAATACAGCTGGCGGTAGAGTAGAGAGGCACTGAAAGCAATATAATGGAGGATTTCCAGGCATAAAGCTAACAACCAGCGTGGCATTAGCTATATGTACAAGGGGGATTGTGCTGAGATGTTTGATTGCTTCAACATGCATCCTTTACGTGCCTCCGATCAATGTTAAAGATGGTGTCCAATGTCCATAACATTGTACATTGCGACTCCTCCGTGTGCACTACAGCTCTCTACATCTTCTATGTCTTAAAGCGGCCCTCACTAATGTTTTGAGCTAGCTCGATTCAGCTTCCTCTACAGATGATGATCCGCCTGATCAGCTTTGGCATATGGGAGATGAGGAAGAGCAATACCTTGAGGTGATGTAGAGATTTGTTTTTCAGTTTCACGTTTATGATTGTCTGCCTTTCACAAAAACGTGTAAACTAACTACAACCCTTTTTTTCTACCAGCCCCAGATGTTGACTGGGAGGTGCATTGAGTTCTGGTCGCCCAATTCAAGACACTGCCCTCTGACACTGCCTCGGTCAAGCCGCTGTCACCTGTAGTATGGCATGGCCCAATCTGTACTGTCAGATACTGGAATACCAGCACAAATTAACTGTTTTCTACACAATGCATTCTCAGAGAACATTTCCTGCAGTCCCGGTTACCATTTGTGCCCAATTTCCCAAATGTCAAGCATATAATGTACTATGTTAACATGCACAGATAAGAAATAACAAAGATGACATAAATATAGCAATAACCAAGGTGCTGGCCATATCTTGTTTAAATTGGTTAAGCTGTTTAGATATAGATTCAAAACCTATCCTTATTTTGTACGACCTAATTGGCAGAATTTACATTTTGAACATTAGCATCATGCCCCTAGATAGAAAGATTAATCTGCAAAAATGTATAAAAAGGTGCAACTGTCAGCTATCCTCTCCCTCTTTGACTGAGTAATGCTCAGTTTTATTAAGTTGGAAATGATTAGTCATCTCCCCACAAATTTGGATTTTCATTACTCAGTCATTTTGACATGTGGGTTCCAAGTGATTCAAGTTTTGACCAACTGGGTCAACTTACTGAACAGTACGTTCTGAAAGCAAAGTGTGGATAGTTGGGTTATTAGTTGAGATGTTCCTATACCCTTAGAAGGATTATAATAAAAATCTTGCCTTTTATACTGTATGAATGGATAAAGATATGAAAGATGGGCATAGAAAAACAAAGTCTTCTTAAGAGACTCTTGTTTCTTGAAAATATAATTCTGTGCCCGATGCTCTGTGCCACCAGTAAGTCCAAATATTCCTTGTACAATGGAATTCCTCTGATGAGGTCGAGACAACCTAATGGTTAAACAGTGTTGTGAAAGGAATGGATAAGGAGGGCGAGGGATGAGGGGAAGTGGGTGTTCCTGGATGGATAAAGGAGGTTGAAGGATGAGAGAAACTGAGGGAAAAGTTTGCAACCAATACGTGGTGAACCAAGTCGTGCCTAAAGACCATGAAGACAACGGAAAGAGACGGCAAGTTGGTTGATGTTGAAGTCGTGTATGGGTGTTGTTTGAGAACAACCCTGGCTTGGAGCTCATGGGAAGCATAACAGAGCAAGGCTAAAAAAACTGTGTGTGTTCTGCAGACCAGCTCGTCTTTGGTATAACTTTGTTAAAGTTCTAAATAAAAGTCTTAGACTGTATTCGGCGGTTGCCTGATATCTTTGCTTATTAGAGTTTTATTGTTGTTCTTTCAACAACACTGTCTGATTCACTTTAATTGCACTTCCATAGAAGTGGGATCACAAAATTGGCTGTGTGGGTATTCTAGAAATAGTAAAAACATTAACAGTTAATACTGGAACTTTCATCAACTTTGAACAATTCTGAAACCTGAAATCACTGTTGTCCGTGGCTCTGTCTGTCTGTCTGACTGAATTAAACACATCCAAATCCTGTTCTGTTGATGCTGCTGGAAATGTGGAGGGCACCTTCAAAGTTCTGAGATGTGGAGAAGTGTCCAGACAGCTGGAGACACTGGAAGCGTGTCTGGGATTGTGGAAGATCTTTCTGCATACCATCCACCTGAGAACACCCGCAGGCCCCTCACAGCCCTGCTACAATTTCTTCCACTTCTTGCAAGTCTCTGCAGATGCTTGAAAAGTGTTAAACTTTTGGCTCCGTGATTGGACACTGAAATTATATTCCTGATTGGAAAGTCAAATTATATGTTAATCTCAGCATCTCCTGCTCATCAAATGTGGGACAACGGTTTTGTACGGGTAGGTTTGTTTTTTACCTAATTTGTAACTGAAAACCTTTTTTGCTAATTAATATTTTTTGCTAGTATTTGTTGAAATACTTTTTACACATTTGAATGTTTTCACACTAAATGTTTTCACTTAAGACATGGTGTACACAGCTACAATACTTTTGACCCTAATTTGATCCAATATATTTATTGTTTGCTGCTTTAACTTCCAAAAAAACTTTTACTTCACTCACTCGTTCATGAATTGAAACAAGGTGAGTGATTTTCCAGGAGGAGTTACTACCCATGTCATGAAATAGGCATGACATAATTTAATTGTAGACACTAAATTGGTGTCCATTTGGCCTGCTGCCAGGAGCAAGAGTTAAAAATGTTGATCCTACCATTAACTCCATCTTATTGGTTCCTCTGCAGTATGAAATTCTCTCTCATCAAGTTAATGTAAACAAATACGATCCAGCAATGAATAATAAATAAAATTGACTTAACTAGAATATCACGCTACAATATGATCCAGAAAACTGAATCAGACAAGAAAAACACCTGAACAGAAAACTGGAAAAACTACAAAGCCCAATAAGGATGCACATGTTCCACAAGCAAACAACAACAGGAAGAATATGAACAATTATTTGTCACCGTAATAATTGCTGGACAAATGCGGTTTGGCAGCGACGCAGTGCTGTGTGAGGGTTCAATGTTTCCAAGCAGCTCGTTACACCAGAGAGAAGCCCAGCGGAGCTCGTTAGAGGATGAAAGGAGAGGTGGTAAATAAGGTTAATTGGCCGATCTGTCAGACCCAGCATAGATGCGCTCGCTGACACGATACAACCGGAACATGATTTCACCCCACCCCCCTCCAGCCTCCTCCACCCCTGTCTCCAATGCTCCATCGGACCCCCCCAGGTCCCTCCTGCAGCTCACTCATCATCCAGCCTCTACTATCTCCCCTCCCACCCCCATCCCACCCCTTTGGCAGACATTAGCATTACGAAGGCATGCAAAGCAGTGGCATGTCATGGTGGCGGCGGCAGTGGAACAGGTGGTGTCATCGTCCATGTTCAACTACAGTGGGGACCTCAGGGGCCTGGAACAGAGCAGGCGGCTGGCAGGGGAGGGAGAGAGAGGGGTGAGGCAAAGGAGGGAAGGGGGAGGGAAGAGATGTCTCATGTTTTGAGCCTGGTAACGGGGGCTCTCCGTGGAGCATTAGCATCATCTTTCATTAGCATCAACCCGCTCCGACGGTCTTGTCAGTGGTGCCGTACTCCCGCTCCGGGAAAAAATAAATTAAGAATTAACTCACGCTCCCGCCGTCACCTGGGCGTGGAGCGCGGCAACGCTGCGTGGAACAGTTTGACGGGCGGAGAAATGTTGACAGTTGGAAGGAAGAAAGGGCTAGGGCGCTAATGAGATTGATAAGACAATTACTTTACTGTGAAAAAGGCTAAGTCACTGCTAAGCAGGGGCCAGGGTGTGGAGGTGGTCTGTCTGGGTTTAAATACAGATTACATTAGTGTGAGGGATATCTGTAAATAAATAAACCAGCCTTGTGGTTACTTTACTCTCACTTTATAATTATACAAGGTCTCCCCTCAAGGCTTTTATTTTGATAGGGCTTAGGCCAAGTAAGCTTTCACATACAAGGACTTTGTCGTGTATCGGTGCAGACAAAGATAAAGATAAATAAAAAATGCAACAAAAAAAACAACGTTGAGTATATAAATGACAAATGTGAGTATAAAAAAGAAAAATCGTAAATCTGATATGGTTAAAATCCTCACCTTGCTTGTTTTTCTATGCGAGTCCAAGGTATGAATGACTGGTACTGCTTTGCAGAGGTGAGCAATATCCATAACTGCTGTTATAATAGTCATGGTTCAACGGGGATGGAATTAAAAAATGGAAGCGCAAATCATACATCTTGATCAGCTTAGCAATCCAATATACATCAATGTTTATATATATAATTCAATTTTTTGATTTATTATTATTTTATATATATATATATATATATATATATATATATATATATATATATATATATATATAGGCCTATGTTTGATTGTGTATTGGAGATACATCTTATCTGGGTAAACATGTTAAACTGATAACTGATAAACATGTTAACTGTTGAAGGGCTCGTTGATCAGGGCGTTGGTTGACTCCAAGCCAAAAGTTTCCGGGTTCAAACCCCAATGATAGCTATCGACATGGGAGTCCTTGAGTAGGATGCCCTAAGTAAGGGGCCCCTACCTGGTCATTAATGACATGTAAGACATCAGGCTGTGAGTCACTTGACGAGAAGTAAATAGTTGAAGTCTAGCATCTTTGAGCATGAGACAGATAAGGACCTAAGAGTGGATGCAATCGTGCTGAGCGGACAAGCAGGGAGAGTCTGTGGTAAATAACGCTGTCCTGAAACTTAGTGGCCACGGCTTCATTCCCTATAGGATTAGTCTGTGTGTGTGTGTGTGTGTGTGTGTGTGAGAGTTGTCAGGTGTTAATTAAAGCAAGCACATAGCGATCCAACCCCAGGAACTGTTGAATATAAACTGAATTTCGCTCGACAGCCTAGCCTAGCCCTGTGTGAAACAAAAACGTTGACTCCATGGAGATTCTCGTGGCCATGTTTCTTCCACCTCCCTGTTGATTCTTTAAAACGGGGGGGGGGGGGGGGGGGGGGGTATTGACACAGCAATTTCACTTCTAAGAGTACAATGTTGTCCACAATGGCTCTGGAGTTCTAGAGAGAAACCCCCCCCCACCCATTAGGTGCCTTACCTTTGATGTTAATTTAGCCTGTTGGATCTCTATGTCTCTTCCCAGGCAGGGTAATGGATCTTTTTCTTTTTTAGCCTAGCGATCAAAGCAGCCTTCCCTGGCTCTGCACCATGTCATTGTGTTGCATTCATGTAGTCCGTATTGAGCGAGAAGCTCTTTTTCTAAACTTGTCGCCGAATTATCAATCACTGGAAAGCTCTGGACGGGCAGTGTCGGATTAAAAAAAGGTTTCGACCTTTTGAGTCACACTCTGCATTGTGCATTTGGACCTTTTGAAATGGTAATATCTGGTATTTTTCTGCAGCATTGTGTGTTCAAAATATGTGTTTAACACATATTTAGCGTGTGTGCAGATACATTACCTTCATAGAATATGGTGTGTAGAACATGATTGTTACATTTTTATCCGTCTCTTAAAAGGGTAACCCCCCCGCCATGTGCCCGGAAAACCAAAGGCGCCACCGTCCGCTCTCTCCGTCATTCCCGAGCTACCGATTCCGACTCAGGTTCAGACGGGTGACGACTCATTCCCCTCCCATCCAACTCATTCACCTCCTGTCCTACGGCACGCAAAACTAATGAAGCACGACAAGTGTCTCTCAGTCTGGATGGGCCCCTCAATCATTTTTTAATCAAGTGAGTGCCTTCCTCTGACAAACAGCCCCGCTGGGGGTGGGGGTGGGGGTGGAGGTGGGAGTGGGGGCAGGGGTGGTGATGGTGGTGGTGGGAGTGGCGGTGGTGGTGGAGGGTGATGGTGGTGGGGGTGGTGGTGGTGGTGGAGGGTGATGGTGGTGGGGGTGGTGTTGGGGGAGGGGCGGGCGGAGGAAATGCAGAGCACGCTGGTGACCTTGGGTCCTTCGCCGATGTGTCCTTCGTAATGCGCTTATCTATGCAACCCCGTCGCATGACGGAGGAGAGCGGGCGGAGGTGTTGGGCCTGGGGTGCCCGCTCGGAGAGGCCATCATGCTCGATGACGACTTAACGGCGGTCACCTGGCGCGAGGGCGGCAGAGGGGGAGCAGGGTTTTTGTGTCCAAAACAAAAAGCCAATCGAAAAACGCTCCATTTAATTTTGGTTAAATTAAGGCAGAGGAGGAGGTGGGGGGTGGGGGTGGAGGAGGAGGAGGAGGAGGAGGAGGAAGTGGGGGTGGAGGAGGAGGAGGTGGGGGGAGAGGAGCTAGAGGTGGCGGCGGCGGGGGATTGCATCAATATGGCAATTATGGCTCCCTCGAGACTAAACCACTGTGTCGACAGTTAATCAATATTGGCTATATATTGGCCATAAAAAAATAAAATAAAAAGAAGCTTAGGCCTAATGCCAGGACTGAATACATACACAAACATGCATCCCCAATCTCCATTATCCGTCTGTTTTTAATGCGATGCCCTGGGCGCCTCATAAGGGAAGAAGAATTTGGTTCCTCGTGTAAATGTCATGAGTGAGGAGGATAGGCGGTTTAATGTCAGCGCGGGTTCCCAGGGAAACGTGGAGTTTAATCTCCTCCGTGTCTTGTCCCTCGGAAATATCGAAGCTTTACAGCATGACTAACCAAATAAAGAGAACTTTCACACTTATAGAAGTCAATCGGAGCTATCGTGGGTATTCACAACTTGGTGCTCTGACATTTAGAGCGACAAATGTGTTTAACCTAGACCGTTCTGAGTAAGTACATATTGAAGTTTAGTTTACCCACACGCAGTGTAGACTTATTTTACAGTATAGACTTATTTTACAGCAAAACGTTCATTTTCAACTGGCTCGTAGCTTAAAATGACCTTGACAAATCTGTAGTCTATGCTGTTGATAATGTTTTCAATAATGTTAAAGTTAAAATAAAATCACACCCTATAACTAATATATTCTACAAATAAAAAAGATGTCCGACCTGTACCTCTATTTATGTTTTTTTAATGCAGTATATATTGCAATACAATATACAAATCTATCAAGGAACCGCATCACTTGACACTCGGTCGTAGATGATTATGGAGGTACCTACTGACACCTGCAAGCCAAGGTAGCTTCTCTTACCATATACATTTAATACATGCTACGCTTTGCAATAATACACCACAACTATCATTTGATTGGATAGCAGCAGGAGAGGGAAAAACTGCCCCCCCCCGATGGGGACCCCTAGAATCCCCCCTGAATCCATCACAGGAATAAAGCTCTAACCTAACCCGTATTTATTTTCGCTGTGGTTGCTCTAATCAGCTGTGGGTGGAAGGCAGGTTTAAAGTTCATGGTTTACTAACATCTCAGCTCAAGGTTGTAAGCCTCCTTCTCCATGTGTGAAGGGCGTCAGGGCATTAGCCACAGTGTTTGTGTACTTGTCACTTCTTCTCCTCCATCACGCTGCCAGGAATTGGTGGTAGTGTGTCGTCAGTCTCTGGAGTATTAGATTCATCAAAAAATGTTTTGTTGATTAAAAAGTTTAAAAACATAGGCCTATCTATTTTTCAAACCAAGCAAATCAAATAAAACCTTAATTTATGGGGCGTTTTTAGCACAAACACAATGCAAAAAAGCATCAAACACTTGAAACAAGAAGAAACAAATTAGTTTAAAAGAGGCGTAAAAATGAAAGACAGAATAAGGGATTTGAGCCATTGCTTATATGCTCAATCGGGGAAACAACAACAACAACAACAACAATAGGTGAGTTAAAACAGTAGTGAACATCAGAATCACAGAGATTTGATAATAAAGGTGTTTTATTGCAGTTTGAAAAATACTACAAAATACGAATATTTCATGTAGTGTAAACTTTTGATCCAAGTCAAATTTAGAAATACAAAGTTTTTTAATGGACACTTATATACTATACACTATAAATGTATGTAATGGTAAATTGTATTAAGCATGTATAAGGAACAAGGGCGAGTTATTGCGCCACAAATAAACCTTTCAAGAGAGTGTGCTTAATGTGAATACAAAATAAAAGCCAGAGAAGGACCTTGGAAAACCATTACGGATGCTTACCTGGAGCTAATAACAATTGCATGGACACCTCACCCTGTAAATCCTGAGTTCTCGTGAGAGCACAATTTAAATTTGCTCAATAAATCACTCTGGGAATGAGCAATATAATCCCTCCCCTCTCCCAGCACATTAACCAATGACATCAGTGTAAATGATATAGGCGGGCCAAAAGTGTTGCTGTTTTACCGATCGGATACAGCAAGGCAACACCCAAGATGGCTGCCGCTGATGTGAACCTGTTGAATCCGCTAAGGCGACAGTTTTAAACAAACTGGACTGTTAGTTTTCCATAACATAACAAACAACTGCCCTTAAAGCTTTGGTTGATAAGAAAGATGTATTTAAGGTCAGTGATGCGTTAGACGTTTCATTGCTCTGATTGGTTATTGGTCGTTGATAACGCCCCTTGGATATAGAAAATTTGTGTTACTATACTCATTTGCATTTGCCAGTAGGTCATGGGATATCAGGCTAATTAGTTACAGTATATGATTCTGTGTGCTAAACAACGTGCAAAGTTATTTTTTAATTGTGTTACGTGATTACTTTTATTATCAACGAAATACGGTCTGCTGCATGGCCCATTTTTGCTTACAGGGATGTTTATATATTAATTCATGGTCCTTTTAGATATCGCTAATTGAACAAGGAAGACAAACAGAACAGACCTATTAGTTATATACATGATGCTGCACATTGGTCCTCTGTGTAAAATGATGTTTTACTATCATGCTTTGTCATCGCTTGTTATATATCATTCTCTGGGTGACAGGTGCATGTATACGGCTTAGTCCTAGATAACATGACCATCCAGTAAGGCTGCTTTTGCCTTTCCTTATTTCGGCAGCGGGCCTAACTGGAGCAGCCTCGCCCTATTCATCATGCCCTACTCAATTATGAATGTTTGAAAACTTGGACGTGCTGCAGTAATATATTTCCAGGCGGTGTGGGCAGCGAGGGCTGTGCCGGTGGAACTCACCTCCCTATTAGAATGCAAAATGGCTTCCTTGGGAACTGACATTAGATGTGGAAAAAAAAGAAGAAAAAAAAGCCCCTCCTTCTCAATGTGAATTATGGCCGCCTCCGCAGTGCCGATAAATCACCCGATCATTTCAGCCATCTAATGTTATTGATCAGGGAGCACGTCTAAAATGTATGTGCGTATTATACACGATGGCACTCTGCATCACCTGTACCAATGACTGGCAGGCCAGGTTCTAACTTAACAATGCAGAGCTGCTGCATCGACCGTGCTCAGACCTCTGGGTTTGGGTTCCTCGGAGCGAGCAGACATACGGTGGAATAATCCTTGCAGATTCATCATTCGCCTCGGTGTGACTCGCTGTCCTCGCCCGGGCCCGGGCCAATAACGGCGCATCAGTCAGAGCCAATAGATATTCCCGACTTAATTACCAGAGCCTCTGTTTTTTCCTCGTCTGGAGGATCTCAAAGGGAGTTGGAAAGTACCCACAGATGTGTCTAATCTGATCTTCTCGCCGTGATGAGGTCTTTACAGTCTTTATACCTCTAAGTGCTTACAATTAGGTCCTCAGAAGAACACAGGCGAGCGAGGAGCTGTGATTGAAAGCGGCCTTTCTCTCTAACTGCGGCCCAATGCCTCGCCTTTGTTTGGTGATGGAGGCTGCCGGCCTGTTGTTGTTTTGGTTGGGGGGGGTGGGGTTTAATTGTTCTGTTTTTTTTCGTCTTTTATTAATTGATCTTCATCCTCTTTCATTTTAACACAACACACAGATCTATCAAGTCTGAATATCCTGCTTGAGGAGTTTTACAAAGCAGGCAATAAATGGCGCTACACACAACGATAATCGGGCTCGTTAGTGGCTCTGATTAATACTAATAGAACTTCCTTTTCTACTCTTGGGCTCCAAGTGCATGCATCTCTTTGGCTAATTAGGAGGAAAGGGGTTGGTTCCTCGATAGTCTGACCATGTCTGTTCTGGCAGCAAACGAGGACGTTTCACCCCCAATACGTCCTTGACCTGAACTTGTTGCCCAACCTTGTTGCAGGCCCAGTCATTGTGTCTCATTATCTAATACGCACATAATTAAAACTGTAAAACACCAAAGAACAGGGCTGTCCTTGGAGGTTATGAATGTCGGCCGGGCCCCCGACTGAGTTATACTGGCGTGAGGTTTTGTTTTAATTGTGATTTGTTAAAAATAACTAAAATGTACTTTTGGGTGATTCACCGATTATCCTGGGATGCCACAGAAAACGTTTGTTAAATGTTTTTTTAATATGCAACCTTAAGCTGAGTTAGTAACAGTCCTTGAACCAAACCTTCCCTCTTTGTTGCCTTATCAACGTTTTCAGCATAAAATATGACAGTTTTTGGAGATTTGGAACCGGAGGGATGAAGGTGTTATAGAAAAAATTAATAGAGAAATGATGATGTCAATGTTTTTTCAGAAAGGAGGGAATACAAAGAAAATGGCTGACTTTATCTTGAAGCTCTTTGAATAACAGAAGGTCCATTTAGTTGTTTTTTATAATTCATCCTGTTATGTTATATTTTTATTGAATGTTTTAAACATATAGTAACACCTGACTGGGGAACATATTTATATTCAGATTATTTCAATCAATGTATTGTCCTGAAACCACACAAATGGCTTTGGATACATAACCCAAATACAGAGATTGCTCTCTTAAATGAAATACATCTGATGCTTTATCGTAAAAGTGCAAACAGTACAAAAGCACAAGTGCATGTGAAAGGAAAGAGGCAGTGTGCCGGGAACACAAAGGAACTGCACTCCGCATTAAAGGTCCTATTCTCAATGCATAGAGATCCACAATGTTCAGAATGCCCCTTTCATGGTTATTACTCTTACAGAGGGATTGTGTTTTCAAGAAGAGTCCAGCATGCTATTATTTGATTATTGATCTAAACGTTACACTCATTGGAACAAACATGTTGTTGAACCAGAGATAAAGAGTTCAACGTTCATGGACATGCTTGATTTGGCTTTGGTGATGCTCATACTGGTGTCCAAAGACAATGAACAATACTTTAATTTGTTGTTTGGTTGTACAATACGTCATAAGATAAAAAAAACTATAATTCTGTCTGACCTCTTCTATATTCTGACCATAGCCTTAATTAATTTGTTACTGTATTCAGTGAGTTAGTATTATTGGCTGTAGTCATATTAAGCCATAAAAATATGCAACTTAGTGGAAGTGTGCAGTAATCATAGTCAAATTGTTATTAATTACTTCTACAATTAGGAAATTGTTAGAGAAATTGTTAGAGAACACGTACATGTACATAACAACTTAAAATGTCTCCTTTTTTTAGCTTGTACCTCATCAAACTGAGGGGGAAAAGTAGAGAAGAGTAGAGAAGAGAAAAGAGTAGTGTACCAGAATAGGTCTGCTTGACACTTATTATCGTTAAGTTGACCCGCTGTCATTCAGCTGCAATGTCACTCCCACACAAGTGCACTCACACACACACACACACACACACACACACACACACACACACACACACACACACACACACACACACACACACTCTCCTCTTAAACTCTCCTCTTCCAGGGAAACTGTGACAGGCGTCCGAAGGGGCCATAAAGTCACTATTTTCTCTGTGAAATGTCCCACGTTGCAATAATTCCTACTTTGAAGTAAAGCAAAAGGATCAAGCAGAACAGTTTTAAGAAGTTAATCCGTCAGTGTAAGTTAAATGTGCACTCGCCGCTTAGTATTTACCACAGAGAGTCGTCTAATTGTCTCGCCATTACTGGCTTCCCCAACTTTCAGTATTAGTATAACAACAATATTTTAAACTCTCCCGGGGGAGACGAGGTGTAAGCCGAACGCACAGGGGGGGAGAGACGGAGGACGGGGGAGGGACGCTTTAAACTGTCCAATTAGCATAACTTTGAAGAGGCAATGCCTCACGTACGCAGGGACTGCAAGGTCACGGTGAGTCATTTAATTGAATTTGCTGCTCATAAAGTCTTTAGTATGTTTCTTTAGGGTACATTATGCAAAATAGGTTTTAATTGTTGCCTGTTCCAAGGTTCACCAGAGTTCTCGCCTTTGATGGAGAACTATGCCCGTCACACCTCTGTGGTTAACCCGAGTCTTTAGTGGGATGGTCGACTGAATTAGTGCCGGATTATCACTTAAGCACGCTCATATATTGATAGATTGTCCAAAGATCATTTAAAATAAGAAAGATGTAAATGCATAGACAGTGATTTACGGTGATAGTGCAATAACGATATTGGCCACAAATGTTACCTCAAATATATAATGTCGTCACACCTCAATGACTTGGAAGAGTCATTGATATAGGATATATTTTGAGAACCAAAAAAAAAAATTTTGCTGTGTATAATTGGGATAAACTCATCACTATTATTTTGACTCATTAAACATTGAAGAAAGAAATATTTTTGCATTTTTATCGGCACTTTGATTACCATGGTGTGAATCGAATAGACCCAAGATTGTCCTATGTTAGCAATTTAAAGTCCTAATCTTTACAGCAGCATTTTTTATTATCCAACATAAAATGTTAATGACATCATTATCCATGTTTCTCATCAGGATATTGTCTGGATACCGATAACGCAACCGTAAAAATAAAATCACGCGCTAAGGCGGGTGAAATAGATGCTAGGAATGTGTTGCATCCACTCAACATGTTTCCTGTTGACATTGCCGCCCAGACGGGTAGTTCTGCACCCCGTCTGTAATCACCATTTACAAAACGCCATCTTCAGTTAATCCCGGGCCCACCAGGGGTCTGAGCGGCCTGACTTGTCCAGTTCAGAGGCTAAAGACTGCGGACTGCACACACTTAGGACAATCAAACGTTAGTGAAGTCCTGCCACCCCTGTTTAAGGAAATTTCACACCACCACCACCACGGGTCCAGGAGGGAATTAAAAAAATCCAAACCTGAGAAGGCTTGGCCCCTCGCTCGTCAGATATTGATTGCGAGGCTCAGCAGGAGGGGGGGGGGGGGGGGGTTAAGGGGGTGGAGGGGGCGGGAGGCTTGGCAAAACTGCTGAGAAATCCTAAATCCATACCGTGGAATGTGCGGGACGTGGGCTTCCATTATTTAATTATCACTTCCTGGCCGGCGGACGGGCTGTGCGTGGCTGCCGCTGAAGGACCTGACAGCCGTCTCTCCTGGAATAGGACCTGCCAGCGAGAGCGAGAGGGGCTGTAATTTGCAACTTTCGCTCTCCACTCTTCATTTCCGCATAGCTGCTTCCCCCCTGAAAGCTGAGCAGACGGGGGAGAGCCCTCCTCCTCCTCCTCCTCCTCCTCCACCGTGGAGGGGAGAAACATCAGGGCTGTTCCAACATGAGTAATGGAACACGTATTCAGATTTATCGGCGGCAGGGAGTGGAAAGAAAGTGTTCAACAAAAGGGGCCTTTTGCAAACGCCATGTTCCTGAAATGCACAGACTCGTCATCTGAGGGTGATAAATTCTGGGGTTCTTGTGCTGGAGCTGAGGTCAACACGACGTTATCAGGTTTACATAGTAATGGGAGGATTTTTAAGTATTTATGTAGTATGTCTAATGCAATTACCAGTGAATGTATATACTGTACATGTCATTAAGGAGCAGGTAGGCGGTGGGGGCCTGTTGCCGTCTATTGAGTGATATTGGGGCTGCCTTCTCATATATGCAACCTGAAAACATCAATAGCAGCGCTTAATAATTTACACATTTCCTTTGATATATTTGACTGAGATTGCCACTATGTATGACGCCACAAATTGCAGTCATCTGAAATGCCCTTGGCAGATATCTGGGAAGCCAGGAGAAGTTGAAATCTAGTAAATAGAAAAAAGAAGGGCATTGGTGACAACTTCTGTAAGATAATTTACTCTTGTGATTACTGCCTTCAAGGGCCACTTCTAGCAATTTTCAAATGGGGTGATTCAAAAAGCATTTGGGCTCTTAGAACTGATTTACGGTGACGTTTTCTGAAAGGAGACATTTTTATGGTCATTTTGGAGAAAATGATTGACATGATTCATTTTTGGCAAAAAAATACCAAAAAACACTCATGGGTGATTTTTAAAAACAACAGAATTGCCGTCAACTGATCTTACTAGTTTCATGGCCATATCATGGTTCTTCGGTTAAGATAAAGAATTTATACGATTTTATCCAAAGTGACTTACAAGTGAGGCTGAGAAAAATCAAACCATTCAATGATAATTCACATAGTTAAAAATAAAGATGCATTAAGAGCGTGTGAAGACTGTGCTATAATGAATAGTGAATGCTATAATGCATCAGTGCGTAAAAGAGAGAGTTTGTGACACACTGAGCAATAATTTCTCTGTGTTCTAATTCATGATAAAAGGTGACGAACTTTATGATCTCTTGTGAGTAGCGAGTGACCTTTAAACAGTTTGAAGTTACTACTGTCATTCCCCAGATAAGTTAGGGGCCAGTTATTGCAACTCACAGCTGAGTCCTTCCCCACAAGGCTCCGTCGTCCATCTTGGCCTATGTGTGAACCAGAGGCCTTTAAAAAGCAAATGCATGAGGCTGATAAATAAATAAATAGACACTCAACTTTATATTCTGTTGGCACGCACTCACTCACACGCACACACATACACACACACACACACACACACACACGTATCCTTTCATATCATTGGGACCAACTTCAAACAAGGTGAAAAAGTCTTTAAGACTTCAAAATGCCATTTGATATACCGAACTGGACATTTGGCGCATAAATATAAAAAAATGTTGCATTGTTGAAAGATAAGTGAATGTCTTGCTTCAGGATTGTATTCCTTTTCATCACTTTCATGTGCAATAAACTGTCATCCGGTAAACGCATCAACCTGTTGTCCGTTTGTGTCGGTCCGCCGGTAATGTGCCTTTGTTCTCGTATTGAATCCAGCACACACAGAGGTCAAAGGTCAGGATCAGCCAGGCCCAATGAAGCCCACACTGTAAAAACGATAACTTGAAATTGCTGGTCTTAAAAGGATTTTTACATTGAGTGAACATAAAACTACATGTTGCACTGTAAACTGTTTATTTGAGCTGTTCTCACTGATCTCACTCCATAAACTGAGTTGGCAAAATAAACAAATACGAATTGAATCCTATGGTTCCAACTTCCCGTGCGTTAGTGCCCGGAGGTGGTGGAATATGTGGTTGATTTCATGCATGTTATTATTTCACTCCTCCCCTGTCCCTCTTAAAGTGCTCAGGCCCGGTTTTGCTGTGGGACAGGAGGTCCGGAGACTGGTGGGCGAGAGGAGTGGTAGTGTGTATGAGTGTTGGTTGGAGATAGCTGGTGGTGGTTGAGTTTAGGGTTGTAGATTGTTTGGTTGAGCTACTCCGTGAGAGACAGTGACAAGTGTTCCGTTAGAGGAAGGTAAAGTTTCAATACGTTTTTAATACAATCCAGTGAAGGTGTGCTGCCGGCGGTGTCCTTGTCCTTTTTAAAGGATTCTCTTCCAATGTCAGCCCACAACAACGGGAGTCATCCCTCGATCCACCGGCATCAGCAAGGCCAGAAACATAACCAACTATACCGTAGCACAACACGGTAACACACTGTGTAGGTCTGTGTTATTTCATCCATTACTCCACGTCTAATACCGGAGCCCAGTCCCTTACGCCCTAGGCAACGCCGAGACACTCCATAGGTCTCTCTGAACGCACGCACACACGCACATGCACACACACGTTTGTACATGTGACACATACACAGGCACACAGACACACACAAATGTAGACATTACACACAGGCAGACTCACAGTAATTTAAATGGTGATGTACACTCACGCCGACACACATACAAACACACATCTTCACACACACACACACACACACACACACACACACACACACACACACACACACACACACGGTCATCTACAGATCTATGCGCTCTTCTTCTAGAACATTCCTGAGCGACTACAAAGACATTCCTTCCGCGTCCTTCACGGCTAGATCTATAAACTCTGGATCAATCCCCCCGGAATATCTCCCCCCGCCCCACGTTCTGGAAGCATCCATCCTCCTGTGATGACCTATCGACTGCCTGAGCCAACCGGGGGGTTATGGACGTAGATCCATAAAGAGAGGGGGGGTTCTTCAGTCACGTCAGAGACAAAGCAGAGAAGAAGAAGAAGAAGAAGAAGAGAATCTAATCAGGCCAATAGGAGGGCTTTTTGGCACATCGAATATCGATGAGTAGGAGTCGTTTACGGAGTTCAATTGGTTCAACGGCGAGGGGGGAGGTGGGACGTGGTGTGTGTGTGTGTGTGGGATGTGTTGTGTGTGTGTGCGATGTGTGTGTGTGTGTCTGTGTGTGTGTGTGTGTGATGCGTTGTGTGTGTGTGTGTGGTAGGATGTGTTGTGTGTGTGTGTGTGTGTGTGTGTGCGATGTGTGTGTGTGTGTGTGACGTGTTGTGTGTGTGTGTGTGTGTGTGTGATGCGTTGTGTGTGTGTGTGTGTGTGTGTGATGCGTTGTGTGTGTCTGTGTGTGTGGGAGGATGTGTGTGTGTGTGTGTGGGGGGGATGTGTGTGTGTGTGTGTGTGTGTGGGACGGCGGTGAGAATGGTAATCTTTCCACCTGGCGTTGAGCTGGTATTAAGTGCCTTGTGATCTGAGCGTGGCCAGAGCCGGCTTACAGAAGGAGGCTGCTTCAGGATGCGTCCAGTGTCCACTTTAAAAATAGAACACTCTCACCCACACACACACACACACACACATTCTCCTCAACACACACCCAAACGCACTCCCACAAAGTGCAGTTTGACTCCCATTACGCCCGTCCTCTTGATACATTATTCACTAATGGCCTGCACGCTTCTGTACAGACTCCAGGTTGCCTTTGAATAAATCTGTTTATTCAATGACTTGTTGATACATTTGTATTTATTCAATGATTTATTTATATATTATTGCCTTGTTCCTTGTTTTTTACTGTCAGTACAAATGACTGGGCTCCGACGTTGAAACTCATGATCCCTTGAACAGCCGACGTTATTCTGGTGTTTTCCTTCGATTCGGTTGAACTGTGAAGAAAGGCAGTAGTGCAGTGAAAACAGAGGGGGTGGCATCCCCAAATACATAATGAAAGCATGGTGCAAATGGTGGCTTTATTCCCACTCTAATTAAATTGTATAAAACGTATCTCATTCTTCCTGTGAGTAAGAATTGGGCTCATTAGTATCTCTGTAGCTAATGCAACCTATATACAATTCACAGTTTGATCAACTTTAAAAAGTATGTCCTATCACAATGACATCCATGCATACGTGATTCAATGATCAAATCTTTTTTTGGTTTATTCACCTCTCCTTGCTGTAAGTGATCTTCTTCTCCAGTAAATTAACCACATTTTTAGGGGATATGCAGAGAAGCCTGAAAATTAATTAGGAACAGAACTTGGAATCTCGGTAAGACAAAAGCCAATTTAAAGCTATCTCACAGCACCCCTTTAAATGACAGTGTGCAGAGCAGCAAAATTAATCAGGGAAAGCACTGTGGTTAATTTTATACAAACTCATGCAAAATATAAGGGTGGAAATCCAGTGACCTGGCAACCTCTCATTGAAAAGACAGCGCTAATTGACACCGAGAGCAACGGAGAGAAAGATTGAGAGAATCTGAGTATTCATAAATCTCCATCTCATCTTCTTTTGAATTTGTCCAACAAAGCAAATATCCGACTTTCTTCAGCAAGCTGATTTGTTGTTGAATAAATCTCTGAATAAAGGGTATGTTATTATTAATTCTGCTAAAGACATTCAGTTTGAGTGCTCTCAGATACCGTCTCCATTAAGGAAGGGAGAATGGTTTGCCCCTAGGATCCTTGTTAGCATCAGTGGAAAGAAACTGCCTTTGATTTGAAAGAAAGAACATCAAACCTGATTTATGTTTCCGGTCTAAAGGAGGAAATTTAATATGTCTCAGCGTATCAGAATAGTCTTAGAGCTGTTCTGGCCAATCAAACCCTAGAACTGTATTACATGCAGAAACTGAAAAAGAAAAAAGGTGGTTGTAAACAAAACAAAAATGAAAAGACAGCAACAGAAAAGACCAACAGAAAATAAGTAGTATAAATAATGTTCTCAGCAAAAGGTTGTATTAGTTTATACTTCACCATCAGCTAAGATGATCTGAGTTGACAGCCAATCCCTGCAGGCTGTGCTCTAGATCACAGAAGATCTGAGGGATTTTTCTATTAAATTTGTTTTGCCTTTTCTCCTTGCAATGCAGTTTTCTATTTGGTTTTATTCACCAACACAGCAATTACAATTATAATGATAATTTAAATAATAAACAAACATTGCAATACATCACTGAAGGTTTGAATACCGTTGTTTAAGTCAATATGCTATTAAATATGATTTAATTGAGGGAGTCATGTATGGAAATGATATCAATGCTGTGTTGTACACAGAGTATTAACATTGTGTGTTTATTTATGTTGCATTGTGTACTTTATTTAAAAAAGATAAAACATATTAACATAGTTCTTGTTACAACAATCCAGGCGTTATTTTGGTATGCATGTCACATTTAAAATATATGAAATCTCGTGTTTTTTATTTTTTTATACATGCAGTTTCTCAATTAGCTTGAAGGACACGGCCAGTAGAGCTTATATCTTTCCTTATTACAGCAGCAGATTTATCGCTTTAGTCTTCAGTACCGTAGATTTTCCAGTGTTGTAAAAGATGTCACCATAAAACAAGTCGAGGAGACATCCTGTCCTGGTCAGCAGAATTCAGGGGAATCTCTGTGGTTAAACCAGGTACCCTGAGAAGATTATTCTGAGAGTAAAACAGATATGTTCACTCTGGCAGATTGGAGCATAAGACATGACTGCACATTCCCCGGACTTAATTTACATCCTACATGTCGGCGTCGCTAAACGACAGCATTTTAGTGATGACCCAATCATGAGCGGATGATTTCTGCTGACTGAGGCGGCGTGGGGGGGCTGACTGGCTGTTGATATGTTTTCCCAGACCGGGTTGGAAGGCCATGCCATCGGAGGTGAGCAATTTTCATTCAGAAGATGATACTAGGAAGCTGTTTGAAACACACAGTGTCGCTCTTTCATTTCTGAGGACCTGGGGGGTGAGGAGGGGGACTGGGGGGCATATGGAAAAATAGTTTGCTGACCTTGTCCTTCTAACCTGAGTGATACTGGGAAGATATCTTATTCTTATGGTGAGAGGACACTGAGTGTGTGTGTGTGTTTAAGTGTGTCTGTGTGTGTTGGAGTGTGTGTTTAAGTAAGTGTGTGTGTGTGTGTGTGTGTGTGTGTGCAACAGAGAGAAGCGATAGAGTTGGTCACATGGCGCTGGTAAAAGAAAATTGGCATACTGGCAAAAAAGGGCATTTCACAATAAAAGTCGGGCTGTTTATTCGGTACAGTGTGTGCGTTACAATAACATCATAATTTTACGGTCCCAGGATTGGCTTCACATAAACCTAAACAGCTTGCAGATTCCGTCAATAAAATGACAAGCTGCACTTCTGCTGATATGTTTACGAGCTTGGCTAATGAAATACAGAGTCATATGGTTTTATGAAGCATGCAAGCAAAACTTTAGTATCCCTCCCGTTATTTACGGCCGGATAAAGTTTGGGACTTGAAAGTTGGCTCTTCTTCAAGGATGAGGTAAATACACTGGTTTGTCATGCTTCTGCTTTCACTCTGTGAACACACAAACACACAAAGAGACACACACAAATGTGTATTCAGGCCCCGCTTGCCACTAAATGACTTTGGGGAACAGCAAGAGACTGCACTCAGATTCCCCAGGTTTACTGGCCTTCAGCCAAATTAATCCTGCTCGCCAAAGAAGACGCAAATTATTGACCTAATTTTGGGACAGGACGGTGAAATCCTCTTATTCTGGGAAACAAATGATTTTGTAAACGACAACCATAACGGTTACCTTGATCCCGGCAAAGTTGTTTTACACTAGCCGTGAAAATGTCTCGTCAGAAGCATTCGTTTTGTAACAAATCGTTGCTGTTCGATGAAGCCACAATGCTAGGCTAAACTCACATCTTTTGTGATTTGTATACAAACATACGGTCTTTTGTATTTCATTTAAATATGAAGTGTTATGTTATGATCTGAAAGGCAAGTAATAACATTGTATGTTTTTATTACTCTCTCTGGCCTATTTGTAAAAATCAGGTCTATAAGGGTTTCACTCCTTCTTGTAACTTGTGTAGGTCAATCAATCAGCTGTTTGTATTTACATTTTTTCATAATTTATTTTTGTTTTGTTTTGCCCCTTTATCTATCCAATTAATGTTAAAGTCCCCAAACAACATATATTCACAAGAGTTATCAACAACATACAGACTCTTCAGTTCATTGTAGAAATGTAAATCATGAGATGGAGGATTATAAAGCACTACTATACTAAACACAACTATACTAATATACTAAATTTCATGTTTGAGGAGAGAATTACATTCAATCCTAGGCTCTCCAAATTCACATTCAATTCAAGCTCTAAACTCTTAAAATGTTCCCTAATATAAATTAAAACGCCCCCTCCCCTTCCCTTGGGCCTATCTCTCCTGTAGCATGTATATCCTGGTATGATAATTAGGTCAGTAGGAATGTTGCTAGTCAACCAACTCTCAGATAAACACAAAAAATCCAAGTTAGAATCCATAAGTAAGTTCTGTTCTGTATCTGATCTATTTTTGGTAGTATGCTTCTGATATTTATATGTCCTCCCAAAATTCCAATGGGTTTTGTGACAGAGTTCCAGATGATTTGGGCATGATTTACAGTTTGAAAAAGTCTTGACTGCCTCTGTTTCAATATTGCGCGATTGGCTGAATGACTTTTGGCACTCACGTGACTCCGTCTTTGTTGGAATTCGTCAGCTGTTGCAGACGGTTCATCATGAGGATAATAATCAATGGCCAGTAGGATATTGTGTGGGTATGTGCAGGCCACCGAACTGGCCCCAATGTCAGTGCCAGCAGTCCCGAGTTGTTCAAACATTACTGCAGCTGAAGCAGCTACGAGTGCTGGATGATTTGGATCCGTGCCCCCTCCGAGGCCGGAGGATGTGACTGTGGCCGCTGCAGGAACCCAACAGGCTCTCCGAGAGCACCTGTGGATATCTGGTCACCTGGCTCACCGTTTCCAATGACGGCTGCTGGACTCACCTGTCCACCCGTCCACGTTTCACCAAGAGAGCCCCGCCGACAGATGTCCCCTCCGGCCAACCGACTCTTAAGGGTAGTACTCGCTCCGTCTCCACCGTGACAGACACCATCCGGCACTATAGTCAGGGTGAGTTGCGTGGAAGGTGTAGATATTACAACAGGTTGGATGGGTGTGATCACTGCAGATGGTTCTGACTGCAGTGGGATGATATTTTGCACTGTTGGATTAACCTCTAAATGGAAAACGGGTCCAGGATTTAGATGGACATCTCCCGATAGTAGCAGTAGTAGTAGCTCGACCATCCTTGAGAATCCGTGTAAAGACAACATGACCATATCCGAAAAGATTCAGTTGTGTTTTCTCTGTTAAAATGCCCAGTGGATCAGCCGTAATATTGTGAGAATGATGCGCTTTTGCAGTGAGTCTCCGGTGCGTTACAGATAAAAAAAACTGGCATCAGTAAGCCTAATAAAAAAACACAGGTGAGGAGGTAGAGGCAGATATTGCATTGTTCATGTTTGCCTTTGTATTTACTGCACCGTTTGATAGTAAAATGCAGTGGCTTGCAGTGTAAAAAGTAGGTAGAGGAGATTGGAAACGGCAATGTTGTAAGTTTTTTGCTCATGAGTGGAGCCTGCCAAACCACTCACGCCTGCTGCCGCCATGTTTGGCGGCAGCAGCCGTGATCTTTGTACGGATATTTCCACCTGTAATAACAGAAGAGTTGCGTTCAATACAGCCGCTGACCGGCCACACCGATGGGAAATATATAAATAACAAAAACTGAATTCAGGGAAGGACGTGTCTGGGATTGACGCGGTCCAAATCCTCTCTGTTGACAGTCAATGGAGTAAATCTGCCGGGCTGGCATGGCCGCCACTCGCCCAGATTACATGTTTCTCGTTGGCGACGCAACTACCGAGTTGGCGCGCTCCCATTCAGTGAGCAGACGACCCCGCGGTTCAGCCATCATCCCCTCATCGTCGGTGAGCACTGTGACGCGCCCTGCTGTCCGCTCCCAGCGTCAGGGCGTATTACACCAGCGGAGAAGACAAACAAGTCCACTCTGGTCGCCGTCGACTGGTCTGAAGTCGTTTTTTCTTTACTATTTGAATAGCAGCTCTTTCTGTCTGAAATAAGTAGAGCTAGAAGTGTAACGGGGTTCCGGCAGGGCGAGGTGAACCTCATTACGTGGACACAAACACTTTGAAAAGGTTAAAAAACGAGGAGGAGAAACATTGTGGAGGGAAAAGGAGGTGCTGAGAGCGAGGGGCTGGGGGCGGCTGTCATGCGGAGAGCAGGAGGAAGGTAATATAGCGTAGCCGCGGACGGACAATCCGGAGCCCGCCGGGAGGCTTTAGACCCGTTCTGCACCACGGCCCTCAGGCTGTGCACTCGCTACCACGCTCTCTCTCTCTCCACCACTCTCTCTCTCTCTCCACCCCACGCTCTCTCTCTCTCTCTCCACCACTCTCTCTCTCTCTCCATCACACTCTCTCTCTCCACCACTCTCTCTTTCTCTCCACCAATCTCTCTCATCCTCTCTCTCCACCACTCTCTCTCTCCACCACTCTCTCTCTCCACCACTCTCTCTTTCTCTCTCTCGTGTCCCTCTCTCATCCTCTCTTGTCCTCTCTCGCTCTTTCCCCCATTCCCCTCTCTCATTCCTTTCTCTATCTATCTATCTATCTATCTATCTATCTATCTATCTATCTATCTATCTATCTATCTATCTATCTCTCTCTCTCTCTCTCTCTCTCTCTCTCTCTCTCTCTCTCTCTCTCTCTCTCTCTCTCTCTCTCTCTCTCTCTCTCTCTCTCTCTCTCTCTCTTCATCTCAGGCGAGTGTTTAATGCATTCCCTCCCATCCCTTTCTTTGTTTCCTCGCAGCCGTAACTCGCTCACCAAACGCTGGGCTGCCAGCAGCTCCCTCCGCCCTGCAGAGCTCACAGTAATGTGGCTCATTCCGCGTGGAGCTGTGTGCCGCTGGCGGGGAGCAGAGTGTGGCTTGGGTCCACCGGAAAGTGATTACCTGCCTGAATGGATGATCAAATTGTCAAATAATCCAAACTTTGCGACACATCATTACCCGCTCCCCTTCCCTGCTAACCGGCTGCCAGGCGCGAAGAAGAGTAAAAAAAAGTAGAATCCAGGCGACCTACTTTTAATTGTAGGCCGCTGAAGAATCGACTCTGGGCGAAGGCGCTTCTTTCCCCTTCTCTCTGTACGCGGTGACTGATGCCACCGCGACAGAATCGCCCGTCAGTTGTCTGCCTCCCACCCTTCTCTGTCCTTTGTTCACTTCATCAGCCACGAGAGAGAGAGAGAGAATAAAACAATGACTGTTGTGCGCTCACTACTCCTGATGTCGTGATGGGCGAGAGGTAAAGCTCCTGCTGTTATGATTACCTCGTCATCTGGAGAGGGTCGGCGGAGACACAACCACCATCAGGAGATGAAAACAAAACAACTAAATGGAGCCCGCCCCCCCCCCCCCCCCCCACTCAAACGAGTGTGTTTAATGTCTTTCATTAGGTCGCCTGGCCGCTGATTAGACGCTTCATTCCCATCACCAACGGTGATTGTTGTTAATGGCAACCTGTATCGTAGGGGCCCGGTCCCCCGTATTCAGGGAGGGGGGGAGGGGGGGGAGGGGGGGGGGAGAACACATGGCAGACTTAATTAACGTTCCACTCAGATCAATGCTGAAGTCTGGTTTTGGAGGGTTTTTCTTTTTTTTCTTTCTGCTCTCTGATCAGTATTCAGCGTGTTTGTGTTTGCGCGCATCCTGATTGTGGAGTGCTTTGTTGGTGCGGTTGGAACAGGTGTAATCAAGATGCCACCGGGCCGGGCCGTAGTGGAGCAGGACGAGGTCTGAGTGGGTCGGGGGCCGGGGCTCCGTCAGTGCGAGCTGAGGGGCCGGTTCGTTGGTTAGACAGTCACCAATGTGGCTGTTCGTTACTAGGTTCCAGCTGGGTTCATCTCTGTGCTTGTGCTGTGGATATTCTCTTTTTTCGTCTTTTTTTTTGGATGACAATTGGTTCCTTTTGTGGCTTCCAATAAAAACATCAAACCACCTCTTCTACTTGTTGTATTTAATCATGTGTTTGCGTCAAAGCCTAAAGCCAAACAAATAATTCCCGAGTTCCCCTCCATTCAGCCTCCAACACGGCTTTGAGTGACAAGTGCGCTCTTGGCCGACAGAACGGTACAGCACGCCCACCCGGGCAACACCGTTCCCGCGGTAAAGAGGGAGCACCACCTCTCACAGGGAACAAAGAGAACCACTTGATCCAGAACTACCCCCCCCCCCGGACCCCCGGCACACTGCTCACACATCTGGACACATCGCATTTTAATGGAATGCTTGAGTGGGCCCTGGCCTGTCCTGCCCCCCCCACCTCCACCCAACCCCCCCGACCCCCCCCACCCTCCACCCAACCCCCGACCCCCAGATTGCAGTCAGTCAGTCAGAGAGAGACGGGGGGAGGAAGAGAGAGAGAGTGGTGGAGAGAGAGCAGAGATGAATGAGGGAAAGAGCGAGAGAGGATGAGAGAGAGAGAGAGAGAGATGAGGTCGGACCCCAGCTGCCCTCTGCCAGGCCAGACCCCCCCCCTGGGGATGGACAGTCTTGTTGTCGTCTTGAGCCCTCTCCCATTCTCCCTCGGTCCGGAGAAGAAGGGGAGCGGCCAGACGGACGGGCCCCATTCCATTAGCGCCATCGCTAATGAGAAGTCCACCTGGTCCCCATTGTCCTGTCAACCCCCCCTCCGCCTCTCCCCGCTCCCTCCTCCTCCCCCGCCCACCCGCCCGCCCTCAACTCACAACAACACCCCCCCCCCCCCCCCCTCCAGTCTTTACACTCTCTGAGTGAAGACGAAGAAAGGCATGAAGAGGGGGAAAGGGCAGAGCAGGAAAACACAAACAACAAGTGGATGTGTTTACCTGGGAGCAAACGCGGCTTCATTCTCTCCTTAAAAAGGGATCTTATGCATTGTTGCCTGGCTGCTCCATTTGTCTGCCTTTGATAGGGTTTCTCTCCTTCCTGTTTATCTTCCATTGACGAGGGCGTCTTAAAATAGCCCTGCCGTACTGCTGAAGAGGCCATCTTTCAGGTAAACCTGGATGCATCTCAGCACCCCGACAGGATAGCGACCCATGTGTTACAGCGCGACCGCGGGAGAGACACGGCTCACAGCAGGGGGCTGCTTTACATGCACATATTTAGGCACTTTAAAGATGGGAATGAGAAAGGGTGGAGAAAGTGGGTTAGCCTACATTTCCCTGCATGCTAACCCAAATTCACCTTAAGAGAAGCCGGTTTTCGCATCAGGTAGTGATTAAGGTGACACACCTGTCTGTCTGTCTGTCATTCTACCAAGCTATCTATATATCTATCTATTATCTGTCCATTTATCTATCTTCTCGCCTGCCTGCCTGCCTGTCTATCTGTCTGTCTGTCTGGTAATCCATCCATCCATCTGTCTATTGTGGGAAGTGGATGACATACAGGCTGTTAATCACGTTCGGAAGCGAGATGTGTAATGGGCCTAGTTTGAGATACTATTAGGGTTTAATAACTTTCTGAACCAGCAAGGGAAATATCGCCACAGCAAAGCCAAAAATGAATCGGATCTCAAAGAGATGTCGGCGACTAAGCTCAACAATTTTAGATTTAACTTCCAAAAGATATCTTGATTCTGAAAATGGCAGTTGGAGGTTGAAATCAGTTTATTTGTTTCAGCGAACAACAAAGATGGTTATGTTTTGACATCTTAAAACAAAGTACAACAATTTGCTGTATGGTGTATGGTGTATAGTGTGTGCTGTGTGTGGTGTATGGTGTGTGCTGTGTGGTGTATGGTGTGTGTTGTGTGCTGTGTTCTGTGTGGTGTATTGTGTGTGGTGTGCTGCGTGTTCTATGGTGAGTGTTTGTTTTTGTCCCATATTTGCCATTATCAGACATTTGCAGGCTTTTATCCATTAGCATAGCGGTTAGCCATGTAGTCTGGTGAAAGTGGGAACATGTTGGGTGGACTGATGGGTTCTTGTCAGTGGAGCGAGGGGAAGTTTTCCATGAAAAATGTCCTGTTTCAGCTCAGCGTTCTTCACAGCTGTGGAACTAACAACTGATAATAATGAATGAAGTATCATTAAGTGAAGTTCATATGCTGTGCCCTCAAGCAAAGTTAGAATCTTAATAGACTTGTCAGGCTTATACATTTCACTGAGTGGAATTACAATGACCTCAAAAACGAATGCAAATTGATGAAACTTTGGAAAGAGATGCAACATGCTCCTTCCTTTATTACCATGCAAACTAAAAGCAAAACATTATTCTCCTTCTCTTCAAAGTTGTTGTATCTCTATCAACTCATCTCTTTGAGTTTAATATTCAAATGATTCACTACTCAATTAATGTTGTATTTAGTAATAAAAGGTTAAGCAAAGAAACACAAAAAAAATCAACTACATTTAGATCTCGTCTCCACTCTGGCTTATTCTTTAAAAAGAAACATCACAACAATCAACAGATTCACGACAATTAATTACGATGATGAATTAGAAGAAGAGCATACTAATTTTATGCCTTATGCTTTTCCGACGCACATTACAGCACGAGAAAAATGAGCCATTGCACTGCTTTGATAACCAATTATATTCAACCCGAAAAACCCAAACTGCAATGCGTTGTGATTTACTGCATCGCATTCACTTCACACTGTAAATACTCCCTGAGCACCATTAACAATGCATACAGATCGGCCTTTACTTTCTGTTGATAAGTTATTCACAAGACACACACGCTTGTTCAAATCAAACCGGAGTATGGCACACAGTCATTTTAACTTCTGGAAAGTATAGGCAATTGAGTAGAAATGAATTGTGCAATAAAAGCTGTCGTCCACTGTCTTTACGTTGTGTTTTTTTGATAGATTGCCTGGACTGTATGAAATAAAGTGGTAGAATTTCATAGGGGCAGTAAACAAGCATTCTCCTTTAATATTAACTGTGAGCATATCTCAAAGTAGGTCCTGTTGTATATTTTATTTTTATTTTAGTGTTAGTTTATTATGTGTAGTATTATTGGTTTAATTACTTTTCTTGTCAAGGACTTTGGGTGCTCTCTGAGAGAAATGGGGTGCTGCAGTTGGGTGGATGGATAAATAAAGGCCCCTTGGTTCCAACACTTTGTGTTTGCGTGCGTGTACGTGTGTGTACGTGTGTGTGTGTGTGTGTGTGTGTGTGTGTGTGTGTGTGTGTGTGCATGCGTGTGTCACCTATATGCATCAGAACAGGATAGGAGGGAAAGGTTTGTGTATGCATGTGTACGTGTGCGGTGTGTGTGTGGATGCACACTCTAAACAGACGATGTGTTTGTTGTCTGTCTGTTGTCTGTGTCCAGGCTCGTCACTAAGGACCCATTTGTTTGAGAAGAGTTTGTGTGTGGGACTAGAAGGTGACCATGTGTAGGTGTGTTTCTCTTTGTAACTTGCCACATTATCCAAACACATTCCTTGGACACAGTGGAGAAGTACAGTAAGTAAATGAAAGCTCGGCTTAGCGGGTTGACTGGTAACTGTAAGGTTTCTAGTTCGATCCCCGGCTCCTCCTAGCTGAGTGTTGCGGTGTCCCTGAGCGAGACGCCTCACCCTGACTGCTCCCGATGAGCTGGCTGTCGCCTTCCATGCTTGAATCTGCCGTCGGTGTGTGAATGACCGGTTGTATGTGAATGATGGTTGTATGATGGTGGTGTATAAAGTCCCTTTGGTTAAGAGCATCTGCTAATTCCCTAAATGTATGTGTAAAAGCTAAATTGCTTTGATACGTGCACAAAGCTGAGCTGAGCTGAGCTACCTGAGCCCCCTGTCACTACCCAGCTCCATTCACACGTGCACAATCCTCCCACGTGCACAACCCCTACCTGCCTCTCTCAGTGGCACGCGCCCTGCTGCCTGAGTCCACTCCTTTTGGGTTCAGCCTTCATTTCCGAGTCCATTTCCCCCGTGCGTTGACTCAGGCGGGCCTCTGACCCCCCTCCTCCCGGCCGTCCCTTCTTATGAGGCTGGAGTGGGGGCCAGCCAGGCCTCAGTAAATGCCACACGGTCGACAACTGGCTGGGAGCATCCGTTCCACTTCTGGCCTAAGCGCAGCGTGTGCCAAGAGGATTAAAGATGGAGGCTGCTCTGCCCTGCCACCCCTGCCATCTGGACGGGGCTTGATCTGAAAACCGCTTCGGAGAGGGAAGGAGATTGCTGAGTGTTTAAAATTTTAAATGCAGCACGCGTGCATTCGACTGAGGCTTTTGACATGGGGGAGCGCGTACGGAAAGGGTATTTCCCTTTTATGCTTTGTTACTTTCCCTTTTATGTGTGTTTTTTTTTGTTTGCATCAAAAGTGTGTTGTTGGATTCAATCTGCCAAAGCTTTATTCGCCAAAGTGAGATTCTCAAGGCGACAGTGTTGACATGGGTCAAAATGTTTCAAATACACAGAAAACTGAATATATACTGTATATATATATATATATATATATATATATATATATATATATATATAATATAAGTATAACCAGTGTGTTCTGGAAGAGGAGGCCAGCCCCGCTGAAGGTCACATGGCCGTTACTTTGCTTGGCTCATGGAAACTGGGAGACACTTTGGGTCAAAGTTAATCTCATACAACCTATAGTCATTGGAAAGTACACAAAGAAATACTGCAATCCAACGGAATGTATTTAGTGTTCCCAGAACTCGAACAAATGCTTCAATTCTTTTTGTTTTTTTTCCGAGAGAAATACGTCCTCAAAACAGACCTTTTTTAACCTTGGAACATATGGTCTATATTATGAGCGCTCATAGCTTATTTTTCCTTGTAGAAATGTGGTAAAAAGAGTCAAGAGAGATGTACACCAGATACACACTCAGCGACCCGTCAGAGTGCAAAGTGTATCGTAAACACATCCGTCTGCAGCTTGGCGTTCTGAAATAGCGTAGTGCAACACAGTTCTCTACGAGAAAACACGCAGACGGCGACTAAAATAGCAATTCCTCCTCATGAACGTAAATACATCGGATAATAACAGCAACACAAACATCTTTAAATCCACACCTTCCCTTCTAGGCTACTTTCTCTTCATTTTTTTTTGTATTTTTCTCACCCAGACACAATTTACCGTGAAACGTACTTCGGAATCGGCGGGAGAAGGTTCCAGGTAACGCTCCGGCTACCGTCACAGCGGTCATAATGAAATATACACCGGACAAAACGAAATGCTAATCCCCGGGTTGACCTTTTCCCCGAAGACGGATGCACGTCACCTTTGATTCCTGGGCATCGGGGTCTTCTCTTAAAGGTTAATGCAGCCCCCCCCCCCCCCCCGTACGGCCGGGGAAACGACACTACCATAATAACGGGTTTTGCATGACTAAGTCGGGGCGGTGATATTCAGTCGGTGGCGGAGACACGGATACGCTGGAATTTAGGTCAACATCGGGGAGGAATGCAGCGTCTTCGGAGGGGGGACGCGTAAAGTTTTGATGTCGGGGTTGGGGGGGGGGGTGTAATCACCCTACCCTGTGACTCCCAACTGTCGGTTGGGAGTAGAAGGTGGGTTTGGCGACACTGTGGCTTTTGCTTTATTAACAGAAGGACAAGGCTGTTATTAATGAAGCTGATGCTGGGTTGGGGCCGGTCGGCTGACCCGCTGTGCTGCTCGCTGCCCGGAGCTTAAAGAACATGATCTCCGCTCTGGTACTGTCACACACACACACACACACACACACACACACACACACACACTGAAATACACACACACACACATATATAATTTGTATATTTATATATATACACACAGAAAGACAAGAATATATACAGAGTGACAAGCATACACACAATCACATACATAAAATGACACACACACACACACACACACACACACAAACAAACAATGATACACACATATATATGCACACAATTATACACAGACACCATCTTTCATTACTTCGGAAAACAGACAGGTGCATGTATACAAACATATGCTTACACGCACACAAGTGGGACTCACACACACACACACACACACACACACACACACACACACACACACACACACACTGCATCCCCAGCACTTAAAACACAATTGGCCAAGTTTCCGCCCACAGCCCGGGCGCACGCGGGCTGCGTCATTACAGCTGGGAGG